>NC_058080.1:380931082-381273149 GCF_014858855.1 Bufo gargarizans | reverse complement strand
CAGAGGAAATCCAATACTGCTGGATGTTTTGCAAATGTATTGTCTCGATTCACTAACCATTGACTTTCATTATACTGCCATGTAGTACAGTAAAAGTGTAAGCTTCTGTCTTGCAACAGGTGTAGCTGCCAAAACTGCTGCAGTCCCATCTAAGGCCTCATGCACACGACTGTATGTATTTAGCGGTCTGCAAAAAACGGATCCTCAAAAAATACGGATGACATCTGTGTGCATTCCGTATTTTGCAAAACGGAACAGCTGGCTAGTAGAACAGTCCTATCGTTGTCCGTAATGCGGAACGGAAATATGGACATGGGTAAACGGAATGCACACATAGTACCTTCTGTTTTTTTGTGGACCTATAGAAATGAATGGTTCTGTACGGTACGCAAAAAAACGGAATGGACACAGAATGAAAATACGTTTGTGTGCATGGGGCCTAAAAGGTGAGTGAATCAATTCTCATTAGCGAGACTTCTTCACCTGTGGGGGACAGTCCCCCACAGGTAAAGAAGCACCCACCTACTAAAGGATTGACAGGGCAAAACATCTTTCCCAGCCCATTCAGTCTCCTGCCTATGCCGCTGTTGAAGCTCAAATTCGTCTTCCTGAGTAGCTACTGCACACGCTCCACAACACTACCAGGTGGTGGTGTGAATTTGAGCTTCAGCAGTAGTGTTTATCGCAAATATTGTAATCGCGATTATTTATCGTGAATATCGGCACTTCGAGAATTCACGAAGATGTAAAATATAGTGCTATATATTCGTAATCGCGAATATTCTAGATTTTTTTTCCATCAGTAACCCCCCTTCTTGCTTGTGGGCCAATGAGAAGGCTGCAATATCTTTGTCAGAGCTTAGCAACATCCTTAGAAACCAATAGGAAAGTTGCCTACCCCTTACTATATAAGAACCTCCCCAGCAGCCATTTTCTGCAGTTTTTTTGCAGTTCTGAGAGTGAGAGCAGTGACATTGCTGTGCTCTGTGCTTTTATCTGGATCCTATTCCTTATCCAATTACATTAGATAGTTAGCTCATATATATAATACAGATAGTTAGTGGTAGATAGTCAGTGTAGGTTAGATAGTGATATAGTGTAGCTGATCCCAGGGCAGGGTGTTATGTAGTGTGATAGGAATTACTGTTTCTCTGCTGTCCATACATACATGCTACGGACATAGTGTTGTGATGTCACAACAATCAGTAATATCTACTCAGACCTGATCAAATGTGAAGTTACATGTATTGCACAAAAAATATGTGCATCATTAGTCCCGATTTGTGCAATCGCGAAAATAATGACGAGATCACGAATTCTAGAATTTAGTGCGAATATTATGCGAAAAATTCACGAAATATTGAGAAAAGGAATATTGCCCCTTTGTCACTCATCACTATTCAGCAGCAGTGCAGGCAGGAGATTGACAAGGTTGGACATCCCGTCCAACCTTGTCAACCTTGCCCTGTCTATCATGCTGCAGGTGGGGGCTTCTTTACCTGTGGGAAAAGCCTACCCACAGGAGAAGAAGTCTGGCTAGTAGTGATGAGCGGCATAGGCAATATTCAAATTCACGATATTTCACGAATTTTTGGCCAAATATTCGCCATAAATTAGAGAATTCATGATCTCCAGCCATTGTTTACTTGATTGCAAAAATCGGCAATGTAATAAATTTGCTATTAGAATATTCAACACTATTCGCGAATACGAATATATAGCACTATATTCTAAATATTCGCTAATTCTCAAAGTGGTAATATTCGTGATTCGAATATTCACGCTCAACACTACTGGCTAGGAAGACAAATTGATTAGTTACAATTGATTTGCTCATATCTATTCCCAACTTTCAAGTCAATTATTGTCAAACTTCTGGGAAGGTGCTACAAACTAATTGATATCTGATACAAATTCTCATTATAGGTGATTCTCTGGACTGGTTGAATAGAGATTCCATGGAGGACCCTGAATATCTGAATTCCCTTTTTGGAGAAACCCATAGAGCACCTAATCCTCCCTATTCCTCCTTACAGAAAAATGATCCAACTATGGAACAGTTACAAGGGGCACTGTATGATCCTATAGCAAGTGAAGACCAGCAAGGTGTCGGTCTACGGATGAAGAGAAGTGCAGGGCCGGCTTTATCCTGCTGTCAGAGAGGCTGCACCAAGACTGAACTTATGAAGTTCTGTTAATGTGGCTTTCATACATACAATGTATTCATGCTGAGCACTATTACTGAGCATAAAGCACTTTCTGATGATATTGTATACTTAAAGGGGTTCTCCAGGCTTTTAATATTGATGACCTCTCCTCAGGATATGTCAGGCATCCTCAAACTGCGGCCCTCCAGCTGTTGTAAAACTACAACTCCCACAATGCCCTGCTGTAGGCTGATACCTATAGGCTGTTCGGGCATGCTGGGAGTTGTAGTTTTGCAACAGCTGGAGGGCCGCAGTTTGAGGATGCCTGGGATATGTCATCAATATTAAAAGCTCGGACAACCTCTTTAATTCAAACCTGCTACTCTGTCCACTCCTGATGTAAAGTATATAGTCCATGGGAGTTCTTCAATGCCCCATAAAGTTCCTCAGTGTCACCTAAATGCTAAGATGAGACTGACCGTATATTCACACATAGCAGATTTGTTGTAGAACATAAGCAACTGCGCCATTTATACTCAAGAGTGCTTGCAGAAATCCAAGCAAATATAACAGACACAATCACACTAAGGGTGGGTTCACATCAACGTTATGGATTCCATTTTTGATGAGACGGAAGTCAAAACAAAAGCCTTTAAGAGGCATTCCGTTTTGATCCTTCATAATTCAAGTCTATGGGCAGCATAACGAATCCGTCCTGGTTTCTATTATGCAGGAGTCCAGTCCTGCATAACTGAACCCAGGACGGATCCGTTATGCTGCCCATAGACTTGCATTATGACAGAATGCAAAACTGAAGCCTTTAAAAGGGCATTCCGTTATGCTTTCCATCATAATAGAAGTCTATGGGAATTATAGCGGGTCCGTCTGGGTCCCGTTATGTAAGACAGAAAACAAAGTGCTGTCGACAGGACTTTGTTTTCAGTCTTGCATAACGGGAACCAGACGGATTTGTTATGATTCTCATAGACTTCTATTATGATAGATCAAAATGGAATGCCTCTAATAGGCTTCCGTTTTGACTTCCGTCTTATGGATTCCGTTATTTTCCGTTTTATAACCATGTTATAACTGAAAACAAAAACAGAATCCATAACGCTGATGTGAACCCAATCCTGACATGTATGGCTTTGGAACCTATTTTAAGTCACATATATATCTACAACAATACCGCCACATGTGAACATTTCCTTAAAATGTTTTCATTTATTTTTTTCCAAGAATAATCTCAATGTCCTTTTTAGGCCACCTGCACGCGAGTGTGGGTGAACTCACATAAGACAGATAAGATCTGCATGAATCAATTTCTAATTGCGGATTTTGGTGTGGATTAAAGGCGGTTTTGCCGCAGATCTCACCCTTCCATTGAAAAGGGTGAAATCTGCAAAAATAATTGGCACGCTGAAGATTTGAAAATCTGCACAACAGGTCAGTTGTACATGAGATCTGTGTAATCTCATACATTTTGCCGGTACTGTACTATGCTGCGTTTTTTCCGCATGGGAATCCACACGGAAAAACTGCACGTTTTCCGCAACCTCTGCAGGTGGCCTTGTATGATCAACTAAAATGTGTTGCCCATAGCAACCAATTGGATTCCAGATTTTTTCACAAGAAATAACTTGATTGGTGGGTAGTACTGATACTTTTGTTAGTACAGTTTTTATGCGTGAGGTCACGCTATTTCTTGATGGCCTCTAGGGTATATTCATGAGGTTTATACATGAGATCATGTTTATTTGGCAGTACATACCTGGGTCTGAACAAATCAGTAGCATTTCATAAAAAGAATTTATTAAAAACTATTTGCTAATTATCTCACTTTCAGCAGCATAATGTGATTTCCCAACAAATTGTATTATTCGCTAATGTACCGTATTTTATGTATCCTGATTCTCTTCCTTTGTTCATCTATCACTAAAAGCCTTAATACATTATATAAAAGAAAGTCTGCACGGTACTGGAATGTGTCATTTTTCATGTATAGATCAGATTAGAATTGCTAATGCCATCTCTCGTCCCCATACAAAATCATTATTTACTAGCAGCAGTGATTAGACGGCACAACGTTCATTGGGTAAGGCCTCTTGCACACAAATGTATTTTCATTCTGTTTCCGTTCCGTTTGAATTCCGTTTCTGCATTTCCGTTCCGCAACAAAATAGAACATGTCCTATTATTGTCCGCATTACTGACAAATAGTACTGTTCTATTAGGGGCCAGCTGTTCCGTTCCGCAAAATAAGGAATGCACACAGATTTCTTCCGTATTTTTTGTTTATCTGTTTTTTGCGGACTGCAAAATACATACGGTGGTGTGCAAGATGCCTGAGTGATGATCTGGCCAACTATATGCAGGTCTAATACAGCACTTACTGCAAGGCCTCCTGCACACGAACATGTGCTGCCCGTTGCCGTATTGCGGACCGCATTTGCGGATCCGCAATACACAGGCGACGTTCCGTGTGCATTCCGCATCGCAAATGCGGACCGATTCACTTCAATGGGTCCACAAATCCGGAGATGCGGAATGGAACCACGGAACGGAACCCTATGGAAGCACTATGGAGTGCTTCTGTGGGGTTTCGCCTCGTACTTCCGTTCTGCAAAAAGATAAAACATCTCCTATCTTTTTGCGGAACGGCCGGATCGCAGACCCATTAAAGTGAATGGGATTGCGATCGTCTGCGGCTGCCCCACGGTCAGTGTGCGTGCTTTGCCACCCGCAATTTGCTGGCAGAAGCATGGCCACGGGGGCGCACACGTTCGTGTGCAGGAGGCCTAAGCCTCATTCACACGTCTGTGTCTGTGCTCAAATCTGTAAGAAGGTGGTCAGTGATGCATCCGTGAAGCTGTCCGTGAAGGATCCGTGTGTGGTCCATTTGTCCTTTTTTTGCTGTCCATGTGCCATCCATGTTTCACTGGCCCTGCACAGCTGAAAAGTAATTTTCAAAGCATCTCTTCCTAAAGAGCTGTGAAACACGGATGAAACACAGATGGCATCCGTGGTTTTCATGGACCTATAGACTATAATGGGCGCAATGGATCCATGAACATGTAAAAAATAGAGCATGCATCCGTGCTAAAACACGGATGTCTGAATACACACATTAAGGCTACATTCACACTACCACATGTGTTTTGCGGTCCGCAAATTGCAGATTAGAAAAAAAAAACGGATGATGTATGGCATCCATTGTAACAATGCCTATCCTTGTCCGCAAAACAGACTAGAATAGGACGTGTTTTTTTTGGGGGGTGGGGTTACGGAACGGACATATGGATGCGGATAGCACGCGGTGTGTTGTCCGCTTTTTTGCGGACCCATTGAAATGAATGTGTTCTTATCCAATCCGCAAAAAAAAACAACAGAACGGACATGGAAACAAAATACGTTTATGTGAATGTAGCCTAAAATGAATGGGGACATGTGCTGTCTGTGGAGGACACGTACAGCACACGTCCGTGGAACACTGACGTGTGAATGAGGCTTTAGACCACTGCATAGATTGCCCTGGGGTCATCTGAGGAGGAGTGGAATTTTATGCAAACGTTTCTTCTTAGGAGCAGAGGTTACATCCTAGAATGATTGAGACAATTGTGATTTAAACCAGGAGAAAAAAATAAATGCTTAGCTTCAGAGCCTAATGGAGGATCATCGGGAATAGTGCAATTACAAAAAGATCTGATTCCAGGACATCAGCTATAAGCTTGTTGACAGTTGACATACTGTGTGCATTTGCTATTACGCTTTCTTTTCCTATCAGCATTGCAATTTGACATCTAGGAAAACAAATTGGGAAGATTTATCAAACAAATGTAAAGTAGAACTGGCTTAGTCGCCCATAGCAACCAGATCCCTCTTTTCTTTTTCTAAAATAGGTGTGAAAAATGAAAGATGGAATCTGATTGGTTGCTATGGGCAACTAAGCTAGTTCTACTTCTCACCAGTTGATAAATCCTCCCCAACAAAACTTATATATGGTGTGTGTTGAGAAGAAACTTGCAGCCCATCTAGTGCTGCTTAGAGAGCCTGGCAATAGTGCGGTGTATGTAGACATTCAAGTTGCCAAGAACAAATGCCGCTGAAGTCTTTTTAGATCTGCTTGTACTCGAGCATGCACACTGAAGCATTCTCTTCTCTGTTAACTACTGGTAGTATGTAGAGGCGGACTGGCCATAGACCCTACAGGGAAATTTCCCAGTAGGCCAATGCCAAGGTGGCCGCCCGAGTCCTCTTCATGGTGGCCAGCCAGGTACATAACGACCTGATGCTCTAAACATTAATAAATGCTGGGAGCATCAGGGAGCAACAGCCGCAGGTGCCCTCCTAAACTCAACTCTATCACAACCCTCGGGACTATAAGGCTAGGTCTACACGACGACATTTGTCGTGCGACAAAAAGTCGCGCGACAGATAGGAAGCAACAGTTGTCGCGCGACATTTTGTTGTACTAATGTCGCGCGACAATTTTTATAATGGCAGTCTATGGTGTCGCACTGCAACATGCAGTCTTGAATGGATTTTCTGCGACTGTCGCGTCGCAGTCGCAGCATGTTGCATGTTGCAGTGCGACACCATAGACTGCCATTATAAAAATTGTCGCGCGACATTGGTGCAACAAAATGTTGCGCGACAAATGTCGTCGTGTAGACCTAGCCTAAGTTGAATACTGTGGAAAAGGCAGCAGTATTTTGTGCAGAACCACAGTAGTTTAGGACCTGCCAAGTTCTGTTGTCTCTGCCTACTTGTGTTGCTCCAACTTCAGTCAAATTGGACCTGCCTACAACATGGGGCCACTTTCAGGTTTTTTTCCATGGCCACTTTAAGTTCTCAGTCTGCCCATGGTAGTATCCATCAGTCAATCAAGGAGTGATAACAATAAGGCTACTTTCACACTAGCGTTAAAATTTTTCTGTATTGAGATCCGTCTAGGGTTTCAATACCGGAAAAAAAAAAAAAAAAAAAGCTTCAGTTTTATTGCCATTCATTGTTGATGGGGACAAAACGGAACTGAACAGACCGGAATGCTCCAAAATGCATTCCGTTCCATTGTCATACTGGAGAGCAAACCACAGCATGCGGTTTGCCTTCTGTCCTAGGATGCGGAGCAAAACAGATCCGTCATGACCCACAATGCAAGTCAATGGGGACAGATCCGTCCCCCAATGACTTTCAATGGTGTTCGTGATGGATCCGTCTTCGCTATGTTAAAGATAATACTACCGGATCCGTTCATAACGGATGCAGATGGTTGTATTATCAGTAACTGAAGCGTTTTTGCTGAACCCTGCCAGATCCAGCAAAAACGCTAGTGTGAAAGTAGCCTAAAACTCTTCCCTTGACAAAAAATAATACTGAACAGCGGTAGCCGAGTAATCAGAGCACAGTATGGAGTATACAGATGTACATTTTGAAGACCAAACTCATCCTCGGTAGGACAGGAGGTGAGGACAGGATGTGCATTCTGTATTTTGTCGAACAGAACATCTGGCCCCTAATAGAACAGTACTATCCTTGTCCGTAATGCGGACAAGAATAGGACATGTTCTATTTTTTAGCGGAATATAAATACGGACATACAGAAACGGAATGCACACAGAGTAACTTTGTTTTTTTCAGTGAAATGAATGGTTCCGTATACGGTCCGCAAAAAAATAAAATAAATGGAACGGACACGGAAAGAAAATACGTTTGTGTGCATGAGGTCTAAACAAAAGAGCGTGGCTTAGTTTTAAAGGGAAAAACAACTTAAAAAATCCTTAGTTAAAAAATAATGTATAGACCAAATATAATTTAAAAAAAACTCTGGTCAGCTCGGCTCAGGGCTGGAAGTGGGCACCGCTCTGCAGTTCAGGAGACCTATAGGAGGGTTTTAGAGGGGGGACAATGCCTCTCATCAGCCCCCATTATCAGCCCTTATTCCTCTCATCAGCCCCCATTATCAGCCCTTATTCCTCTCATCAGCCCCTATTATGCGACTCTCAGCCCCCATTATGCGACTCTCAGCCCCCATTATGCGACTCTCAGCCCCCATTATGCGTCTCAGTACCCATTATGCGTCTCAGTCCCCAGATTATGTGCCCCTTCCAGTAGATATGCCCAGATATGTGCCCCTTCCGGTAGTTACGCCAGTTTATGTGCCTCCTCACATTAGTTATGCCAGATTATGTGCCTCCTCACAGTAGTTATACCAGATTATGTGCCCTCTCACAGTAGTAATGCCACATTATGTGCTTCCTCACAGTAGTTATGCCAGATTATGTGCCAACTCACAGTAGTTCTGCCAAATTATGGGCCTCTTCACAGTAGTTATGCTAGATTATGTTCCTCTCACAGTAGCTATATACCCAGATATGTGCCCCCTAACGGTAGATATGCCAGATTATGTGCCTCCTCACAGTAGTTATGCCAAACTATGTGCCCCTCACAGTAGTTATGCCCAGATATGTGCCTCTCTTACAGTAGTTATGCCAGATATGTGCCCCTCACAGTAGATATGCCCAGATATGTGCCCCCTCACAGTAGTTATGCCAGATTATGTGCCTCTTCACAGAAGTTATGCTAGATTATGTGCCTCTCACAGTAGATATGCCCAGATATGTTCCCCCTCACAGTGGTTATGCCAGATTGCGTGCCCCCTTACAGTAGTTATGCAAAGATATGTGCCCCTCACAGTAGATATGCCCAAATATGTGCCCCTCACTAGTAGATATGCCCAGATATGTGCCCCTCACAGTAGACATGCCCAGATATGTGCCCCCTCACAGTAGATATGCCCACATATGTGCCCCATCACAGTAGATATGCCCACATATGTGCCCCATCACAGTAGTTATGTAAGATTATGTGCCCCTCACAGTGGTTATGACAGATATGTGCCGCCTCAAATTAGTTACGCCCACAGCCCCCTCACAGTAGTTGTTGCCGCCAGTCTGTAGCTTTAAAAAACAAAACAAAAAAAACACATACTTACCCTTTTTCCTGATGACGCGCTCCCACACTCACATCACACTGCTGGCTGTGCTGAAAGCCGATTCCCGGGCTTTCAGAAATCCTCCCACAGCCCGATGTGTGGCCAGCAGGGGGAGTGCTCAGAAGAACAGTGAAGCAGGGAATGGAAAGTGCTCCCTGCTTTGCTTTGGAAACAACAGCCTGGCAGTGACAAGAACTGACGGGTGTGTGAGTGTGCACCACGCGCCCTCCCCCCTTGCCTCTGCGACAACACCCCCCCCTTCCTTGCCTCATATTATACATGTTTGAGGAGCACTCTGACGGGGCCGGCTTGGTCACTGCACTTCATGCCGGGCCCCGTCAGAGCGCTCCATTACATGTGAGTGCAGAAGACGGCCCTGACAGGACCCCCTAGTGGCTGCGGGCCCTTGGTCCATGCCCGAGTGCCCGAATGGTCAGTCCGCCCCTGCACAAGATCCTTTGTAAATTCTGTGAGGAGTGTGGTTTCTAAAATAGGGTCGCTTCTCGGGGGTTTCTTTTTTTTTAATTTCACCTCAGAGCCTCTGCAGTTGCTGGCCAGTGCTGTATAAATCACCAAACTAGGCCTCAAAAGCACATTGTGCGCTTTCTTTTCTAAACCATGCATGTGTCCATACATCAGTTTATGACTAGGGATGAGCGAACCCGAACTGTATAGTTCGGGCTCGTTCCGAATTTTGGGGTGTCCGTGACACGAACCCGAACCCAGGCATTTTCGTAAAAGTCCGGGTTCGGGTTCGGTGTTCGTCGCTTTCTTGGCGCTTTTTGAAAGGCTGCAAAGCAGCCAATCAACAAGCGTCATACTACTTGCCCCAAGAGGCCATCACAGCCATGCCTACTATTGGCATGGCTGTGATTGGCCAGAGCACCATGTGACCCAGCCTCTATTTAAGCTGGAGTCACATAGCGCCGCCCGTCACTCTGCTCTGATTAGCATAGGGAGAGGTTGCAGCTGCGACAGTAGGGCGAGATTAGGCTGATTAACTCCTCCAAAAGACTCCATCCAGTGATCGATCTGCAGCTGTGGATCATTGAGCTGCTGATACTCAATTGCTCACTGTTTTTAGGCTGCCCAGACCGATGGTCAGTCACTTTTTTCTGGGGTGATCGGCGGCCATTTTGTGTCTTGTGGTGCGCCAGCACAAGCTGCGACCAAGTGCATTTAACCCTCAATGGTGTGGTTGTTTTTTGGCTAAAGCCTACATCAGGGTGAAGCTGTCACACCAAGTGCATTTAACCAGCAATAGTCTGTTTATTTTTTGGCCATATACTACATCAGGGGCAAGCTGCGCCTGTCACCAAGTGCATTTAACCCTCAATGGTGTGGTGGTTTTTTGGCTAAAGCCTACATCAGGGTGAAGCTGTCACACCAAAGTGCATTTAACCAGCAATAGTCTGTTTATTTTTTGGCCATATACTACATCAGGGGCAAGCTGCGCCTGTCACCAAGTGCATTTAACCCTCAGTAGTGTGGTTGGTCAAGCTGTCACACCAAGTGCATTTAACCAGCAATAGTCTGTTTATTTTTTGACCATATACTACATCAGGGGCAAGCTGCGCCTGTCACCAAGTGCATTTAACCCTCAGTAGTGTGGTTGGTCAAGCTGTCACACCAAGTGCATTTAACCAGCAATAGTCTGTTTATTTTTTGGCCATATACTACTTCAGGGGCAAGCTGCGCCTGTCACCAAGTGCATTTAACCCTCAGTAGTGTGGTTGGTCAAGCTGTCACACCAAGTGCATTTAACCAGCAATAGTCTGTTTATTTTTTGGCCATATACTACATCAGGGGCAAGCTGCGCCTGTCACCAAGTGCATTTAACCCTCAGTAGTGTGGTTGGTCAAGCTGTCACACCAAGTGCATTTAACCATCAATAGTGTGGTTATTTTTTGGCCATATCCCAGTCTAATTCTGTCAGTAAACGTATACCTGTCACCCAGCGCCTAAATACTAGGCCTCAAATTTATATCCCGCTAAATCTGTCGTTACTGCTGTACTGTTGTGGCTGGGCAAGTTATTTAGTGTCCGTCAAAGCACATTTTTTGTTCTGGGTTGAAATACAATTCCCAATTTAGCAATTTCCTAATTTAGTGGTTTCTGCTGTATCAGAGCTATTTGAAATCTATCCCTAAAAGGGTATATAATATTCAAGGTGCACATAGGGTCATTCAGAATAACTTCACACACACGCTACTGTGCATTTCCAAGTCTAATTCTGTCAGTAAATCTATACCTGTCACCCAGCGCCTAAATACTAGGCCTCAAATTTATATCCAGCTAAATCTGTCGTTACTGCTGTACTGTTGTGGCTGGGCAAGTTATTTAGTGTCCGTCAAAGCACATTTTTTGTTCTGGGTTGAAATACAATTCCCAATTTAGCAATTTCCTAATTTAGTGGTTTCTGCTGTATCAGAGCTATTTGAAATCTATCCCTAAAAGGGTATATAATATTCAAGGTGCACATAGGGTCATTCAGAATAACTTCACACACACGCTACTGTGCATTTCCAAGTCTAATTCTGTCAGTAAATCTATACCTGTCACCCAGCGCCTAAATACTAGGCCTCAAATTTATATCCAGCTAAATCTGTCGTTACTGCTGTACTGTTGTGGCTGGGCAAGTTATTTAGTGTCCGTCAAAGCACATTTTTTGTTCTGGGTTGAAATACAATTCCCAATTTAGCAATTTCCGAATTTAGTGGTTTCTGCTGTATCAGAGCTATTTGAAATCTATCCCTAAAAGGGTATATAATATTCAAGGTGCACATAGGGTCATTCAGAATAACTTCACACACACGCTACTGTGCATTTCCAAGTCTAATTCTGTCAGTAAACCCATACCTGTCACCCAGCGCCTAAATACTAGGCCTCAAATTTTATATTCAGCTGAATTTGAATACAATACATTGGAACAAATAATATTTTTGTTGTTGTGGTGAACGATAACAATGAGGAAAACATCTAGTAAGGGACGCGGACGTGGACATGGTCGTGGTGGTGTTAGTGGACCCTCTGGTGCTGGGAGAGGACGTGGCCGTTCTGCCACATCCACACGTCCTAGTGTACCAACTACCTCAGGTCCCAGTAGCCGCCAGAATTTACAGCGATATACGGTGGGGCCCAATGCCGTTCTAAGGATGGTAAGGCCTGAGCAGGTACAGGCATTAGTCAATTGGGTGGCCGACAGTGGATCCAGCACGTTCACATTATCTCCCACCCAGTCTTCTGCAGAAAGCGCACAGATGGCGCCTGAAAACCAACCCCATCAGTCTGTCACATCACCCCCATGCATACCAGGGAAACTGTCTCAGCCTCAAGTTATGCAGCAGTCTCTTATGCTGTTTGAAGACTCCACTGGCAGGGTTTCCCAAGGGCATCCACCTAGCCCTTCCCCAGCGGTGAAAGACATAGAATGCACTGACGCACAACCACTTATGTTTCCTGATGATGAGGACATGGGAATACCACCTCAGCATGTCTCTGATGATGACGAAACACAGGTGCCAACTGCTGCGTCTTTCTGCAGTGTGCAGACTGAACAGGAGGTCAGGGATCAAGACTGGGTGGAAGACGATGCAGGGGACGATGAGGTCCTAGACCCCACATGGAATGAAGGTCGTGCCACTGACTTTCACAGTTCGGAGGAAGAGGCAGTGGTGAGACCGAGCCAACAGCGTAGCAAAAGAGGGAGCAGTGGGCAAAAGCAGAACACCCGCCGCCAAGAGACTCCGCCTGCTACTGACCGCCGCCATCTTGGACCGAGCACCCCAAAGGCAGCTTCAAGGAGTTCCCTGGCATGGCACTTCTTCAAACAATGTGCTGACGACAAGACCCGAGTGGTTTGCACGCTGTGCCATCAGAGCCTGAAGCGAGGCATTAACGTTCTGAACCTTAGCACAACCTGCATGACCAGGCACCTGCATGCAAAGCATGAACTGCAGTGGAGTAAACACCTTAAAAACAAGGAAGTCGCTCAGGCTCCCCCTGCTACCTCTTCTGCTGCTGCCGCCTCGGCCTCTTCTGCTGCTGCCGCCTCGGCCTCTTCCTCCGCCTCTGGAGGAACGTTGGCACCTGTCGCCCAGCAAACAGGGGATGTACCACCAACACCACCACCACCTCCGTCACCAAGCGTCTCAACCATGTCACACGGCAGCGTTCAGCTCTCCATCTCACAAACATTTGAGAGAAAGCGTAAATTCCCACCTAGCCACCCTCGATCCCTGGCCCTGAATGCCAGCATTTCTAAACTACTGGCCTATGAAATGCTGTCATTTAGGCTGGTGGACACAGACAGCTTCAAACAGCTCATGTCGCTTGCTGTCCCACAGTATGTTGTTCCCAGCCGCCACTACTTCTCCAAGAGAGCCGTGCCTTCCCTGCACAACCAAGTATCCGATAAAATCAAGTGTGCACTGCGCAACGCCATCTGTAGCAAGGTCCACCTAACCACAGATACGTGGACCAGTAAGCACGGCCAGGGATGCTATATCTCCCTAACTGCACACTGGGTAAATGTAGTGGCAGCTGGGCCCCAGGCGGAGAGCTGTTTGGCGCACGTCCTTCCGCCGACAAGGATCGCAGGGCAACATTCTTTGCCTCCTGTTGCCACCTCCTCCTTCTCGGCTTCCTCCTCCTCTTCTTCCACCTGCTCATCCAGTCAGCCACACACCTTCACCACCAACTTCAGCACAGCCCGGGGTAAACGTCAGCAGGCCATTCTGAAACTCATATGTTTGGGGGACAGGCCTCACACCGCACAGGAGTTGTGGCGGGGTATAGAACAACAGACCGACGAGTGGTTGCTGCCGGTGAGCCTCAAGCCCGGCCTGGTGGTGTGCGATAATGGGCGAAATCTCGTTGTAGCTCTGGGACTAGCCGGTTTGACGCACATCCCTTGCCTGGCGCATGTGCTGAATTTGGTGGTGCAGAAGTTCATTCACAACTACCCCGACATGTCAGAGCTGCTGCATAAAGTGCGGGCCGTCTGTTCGCGCTTCCGGCGTTCACATCCTGCCGCTGCTCACCTGTCTGCGCTACAGCGTAACTTCGGCCTTCCCGCTCACCGCCTCATATGCGACTTGCCCTCCAGGTGGAACTCCACCTTGCACATGCTGGACAGACTGTGCGAGCAGCAGCAGGCCATAGTGGAGTTTCAGCTGCAGCACGGACGGGTCAGTCGCACTGCGGAACAGCACCACTCCACCACCAATGACTGGGCCTCCATGCGAGACCTGTGTGCCCTGTTGCACTGTTTCAAGTACTCCACCAACATGGCCAGTGGCGATGACGTCGTTATCAGCGTTACAATACCACATCTATGTCTCCTTGAGAAAACACTTAGGGCGATGATGGAAGAGGAGGTGGCCCAGGAGGAGGAGGAGGAGGAAGAGGGGTCATTTTTAGCACTTTCAGGCCAGTCTCTTCGAAGTGACTCAGAGGGAGGTTTTTTGCAACAGCAGAGGCCAGGTACAAATGTGGCCAGCCAGGGCCCACTACTGGAGGACGAGGAGGACGAGGATGAGGAGGAGGTGGAGGAGGATGAGGATGAAGCATGGTCACAGCGGGGTGGCACCCAACGCAGCTCGGGCCCATCACTGGTGCGTGGCTGCGGGGAAAGGCAGGACGATGACGATACGTCTCCCACAGAGGACAGCTTGTCCTTACCCCTGGGCAGCCTGGCACACATGAGCGACTACATGCTGCAGTGCCTGCGCAACGACAGCAGAGTTGCCCACATTTTAACGTGTGCGGACTACTGGGTTGCCACCCTGCTGGATCCACGCTACAAAGACAATGTGCCCACCCTACTTCCTGCACTGCAGCGTGATAGGAAGATGCGCGAGTACAAGCGCACGTTGGTAGACGCGCTACTTAGAGCATTCCCAAATGTGACAGGGGAACAAGTGGAAGCCCAAGGCCAAGGCAGAGGAGGAGCAAGAGGTCGCCAAGGCAGCTGTGTCACGGCCAGCTCCTCTGAGGGCAGGGTTAGCATGCCAGAGATGTGGAAAAGTTTTGTCAACACGCCACAGCTAACTGCACCACCACCTGATACGCAACGTGTTAGCAGGAGGCAACATTTCACTAACATGGTGGAACAGTACGTGTGCACACCCCTCCACGTACTGACTGATGGTTCGGCCCCATTCAACTTCTGGGTCTCTAAATTGTCCACATGGCCAGAGCTAGCCTTTTATGCCTTGGAGGTGCTGGCCTGCCCGGCGGCCAGCGTTTTGTCTGAACGTGTATTCAGCACGGCAGGGGGCGTCATTACAGACAAACGCAGCCGCCTGTCTACAGCAAATGTGGACAAGCTGACGTTTATAAAAATGAACCAGGCATGGATCCCACAGGCCCTGTCCGTCCCTTGTCCAGATTAGACATTAACTACCTCCCCTTAACCATATATTATTGTACTCCAGGGCATTTCCTCATTCAAGCCTATTTTTATTTTCATTTTACCATTATATTGCGAGGCTACCCAAAGTTGAATGAACCTCTCCTCTGTCTGGGTGCCGGGGCCTAAATATATGCCAATGGACTGTTCCAATGTTGGGTGACGTGAAGCCTGATTCTCTGCTATGACATGCAGACTAATTCTCTGCTGACATGAAGCCAGATCCTCTGTTACGGGACCTCTCTCCTCTGCCTGGGTGCTGGGCCTAATATATGCCAATGGACTGTTGCACTGGTGGCTGACGTGAAGCCTGATTCTCTGCTATGACATGCAGACTAATTCTCTGCTGACATGAAGACAGATTCTCTGTTACAGGACCTCTCTCCTCTGCCTGGGTGCTGGGCCTAAATATCTGACAATGGACTGTTGCACTGGTGGCTGACGTGAAGCCTGATTCTCTGCTATGACATGCAGACTAATTCTCTGCTGACATGAAGACAGATTCTCTGTTACGGGACCTCTCTCCTCTGCCTGGGTGCTGGGCCTAAATATATGCCAATGGACTGTTGCACTGGTGGCTGACGTGAAGCCTGATTCTCTGCTATGACATGCAGACTAATTCTCTGCTGACATGAAGCCAGATCCTCTGTTACGGGACCTCTCTCCTCTGCCTGTGTGCTGGGCCTAAATATATGCCAATGGACTGTTGCACTGGTGGCTGTTGTGAAGCCTGATTCTCTGCTATGACATGCAGACTAATTCTCTGCTGACATGAAGACAGATTCTCTGTTACGGGACCTCTCTCCTCTGCCTGTGTGCTGGGCCTAAATATATGCCAATGGACTGTTGCACTGGTGGCTGACGTGAAGCCTGATTCTCTGCTATGACATGCAGACTAATTCTCTGCTGACATGAAGACAGATTCTCTGTTACGGGACCTCTCTCCTCTGCCTGTGTGCAGGGCCTAAATATATGCCAATGCACTGTTCCAATGTTGGGTGACGTGAAGCCTTATTCTCTGCTATGACATGCAGACTAATTCTCTGCTGACATGAAGCCAGATCCTCTGTTACGGGACCTCTCTCCTCTGCCTGGGTGCTGGGCCTAAATATATGCCAATGGACTGTTGCACTGGTGGCTGACGTGAAGCCTGATTCTCTGCTATGACATGCAGACTAATTCTCTGCTGACATGAAGACAGATTCTCTGTTACAGGACCTCTCTCCTCTGCCTGGGTGCTGGGCCTAAATATCTGACAATGGACTGTTGCACTGGTGGCTGACGTGAAGCCTGATTCTCTGCTATGACATGCAGACTAATTCTCTGCTGACATGAAGACAGATTCTCTGTTACGGGACCTCTCTCCTCTGCCTGGGTGCTGGGCCTAAATATATGCCAATGGACTGTTGCACTGGTGGCTGACGTGAAGCCTGATTCTCTGCTATGACATGCAGACTAATTCTCTGCTGACATGAAGACAGATTCTCTGTTACGGGACCTCTCTCCTCTGCCTGGGTGCTGGGCCTAAATATATGCCAATGGACTGTTGCACTGGTGGCTGACGTGAAGCCTGATTCTTTGCTATGACATGCAGACTAATTCTCTGCTGACATGAAGACAGATTCTCTGTTACGGGACCTCTCTCCTCTGCCTGTGTGCTGGGCCTAAATATATGCCAATGGACTGTTGCACTGGTGGCTGACGTGAAGCCTTATTCTCTGCTATGACATGCAGACTAATTCTCTGCTGACATGAAGCCAGATTGTCTGTTACGGGACCTCTCTCCTCTGCCTGGGTGCTGGGCCTAAATATCTGACAATGGACTGTTGCAGTGGTGGCTGACGTGAAGCCTGATTCTCTGCTAGGACATGCAGACTGATTCTCTGCCGACATGAAGCCAGATTGTCTGTTACGGGACCTCTCTCCTCTGCCTGGGTGCTGGGCCTAAATTTATGAAAATGGACTGTTGCAGTGGTGGGTGACGTGAAGCCTGATTCTCTGCTATGATATGAAGACTGATTCTCTGCTGACATGAAGCCAGATTGTCTGTTACGGGACCTCTCTCCTCTGCCTGGGTGCTGGGTGTCATGGTCTTACCTTCTTGCTGTTCTCCTTCGTTTGACATGTGCTGGCGGCCATCTTGGTTTCTGGGTTTCTTGTAGCCTTCCACCCTGCGGCTTCTCCTTCCCACTGGGAGGAGCTGGATGCCTAGCTCATATATATAGGAGGTCTGTGGCTTCAGTTCCTTGCTTGGTCCTCCTGTGTTTACATGCTTCTAAGACTGCTGCTGCTTCTGGTTCCTGATCCTGGCTTCGTCTGACTACCCTGCTGGTTCCTGATCCAGGCTTCGTCTGACTACCCTGCTGGTTCCTGATCCAGGCTTCATCTGACTACCCTTCTGGTTCCTGACCTCTGGCTTCGCAAGACCCTGCTTCGGTTTAGCCATCCGTTTGGACTTTTGCCTTACAGCTTGATTTTCAATAAAGCCTTCTTATTTCCACTTATCTCTTGTTGTACGTCTGGTTCATGGTTCCATGACATTAGGACCAAGCCATGAATTCTGACGGTACAGGGCCATCCTCGCTACCTACGCTGGTTGCCAGACTTGATCAGCAGGATCACCTGTTGGGTCGGTTCGCTGTGGCGTTGCAAACCCTGCTTGAACGCACGGCTCATTTAGCTTCCGTTGCCGATGTTGCTGCGCCTGTGGTGTTTCGGGGTATGACCGGTTCTGCCCCCCTTCCACAGCGCTTTGGGGGAGAGCCAACTCAGTGCCGAGGTTTCCTTAACCAGGTGGGCATTTATTTCGAGTTGCTGCCACATGCCTTTCCTACTGAGAGATCAAAGGTGGGCTTCTTGATCTCGCTGCTCTCGGACAAGGCCTTGGCCTGGGCCAGCCCTTTATGGGAGAACAACAATCCGGTGGTTGCCGAGTTTTCCGGTTTTGTTGCTTCTCTTCGGAAGGTATTCGATGTGCCGGCTCGTGCTGCCTCTGCTGCGAAGCTCCTTATGTCCATCAGACAGGGTTCACGATCCGTAGCTGAATACGCCATTGAGTTTCGTACCCTGGCAGCAGAGGTGGGCTGGAATAATGAGGCTCTGGTCGCTGCTTTCTCTCATGGTCTCTCGGATGCCTTGAAGGATGAGGTTGCAGCTAAGGACCTACCAGTGGAGCTCGAGTCTCTTATTTCTTTCCTGATTTTGATTGACACCAGACTCAGGGAGAGACCTTCCTTTAAGGAGAGCCTGCGGAGGCCTTCTAACAGATTGGCGCCTACGTTTGCTGTCCCACCCGTGCCTCCCTCTCCTCCCACGCCTCCTGGGGATGACTTGTCTGGGGGTGAACCCATGCAGCTGGGGTTTGCTCGCCTGTCCGAGGGGGAGAGGGCACTCCGGAGACGCGAGGGCCGATGCATGTACTGTGGTCTCGGTGGGCATTTTCGGTTGGCATGCCCGAACCGTCCGGGAAACGCTCGCACCTGAGATCCTGTCGGGGGCAGATCTTGGGTGGAGTCTCCTCGTCCCCGGTTTCCCGTGTTGACAAACCACTGATTACTGTTGTCCTCTCCTGGGTCGGGGGCTCGGTGACGACCCAGGCGTTGGTGGACTCTGGTGCTGGTGGTTTGTTCATTGATAGTGTGTTCGCTGCCGCCAATTCCATTCCTCTGCAGCCTCGAGGTTCCCCACTGGCTCTTGAGGCGATAGACGGCAGACCCCTTCTGCCGCCACACGTGACTCATGAGACCCTTCCAGTGGGGATGGCCATTGGTGCCGTTCACAGAGAGTCGGTCTGTCTCCAGGTTATTTCGTCTCCACACTACTCGGTGGTCTTGGGGTACCCCTGGCTCCAGAAGCATAATCCGACTTTCGATTGGAGATCGGCCGAGATCCTCTCGTGGTCACCGCAGTGTGGGGCTAGTTGCATCCATGGGTCTGTCAAGTTGCTGTGTACTTCCTCGGACTCTCTGTTGCCTCCTGAATACGAGGAGTACCGGGATGTATTCGATAAGGTGCGTGCGGTTGCCCTACCTCCGCACCGCCCATACGATTGTGCCATAGAGTTACAATCTGGTGCCGTTCCTCCTCGTGGCAAAGTCTATCCACTGTCGGTAGCGGAGAATGAGGCCATGGAGGAGTACGTGAGGGAGGCGCTTTCACGCGGACACATTCGCAAATCCTCGTCCCCGGCAGGGGCTGGATTTTTCTTTGTGAAAAAGAAGGGGTCTCAATCGCATCACGATCAAGAACGCTTACCCGATACCCTTGATTTCCGAGCTGTTCGATCGCCTCAAAGGGGCCACGGTCTTTACCAAACTCGACCTGAGGGCGGCATATAACCTGGTAAGGATCAAGGCGGGCGATGAGTGGAAGACCGCGTTTAACACCAGGACCGGTCATTATGAATCCTTGGTTATGCCCTTTGGGTTGTGCAATGCGCCCGCAGTCTTCCAGGAATTCATCAACGATGTTTTCCGTGACCTGTTGCAGCAGTGTGTGGTGGTCTATTTGGATGACATCTTGGTATATTCTGAATCCATGGAGGCCCACATTCTGGATGTCAGACGAGTGTTGCAACGGTTACGAGAGAACAAGCTGTTCGGTAAGCTTGAGAAATGCGAATTTCACCGATCCCAGGTAACCTTCTTAGGTTACATCATTTCCGCTGAGGGGTTCTCCATGGATCCTGAGAAGGTTTCGGCTGTCTTACAGTGGCCCCAGCCCAGTGGTCTTCGTGCCCTGCAGCGCTTTTTGGGCTTCGCCAATTATTATCGGAAGTTCATCAGGGACTTTTCCATGCTAGCCAAGCCTCTCACGGATCTGACCAGGAAGGGCAGTAATCCCCAGGTCTGGCCGCTCGAGGCCATCCGAGCTTTTGAGGCTCTAAAGTCCGCCTTTGTGTCGGCTCCGATTCTGTCGCATCCCAACCCTGGGTTGCCTTTTGTCCTCGAGGTGGACGCGTCTGAGACGGGAGTAGGCGCCCTTCTGTCTCAGCGTAGAACACCAGAGGGTCCTCTGCTTCCTTGTGGGTTTTACTCCCGGAAACTGTCTTCCGCGGAGTGCAACTATCAGATTGGTGACAGGGAGTTATTGGCCATCGTGCAGGCCCTTAAAGAATGGAGGCACTTGCTCGAGGGCTCGGTGGTTCCGGTTCTCATCCTGACGGACCACAAGAATCTGACCTACCTCTCTGAGGCCAAGAGATTGACACCACGTCAGGCCAGATGGGCTCTGTTCTTGTCACGTTTTAATTACGTGGTCTCCTACCTACCCGGTTCCAAGAACATCAGAGCGGATGCCTTATCACGGCAGTACTCCGAGCTGTCCGGGGAGGAGTCGATTCCGACTTCGGTCATACCTCCGAATCAGATCCTGGCCGCCATTCGCACCAGCCTGACCTCTCCCCTGGGTGAGCAGATTTTGGCGGCTCAATCTGGTGCTCCCTCTTGGAGACCCAACGGCAGATGTTTTGTGCCTGAGGAGTTGCGCACTCGGTTGTTGCGAACCTACCATAACTCCAAGGCCGCGGGGCATCCTGGAAAGAATCAGCTGTCCTGGGCTGTTTCACGTCTGTTCTGGTGGCCTTCTCTACGTTCCGACATCGCCGCATATGTAGCGGCATGCTCCGTTTGTGCCCAGAGTAAGTCCCCTCGGCACCGTCCGTTGGGCCTTTTGCAACCCATAGCCACCGGGGAGCGTCCATGGTCACACCTGGGGATGGATTTCATTGTGGACCTCCCTGCATCCCGAGGCCATACGGTCATTCTCATGATTGTGGATCGGTTTTCCAAAATGTGCCACTGTGTTCCTCTCAAGAAGTTACCCTCTGCACAAGAGTTGGCCACGATTTTTGCCAGGGAGGTCTTCCGGTTGCACGGTTTGCCCAAGGAGATTGTGTCGGATCGGGGGAGTCAGTTTGTGTCCAGGTTCTGGCGCTCCTTTTGCTCCCAGTTGGGGATTCATCTCTCTTTCTCCTCGGCCTACCACCCTCAGTCCAATGGGGCCGCAGAACGATCCAATCAGGCCTTGGAGCAATTCCTTCGTTGCTATGTCTCCGATCACCAAGACAATTGGGTTGACCTCCTGCCTTGGGCTGAGTTTGCCAGGAACACGGCGGTGAACTCTTCCTCTGGGACGTCTCCCTTCATGGCCAATTATGGGTTCCAACCTGCCGTGTTACCGGAGGTATTCTCTCTCCAGGATATTCCGGCTGTGGAGGATCACCTTTCCGTCCTACATGCTTCTTGGGTACAGATCCAGAGGTCCCTTGAGGTCTCTGCGCAGCGCCAGAGACTCCAGGCTGATCGCAGACGAGCGCCCGCTCCTTCCTACCAGGACGGAGACCGCGTATGGTTGTCCACCCGCAACCTCAACCTTCGAGTGCCCACTCCCAAGCTGGCGCCTCACTTTGTTGGTCCCTTCCGAGTGCTTCGCAGGGTAAACCCGGTAGCCTATGCCCTTGCGCTTCCTCCTGGCATGCGGATCTCCAACGTGTTTCATGTCTCCCTGTTGAAGCCACTGGTGTGTAATCGTTTCACTTCCTCGGTTCCTCGGCCTCGTCCGGTCCAAGTGGGCAATCGTGAGGAGTATGAGGTGAGCAATATCCTGGACTCACGCCTGGTCCGCGGTCGGGTGCAGTTTTTGGTCCATTGGTGTGGTTATGGTCCAGAGGAGCGTTCCTGGGTTCCCTCCGCAGATGTCCATGCTCCTGCCTTGCTCCGAGCCTTCCACGCACGCTTCCCTCAGAAACCGTTCTTTACTCCGCGGAGGAGGGGCCCTTGAGGGGGAGGTACTGTCATGCTCTTACCTTCTTGCTGTTCTCCTTCGTTTGACATGTGCTGGCGGCCATCTTGGTTTCTGGGTTTCTTGTAGCCTCCCACCCTGCGGCTTCTCCTTCCCACTGGGAGGAGCTGGATGCCTAGCTCATATATATAGGAGGTCTGTGGCTTCAGTTCCTTGCTTGGTCCTCCTGTGTTCACATGCTTCTAAGACTGCTGCTGCTTCTGGTTCCTGATCCTGGCTTCGTCTGACTACCCTGCTGGTTCCTGATCCAGGCTTCGTCTGAGTACCCTGCTGGTTCCTGATCCAGGCTTCGTCTGACTACCCTTCTGGTTCCTGACCTCTGGCTTCGCAAGACCCTGCTTCGGTTTAGCCATCCGTTTGGACTTTTGCCTTACAGCTTGATTTTCAATAAAGCCTTCTTATTTCCACTTATCTCTTGTTGTACGTCTGGTTCATGGTTCCATGACACTGGGCCTAAATTTATGAAAAAGGACTGTTACAGTGGTGGGTGACGTGAAGCCTGATTCTCTGCTATGACATGAAGACTGATTCTCTGCTGACATGAAGCCAGATTGTCTGTTACGGGACCTCTCTCCTCTGCCTGGGTGCTGGGCCTAAATATCTGACAATGGACTGTTGCAGTTGTGGGTGACGTGAAGCCTGATTCTCTGCTATGATATGAAGACTGATTCTCTGGTGACATGAAGCCAGATTGTCTGTTACGGGACCTCTCTCCTCTGCCTGGGTGCTGGGCCTAAATTTATGAAAATGGACTGTTACAGTGGTGGCTGACGTGAAGCCTGATTCTCTGCTATGACATGAAGACTGATTCTCTGCTGACATGAAGCCAGATTGTCTGTTACGGGACCTCTCTCCTCTGCCTGGGTGCTGGGCCTAAATATCTGACAATGGACTGTTGCATTGGTGGCTGACGTGAAGCCTGATTCTCTGCTATGATATGAAGACTGATTCTCTGCTGACATGAAGCCAGATTGTCTGTTACGGGACCTCTCTCCTCTGCCTGGGTGCTGGGCCTAAATATCTGACAATGGACTGTTGCAGTTGTGGGTGACGTGAAGCCTGATTCTCTGCTATGATATGAAGACTGATTCTCTGCTGACATGAAGCCAGATTGTCTGTTACAGGACCTCTCTCCTATGCCTGGGTGCTGGGCCTAAATTTATGAAAATGGACTGTTACAGTGGTGGGTGACGTGAAGCCTGACTCTCTGCTATGACATGAAGACTGATTCTCTGCTGACATGAAGCCAGATTGTCTGTTACGGTACCTCTCTCCTCTGCCTGGGTGCTGGGCCTAAATATCTGACAATGGACTGTTGCATTGGTGGCTGACGTGAAGCCTGATTCTCTGCTATGATATGAAGACTGATTCTCTGCTGACATGAAGCCAGATTGTCTGTTACGGGACCTCTCTCCTCTGCCTGGGTGCTGGGCCTAAATATCTGACAATGGACTGTTGCAGTGGTGGCTGACATGAAGCCTGATTCTCTGCTAGGACATGCAGACTGATTCTCTGCCGACATGAAGCCAGATTTTCTGTTACGGGACCTCTCTCCTCTGCCTGGGTGCTGGGCCTAAATTTATGAAAATGGACTGTTGCAGTGGTGGGTGACGTGAAGCCTGATTCTCTGCTATGATATGAAGACTGATTCTCTGCTGACATGAAGCCAGATTGTCTGTTACGGGACCTCTCTCCTCTGCCTGGGTGCTGGGCCTAAATTTATGAAAAAGGACTGTTACAGTGGTGGGTGACGTGAAGCCTGATTCTCTGCTATGGCATGAAGACTGATTTTCTGCTGACATGAAGCCAGATTGTCTGTTACGGGACCTCTCTCCTCTGCCTGGGTGCTGGGCCTAAATATCTGACAATGGACTGTTGCATTGGTGGCTGACGTGAAGCCTGATTCTCTGCTATGATATGAAGACTGATTCTCTGCTGACATGAAGCCAGATTGTCTGTTACGGGACCTCTCTCCTCTGCCTGGGTGCTGGGCCTAAATATCTGACAATGGACTGTTGCAGTGGTGGCTGACGTGAAGCCTGATTCTCTGCTATGACATCCAGACTGATTCTCTGCTGACATGAAGACAGATTCTCTGTTACGGGACCTCTCTCCTCTGCCTGGGTGCCGGGGCCTAAATATCTGAGAATGGACTGTTCCAATGGTGGGTGACGTGAAGCCAGATTCTCTGCTATGGGACCTCTCTCCAATTGATTTTGGTTAATTTTTATTTATTTAATTTTTATTTTTATTCATTTCCCTATCCACATTTGTTTGCAGGGGGTTTACCTACATGTTGCTGCCTTTTGCAGCCCTCTAGCCCTTTCCTGGGCTGTTTTACAGCCTTTTTAGTGCCGAAAAGTTCGGGTCCCCATTGACTTCAATGGGGTTCGGGTTCGGGACGAAGTTCGGATCGGGTTCGGCTCAACTCTATTTATGACCACACAGGGAGTATTTGTCATACTCAGAAAAAGTATGTAACAAGTAACTGAAAAAAGTTCCCAAAATAATCCCTTATTGCCTGCTGTTGTTTATACACAGGCAGTAGTATCAGAAGAAGCAAGTGTCTTACCAGTATCCCTTAAAAGGTTGGCAAGTCTTGGTAAAATTTTGATATCTCTCTATGACATATCAAAACATCTTTATTGGTGGAGGTCTCAGTTATAAGACCCCAACCAATCACTGGAATTAATAAAAACACATTATAGTGTGTTAACCGTTTCATCTATAGTAGCATGATACCTATCTGAAATATACTCTAAATGTACCAAGGATTTGCCTAAAATCACAAACAAGGGCTTATGGCAAAAAAAATAGAACTTACCTACAGAAAAAGCCATTATACAGCACAATATTAAACAAAAGTCAGTGGGCTTAAAAGTACCAAAATATCCAAGGTCAATACAAACCCCCAGCACTATAAAACAGTCAGTGAGTTGTTGGGTGTCACTCCGTCAGTCGGTGGGTGTCACTTCGTCAGTGGGTGTCAGTCAGTCGGTGGGTGTCAGTCATTTTTAGGGACGGTCGGTTATTTTAATTTCTTTCTGAGCTGTACAAAAAAAAAAAAAATGGCTCGCAGATTAAGTGCGGAGCAGGCATACGAATTTCTCTGCTCTGTCCACTCTGAATCTGGCACCGCTTCAGAGGCGGAAATATTTTCAGATAGCGGGGACTCCGATTGCATCCCCAGACCCCATAGCCCATTCTCCACCCAGCGGTCCCGTCCCTTCTGCTACGTGGGTTCCTGCCACTTCATTTTCCCCCCAAGTACCCCAATTTTTATCCACTCCCCAAATTAATGTGGATGTCGGCAATTTTACCCCTTATGATTTTTTTCATTTATTTGTGGATGATAACATCCTTGAGTTAATTGTGCAGCAAACTAATTTGTACGCCACACAGTTTGCTGTACAACAGCCCACGTCTATTTATGTAAGACGGTGGACCCCCACAAGTGTCCCTGAAAAAAAAAAAATTGGGGCTTACCCTGGACATTGGCATTGTAAAAAAAACCATTGGGCTGCGAGTACTGTCCACTCAACCCCTGTGTTTGCAGCAGTTACTGTATGTCCCGTAACCGCTATGAAGTCCTAATGCGGTTCATGCATTTTTCATACAATTCCCAAGTCCCCCCCAGAACTGATCCAGCCTTCGACCGCCTAAATAAATTGAGACCCCTTATTTCCCTTCTTACAATTAAAAATTATCCGTTGACGAGTTCCTTTTTAGTTTTAAAGGCCGCCTTTCCTTCCGTCAATATATTCCTTCTAAGCGTGCCAGATATGGTGTAAAGTTGTATAAGGTGTGCGAGAGCACAACCGGCTACACCTGTGGTCTGTCTATTTATGAGGGCAGAGACTCCCAACTTAACCCCCCAGGCTGCCCCGAAAATATTGGGACATCGGGAAAAATTGTGTGGGATTTATTGGCGCCATTCCTGCACAAAGGGTACCATGTGTACACAGATAATTTTTATACCAGTATACCCCTTTATAAATCCCTCCATGCTGCAAACACAGGGGCTTGTGGGATAGTCCGCAAAAATAGAGTTGGATACCCACAACCGCTGGTCTCCAAACGTTTGGAGAAAGGAACATCCTTTGCCCTCGCAAGTGACCAGCTGCTTGCTGTGAAGTGGAAGGACAGAAAGGATGTCTACATGCTGACCACCTTGCATGCAGACACCACAGTGGCAGTTAGGGAGAGGGGGGCTACAGCGGACAAGCACAAACCGGTCTGTGTGACAGACTACAATAAATTTATGGGAGGTGTAGACCTCTCGGACCAGGCGCTTCACCCCTACCTGGTGAAGCGAAAAAACAGGGCCTGGTATAAAAAGGTAGCAATCTACCTCATCCAGATTGTTACCTACAATTGTTTTATTTTATTTAAAAAGTCCCAGGGAAGTCTCAACTTCCTCGAGTACCTTTTTTTCCAGACATTGGAATTAATTTTACCTTTTCTGATTAGTTTCCTTACATTTTGGAGTGTACATCTTCATTTTCATGTGCTCTGTAGAAAAAAATCTGTTTTTAAATTGACACTTTTGTGTAAAAAATGAATTTTTTTTTTTTTTAACCTTCTTAGCATTAATTTCTACAAAAAACTAGGGGGTCTAAATGCTCACTACACCCCTAGATGAATACCTTAGGGGGTCTAGTTTTCAAAATGGGGTCCATTATGGGGGTTTTCTATTGTTTTGGCAGCTCAACGCCATTACAAGTGTGCAATGGGGCCTGAACCATTTTCAAGCAAATTTTGTGTTCTGAAAACAACTGGGTGTTCCTTTATGTTTGGGCCCTGGCGTTTGTCAAGACATAAGATTAGGGCCACAATGGGGGTATTTCTGAAGACAGGAGAAACGGGGTGATACATTTTGGAGTGTACATCTTCATTTTCATGTGCTCTGTAGAAAAAAATCTGTCTTTAAATTGACACTTTTGTGTAAAAAATGAGAAAATAAAAATAAAAATCCGCCTGCTTTGCATTAATTAAAAAAAAAAAATGAGGGGGTCTAAATGCTCACTACACCCCTAGATGAATACCTTAGGGGGTCTAGTTTTCAAAATGGGGTCCATTATAGGGGTTTTCTATTGTTTTGGCAGCTCAACGCCATTACAAGTGTGCAATGGGGCCTGAACCATTTTCAAGCAAATGTGTTCTGAAAACAACTGGGTGTTCCTTTATGTTTGGGCCCTGCCGTTTGTCAAGACATAAGATTAGGGCCACAATGGGGGTATTTCTGAAGACAGGAGAAATGGGGTGATACATTTTGGAGTGTACATCTTCATTTTCATGTGCTCTGTAGAAATAAATCTGTCTTTAAATTGACCCTTTGTGTAAAAAATGAAAATTAATTTATTTTTCACCTTCTTAGCATTAATTTCTACAAAAAACGAGGTGGTCTTAATGCTCACTACACCCCTAGATGAATACCTTAGGGGGTCTAGTTTTCAAAATGGGGTCCATTATGGGGGTTTTCTATTGTTTTGGCAGCTCAACGCCATTACAAGTGTGCAATGGGGACTGAACCATTTTCAAGCAAATTTTGTGTTCTGAAAACAACTGGGTGTTCCTTTATGTTTGGTCCCTGCCGTTTGTCAAGACATAAGATTAGAGCCACAATGGGGGTATTTCTGAAGACAGGAAAAACGGGGTGATACATTTTGGAGTGTTCATCTTCATTTTCATGTGCTCTGTAGAAAAAAATCTGTCTTTAAATTGACACTTTTGTGTAAAAAATGAAAATTAATTTTTTTTTCACCTTCTTAGCATTCATTTCTACAAAAAACTAGTGGGTCAAAAAACTAATTACACCCATTGATAAATACGTTAAGGGGCCTAGTTTTTAAAATGGGTTCACTTTTGGGGGGGGGGTTCTATTATTCTGACACTTATAAACCTCTGCAAACTAGGCTTGTTGCAGGAAAAAATATGTACTTCAAAAATTTGAAAATTTATGTTAAAATGTAAAGTCTCCTAAAAATAAAGTTGAATGAAGTAAATATGTGGAAATATATTTCTGATAAAAAAATATTGAATAGTATTTATGTATGTATATGAAATATTGCAGTGAAAATGTTCCAATTTTTAAAAATTTTCATAAAATTTCACTTTTTTAATAAAGATACGCATATTTTATCGGTAGAATTTTACCACCTAAGTAAAGTACAATATGTGACGAGAAAACAATGTCAGAATTACTTTGATGTGCAAAACCGTTACAAAGTTATTCTAAGCTAAAATGACACATGTCAGATTTCCAAAATTTGGCTTGGTCATTAAGGCCTAAACATGCTTGGTCACTAAGGGGTTAATTGCTTTCATAGTATCACCCAAGCAATATGCTGCATTCACTTCACACCACAGGAAGAAACTCCGCACACCGTCTGTGTCATTATGGTTGACGGCCCTCACATGGTTCTTGATGGATTCCTTGTTGATCCAAGGCAAACCCTATCCCGTTGTTAGGGCAAAGAGTTGGCAATGCACAGGGCCGGCGCAACCATATAGGAGAACTAGGCGTTTGCCTAGGGCGCCAGCCTGCTGGGGGCGCCCTGGTGGGCTCCCCCTGACTGGGGCTGCAGCCCTGGGCGACAGGGCGAGCGGCTCTTGAGCAGCCCCCAGCGCCTTTACAGGGGGGCCAGAAGGTGGAGGTCCTTCTTAAATATGGCAGAGCAGGCATCTGCTTACCCTGATGGCAGGTGCCTGCTCTGCCAGTAAATTACTGGAGGAGAGGAGGCGGGCGGCAAGGGAGGCTGTTCTAGCAGCTCCCCACTCCTCCCTCGTGCGCCCTCTGTGATGCCTGAATATGATGTCATTCCGGCCCCCGCATACTAAACGGCACGCTGGACGACTGAGGAGCTGCACCACACTGGACCCCAGGGAGGTGAGGGTTTAAGTGTTTGACTGAGTGAGTGTCTGCCTGTGTATTCATGTCAGTGAGTGAGTGAGTGTATGCATGTCTGTCTTTCTGTCAGTGAATGTATGTGTGTCTGTCATTGAGTGTCTGTGTGTGTATGTCAGTGAGTGAGTGTATGTCAGTGAGTGTGGATGTCTGTCGGTCAGTAAGTGTCTGTTTGTCAGTGAGTATGTGTATGTTTGTCAGTAAGTATATGTGTGTGTTTGTCTGCCAGTGAGTGAGTGTCTGTCAGTGACTTTCTGTGTGTGTGTGTTTCAGTGGGTAGGTGTATGTCTGTCAGTGAGTGAGTGTGTGTCTGTCAGTGAGTGTATGTGTGTCTGTCAGTGAGTATGTCTGTCAGTGAGTTTCTGTGTACGTCCTGCAGTGAGTGTCTGAGTGTGTGTCTGTCTGTCAGTGAATGTTTGTCTGTCGGTGAGTGTATGTGTGTCTGTCAGTGAGTGTATGTGTGTCTGTCAGTGAGTGTATGCGTATGTCATTCAGTGAGTGTCTGAGTGCGTGTCTGTCTGTCTGTGTGTGTGTCTGTCAGTGAGTGAGTGACATGAGGTGGCGGCAAAATGGATCTTTGCCTAGGGCGGCAAAAATCTTTGCACCTGCCCTGGCAATGCACCTTAATTCTCTTTAGGAAACAGCTCTTACGCCAGGTGCCCTTTATACTTGGAGACTTAGGCCCCTTTCACACGGGCGTAATTTTTTTTGCCCGGATAAGAGCCGGGTGTGTTGCGGGAAAATGCGCGATTTTTTCTGCGCAAGTGCAAAACATTGTCATGCGTTGCACTCGCGTGAGAAAAATCGCGCATGTTTGGTACCCAAACCCGAACTTCTTCATAGAAGTTCGGGCTTGGGATTGATGTTCTGAAGATTGTATTATTTTCCCTTATAACATGGTTATAAGCGAAAATAATAGCATTCTGAATACAGAATGCATAGTAAACCAGCGCTAGAGGGGTTAAAAAAAAATTAAAAAAAATTAAACTCACCTTAGTCCACTTGCTCGCGAAGCCCAGCATCTCCTTCTGTCTCCGCTGCTGATGAACAGGACCTGGGGTGAGCTGCTCCATTAAATACAGGTTAAGGACCTTCGATGACGTCACTCCGGTCATCACATGGTACGTCACATGATCTTTTACCATGGTGATTCACCATGGTAAAAGATCATGTGATGACCGGAGTGACGTCATCGAAGGTCCTTAAGCTCTATTTAATGGAGTAGCTCACCCCAGGTCCTGTTCATCAGCAGCGGAGACACAAGGAGATGCTGGCTTCGCGAGCAAGTGGACTAAGGTGAGTTAAAAAAATTTTTAATTTTTTTTTAACCCCTCTAGCGCTGGTTTACTATGCATTCTGTATTCAGAATGCTATTATTTTCCCTTATAACCATGTTATAAGGGAAAATAATAATGATCGGGTCTCCATCCCGATGGTCTCCTAGCAACCATGCGTGCAAATCGCACGGCATCCGTACTTGCTTGCGGATGCCATCCGATTTTCACACACCCGATTCATTTCTATGGGGCCTGCGTCACGTTGAAATCGGACAATATAGAGCATGCTGCGATTTCAACTGAACGCACAAGTGATGCGTTAAAAACATCGCTCATGTGCACAGCCCCATAGAAATGAATGGGTCAGGATTTAGTGCGGGTGCCATACGTTCGCCGCACGGATCGCACCCGCACGGAAAACTCGCCCGTGTGAAAGGGGCCTTAGACTCACACTGTGCTGTAATCTGGTTCTTGTGCTGAGATTATGCTGTCCCTGGTTCTGGTGCTGGCATACATCATATGCTCTGGTTTTGTGCTGTGACTTGCAGTTTTCTATGCAGCCCTAGTTCTCTGAATTCAGCAGCTCATACTTGGTGGCCAGCTTCTCTCACCTGAGCCTTCATACATCTCTCTGTCTGCCATCTTTTTGCTCAGGGCACATGCAGACTCTCATCCTTACGCACAGTAGCAACAGTTCCTGTCCAGGCTCAAAAGCCTCACCCTGGTGTGTCGCTAAACTTTGGTTCAACCTCCTTTTTGCTGACACAGCGCCGTCTAGGTGTTACACTACCCCCCACCCCACCCGTTTTTTTAGTTTCTGGGCATACGTCACAAGTGCCAAATCAGATGTAGAAGGGCTGGTTGTTATTGTCTCTGAGGGCCTACTGACAAAAGTGCACAATCTCAGCATATGTCGGCACACAGTCTGTATTGGACCCTCAGTACTTTCAGGTCTCATCTTGAACACTTGTAACTATTTGGCAGCTGCATTTTTTCACAAGGAATGGGCTTCCATTTCTCTTGTAACTTTGCGGCTCTTCTTGTAACTCTATTGCTCACAATGATTTTGGCCACGGCTTGTACATACGCGGCTCCTTCAGCTTCCTATTAGACACACAGATGCAGGGGTCTATTCGTGGAGCAACTAGACCATATCTTTCCTTCACCTTCTTCTAGCAGACTTCAGCCCAGGTCTGTGAAGTCCACTCTTCACTTTCACTGCAAGCTGACATTGTCTACCATTGTTATGGATAAATTGTTTGACTGTTTCTCTTTGGGGCCTTTTGTTTTCCAGCCTGGGCCAGGCTGCAACTGTTACAACTGCTTTAGACCTTCAAGGCTGCTTATTGTAAACTGGGATTGTAATAGAATATTTGTGCACAAGCAAAAGTCCTTGCTGGCCTGAAGTGCCCCTTCTTCTCATGTATCCATTCAGCCACCCCTCTCACTTCACTTTTTGGAGGAACAATCTGCAAGGTGAATCCAACCTCAGTGGGTAACAACCCATCAATAAAACACACCTTGGAGAATCAGCCAGTCTCGCTGTTGTAGCAGTCACCTCCCAGATGGTCTTAACTTCTCCTTGTCTCTGTGACTAGACTGATAACCTTTTAGAAGCCACATTCTCAGTATCCATCTGCCAATGCCACCTCAGCAGCTATAACAACTTGAATGGAGGTACTTCCCAGGCTATGATAACCATGTGTCACTTTAAACTTCTCTGGTTGGCAGACCGAGGACCAGCGGGGGCAATCTCAAGCAAAATGTCCCTCACGGCTGCACTTCCACCATATTGTTCTTGGTCAGGTCCTTCTTGCACAATCGAGCTGCCCTTTCTAGCAGGTTAGAGCCATTACATTTTGGCAAGTGGTTTAGCAGCACCCCTACTGGGATCATTGACTATGTTTCGCCATATTTGAATCCATCCTGCCATAACTATGGCAAATTTAATGTGCAGTAAACATGCAGAAGAATAGGAGTAGATATTGCTTTAACCCCTTTAAGACTCGGCCCTATTTCACCTTACGGACTTGGCCATTTTTTGCAAATCTGACCAGTGTCACTTTAAGTGCTGATAACTTTAAAACACTTTGACCTATCCAGGCCATTTTGAGATTGTTATGCCTCTCAGTCCCCATTATGCCTCTCAGTCCCCATATTATGTGCCCCTCCCAGTAGATATGCCCAGATATGTGCCCCTTCCGGTAGTTACGTCAGGTTATGTGCCTCCTCACAGTAGTTATGCCAGATTATGTGCCTCCTCACAGTAGTTATACCAGATTATGTGCCCCCTCACAGTAGTTATGCCACATTATGTGCCTCCTCACAGTAGTTATGCCAGATTATGTGCCAACTCACAGTAGTTCTGCCAAATTATGGGGCTCTTCACAGTAGTTATGCTAGATGATGTTCCTCTAACAGTAGATATACCCAGATATGTGCCCCCTAACAGTAGATATGCCAGATTATGTGCCTCCTCACAGTAGTTATGCCAAACTATGTGCCCCTCACAGTAGTTATGCCCAGATATGTGCCTCTCTTACAGTAGTTATGCCAGATATGTGCCCCTCACAGTAGATATGCCCAGATATGTGCCCCCTCACAGTAGTTATGCCAGATTATGTGCCTCTTCACAGTAGTTATGCTAGATTATGTGCCTCTCACAGTAGATATGCCCAGATATGTTCCCCCTCACAGTGGTTATGCCAGATTGCGTGCCCCCTCACAGTAGTTATGCAGATATGTGCCCCTCACAGTAGATATGCCCAAATATGTGCCCCTCACTAGTAGATATGCCCAGATATGTGCCCCTCACAGTAGATATGCCCAAATATGTGCCCCCTCACAGTAGATATGCCCACATATGTGCCCCATCACAGTAGATATGCCCACATATGTGCCCCATCACAGTAGTTATGTCAGATTATGTGCCCCCTCACAGTGGTTATGACAGATATGTGCCGCCTCAAATTAGTTACGCCCACACCCCTCTCACAGTAGTTGTTGCCGCCAGTCTGTAGCTTTATAAAAAAAAAAAAACATATACTTACCTTTTTTCTTGATGACGCTCTCCCACACTCACATCACACTGCTGGCTGTGCTGAAGGCCGATTCCCGGGCTTTCAGAAATCCTCCCACAGCCAGCAGCGCGATGTGTGGCCAGCAGGGGGAGCGCTCAGAAGAACAGTGAAGCAGGGAATGGAAAGTGCTCCCTGCTTTGCTATGGAAACAACAGCCTGGCAGTGACAAGAACTGACGGTGTGTGAGTGTGCACCACGCGCCCTCCCCCCTTGCCTCTGCGACAACACCCCCCCCCCTTCCTTGCCTCATATTATACATGTTTGAGGAGCACTCTGACGGGGCCGGCATGGTGGCTGCGGGCCCTTGCTCCATGCCCGAGTGCCCGAATTGTCAGTCTGCCCCTGCACAAGATCCTTTGGTAAATTCTGTGAGGAGTGTGGTTTCTAAAATAGGGTCGCTTCTCGGGGGTTTCTTTCTTTTTATTTCACCTCAGAGCCTCTGCAGTTACTGGCCAGTGCTGTATAAATCACCAAACTAGGCCTCAAAAGCACATCGTGCTCTTTCTTTTCTAAACCCTGCATGTGTCCATACATCAGTTTATGACCACACAGGGAGTATTTGTCATACTCAGAAAAAGTATGTAACAAGTAACTGAAAAAAGTTCCCAAAATAATCCCTTATTGCCTGCTGTTGTTTATACACAGGCAGTAGTATCAGAAGAAGCAAGTGTCTTACAATTATCCCTTAAAAGGTTGGCAAGTCTTGGTAAAATTTTGATATCTCTCTATGACATATCAAAACATCTTTATTGGTGGAGGTCTCAGTTATAAGACCCCAACCAATCACTGGAATTAATAAAAACACATTATAGTGTGTTAACCGTTTCATCTATAGTAGCATGATACCTATCTGAAATATACTCTAAATGTACCAAGGATTTGTCTAAAATCACTAACAAGGGCTTATGGCAAAAAAAATAGAACTAACCTACAAAAAAAGCCATTATACAGCAGAATATTAAACAAAAGTCAGTGGGCATAAAAGTACCAAAATATCCAAGATCAATACAAATCCCCAGCACTATAAAACAGCACACACAGAGCCCATATACAGAGGAATGATTGTAAATGACCATGCAGGCTTCTCAACCTGCATGGCGCTCAGTATGCATTTAGGCATGCCCTCGCCCAGTGCCTAGGGTCATGTGATTCTCCATTTTCATATTCCGTGCCTTGCTGGGCAGCACCATTTTGAGCAATTCATACTAATTGAATCATGAAATCCAAATGTTTGGAAGATGTTTTTTTTATTTTTTATTATTATAAGTGAATTTTGTTTGTTTAGCATTGATTGACTCATCTCTAGTTCTAAGTCATTATGATGCTGTAAGTTCGGGCCAGAGGAGTGTTTGGTCTAGGAAATGTGGCCGTCACACAGAGGAATGGGCAAACACACTCATGTGAGATTAGTCTGAAAGACAAACACAATTTTATAGCAACTGTCGGATCAAAAGTAATAAAAATGCATCTCTCGGCATCTTCATGCAGCATGCCAAATTCCTAACCCAACCCAGGGTTTCACTCTTCACCTTCTCCCAGGGCATGTTTGTGCGCGCTCACTTAGAACTTGCATAGATTTACAAAAATTAAAAACAAACTATTCCTAAAAACATGTGGGGGGGAGGGGGGGAGGGGGGTATTTATAAATTACAATGTTTTTTCAGTCACTTTTAAGTCTGCCTTTGGTTTGTGCTGCACCAAATTTATGAGATGGAAAATGAGTTTTAGCATTTTGCCTGACGTGTAATGTGGTTCCACCTTTTTACGTGATTGTATGCCTGACGTACTTTGTGAGTGGCTGCAAAATTTTGTGCAACATTTACAAGTGTCACACATCATAAATGTACCTTAATCTATTTTAGTCAAATTCAGCAAACAATACTAGATTAACCCTGTCTTCGGCCACATGCCTGTGTGAGGGGAGTCTCCCTCTCTCTCAGGCCTCTAGCACACGAACGCGCCGTGTTTTGTGGTCTGTAAATTGCGGATCCGCAAAACACGGATGCCCTCCCATGTGCCTTCCGCAATTTACGGAACGGAACAGATGGCTCATTATAGAAATGCCTATTCTTGTCCTCAAAACGGACAAGAATAGGACATGATCTATAATTTTTGCTGGGCCACACTCCGTGTGCTGTCCGCATCTTTTGCGGCCACATTGAAGTGAATGGGTCCGCACCTGAGCCGCAAAAAATGCGGCTCGGATGCGGAACCAAACCAGGGTCGTGTGCAAGAGGCACACATAGTCTCTCAGGGTTCACAAAGCACAGTATACCTTTCCACATTATACCTAACAGGTTAATACCTGGGGCTGCTTATGAAGTGCCAGATCAAATTGAGTAACTGACTAACTTTAGATGATGCTTAATTACTTTCATAGTATCACCCAAGCAATATGCTGCATTCACTTCCCACCACAGGAAGAAACTCCGCACACCGTTTGTGTCATTATAGTTGACGGCCCTCACATGGTTCTTGATGGATTCCTTGTTGATCCAAGGCAAACCCTATCCCGTTGTTGGGGCAAAGAGTTGGCAATGCACAGGGCCGGCGCAACCATATAGGCGAACTAGGCCTCTTGAGCCGCCCCCAGCGCCGTTACAGGGGGGCCAGGAGGTGGAGGTCCTTCTTAAATATGGCAGAGCAGGCATCTGCTTACCCTGATGGCAGGTGCCTGCTCAGCCAGTAAATTACCGGAGGAGAGGAGGATGGCGGCAAGGGAGGCTGTTCTAGCAGCTCCCCACTCCTCCCTCGTGCGCCCTCTGTGATGCCGGAATATGATGTCATTCCGGCCCCGGCAGGGGCGGATTAAGTGCATGATAGGCGGGGGCTGTCTACCCAACTTGGGCCCCCCTCCATTTTAGTTTAGTTTTTTTTTTTTTGTACGAAGAGGCTGCGGTGCTTCATGGGCGCCACAGTCTCTTCTTAGGCCATATGACATCTTCAGACTAAAAAAAAATACCCCAAATTGTGTCCTAAACTAAAAAATTTGGTCGCCAAATTTAAAATACATATAATTGTAATAAAAAAGACATGGAGGAGAATACAGCACCACATACCTCTTACATCCAGTGACATCTCCTGTCATGTAGACCTTCTCTTTCCTCTTCTCCTCCATTTGACCCAGACCACCATGGCAAATTCTTTCAGCCGCATCTCGTCTCTACAGTTTGTAACACAGACACGTTAGATTTCTAAATTTTTCCATCAACCTCCTCATCCTGGTGTCCCCACAGTGTCATCCTGCCAGCCCCATTACTGTGCCCGTTGTGCCCCCCAATGCCCCAGGTACTATACTGCTGAAAAAATAGTGATCCTAATAGACATAATTGGAGTAATTTATCATACTGGTGTAAAGTAGAACTGGATTTCCAAAAGAGCTGTCAAATATGAAAGGCTGCTATGGGCAACTAAGCCAGTTCTGCGTTACACCAGTTTGATAAATTACCCCAAATGTTCCTATAGTGTCCACAGCAGCTATAATGTCCCCTAGAGAGCCCCCAGTAATAATAACACCTTATATTGTGCTCCAGGCAATAATCCCTGTATAGTGTCCCCAGAAATAATAGAATGGCCCCTACAGTGCCTCCCCAATAGCAACACCCCCATATAGTAATTTCCACCACACTGCCCCCATATAGTAATTTGCCCCACACTGCCCCCACACAGTAATTTGCCCCACACTGCCCCCACATAGTAATTTCCACCACACTGCCCCCACATAGTAATTTGCCCCCACACTGCCCCCACATAGCAATTTCCCCACACTGTTCCCACATAGCAATTTCCCCACACTGCCCCCACACAATAGTTTTCCCTACACTTCCCCCACATAGTAATTTGCCCCCACTTAGCAATTTCCCCACATAGAAATTGCCCCACACTGTCCCCACATAGAAATTACCCCACACTGTCTCCACATGGCAATTTCCCCCACACTGTCCCCACACAATAGTTTCCCCCACACTGCCCCCACATAGTAATTTGTCCCCACATAGCAATTACCCCCACACAATAGTTTCCCCCACACTGCCCCATATAAAAATTTGCCCCCACATAGTAATTTCTCCCATAATAATTTGCCCCCACACTGCGCCCACATAGCAATTTGCCCCCACACTGCCCCATCTAGTAATTTGCCCCCAGATAGTAGTCCCTCTCATAATAATTTGCCCCAAACTGCCCCATATAGCAATTTGCCCCCACATAGTAGTCCCTCTCATAATAATTTGCCCCCACATAGTAATTTGTCCCCACATAGTATTCCCTCCCATAATAATTTGCCCCCACACTGCCCCCACATAGCAATTTACCCCCACATTGCCCCATCTAGTAATCTGCCCCCACATAGTATTCCCTCCCATAATAATTTGGCCCCATACAGCCCCCACATCCCCCCCCATGTACTCGATTTATCTTCTCTAATATGTCCTCCTGTGTGTCCCCCCCCCCCAAAGTAGGCACATGAAATAAAAAAATTAAAAATGAACAAAAAATTAAAAGATAAATACTCACCTATTTCCAGGGCCAGGCGCTTGCTCACAGAGGAAAGCTGGATGAGTCATCACGCCTGCCTCGGGATTTCACTACCGCATAGGCCTCAGACCTACAAGGCCTGAAGCCTATGGTGGTGATCGGCGACGGGACAGGGAGCTATGCGCTCCCGTGCCCCGCCACAGTATGTGGGCGTTCGGGTCAGCGTTGGGCCCCCCGGCGGTGCTGGGCCCGGGGCTGCCGACCCGAACATCCCTATTGTAATCCGCCACTGGGCCCTGACTACTAAACGGCACGCTGGAGGACTGAGGAGCTGCACCACACTGGACCTCAGGGATGTGAGTGTTTAAGTGTTTGACTGAGTGAGTGTCTGCCTGTGTATTCATGTCAGTGAGTGAGTGAGTGTATGCATGTCTGTCTTTCTGTCAGTGAATGTATGTGTGTCTGTCATTAAGTGTCTGTGTGTGTATGTCAGTGAGTGAGTGTATGTCAGTGAGTGTGGATGTCTGTCGGTCAGTAAGTGTCTGTGTGTTTGTCAGTGAGTATGTGTATGTTTGTCAGTGAGTATATGTGTGTGTTTGTCTGCCAGTGAGTGAGTGTCTGTCATTGAGTTTCTGTGTGTGTGTGTCACAACCAGACAGCTGAGAAGCTCTGACAGAAGCCTTTCAGAACCTCCTCCTTGAGTTTTCTTTGTTGTGGTGTTCAGTTCCTCATCTCGTTAGCCTCTCTCAGCTGTCATGTAGTTGGACTAATTGCTTCCCTTTAAATTCCTCCCCATAATGCATTACTGGGCGGCTTATACTTCTTCCTGGAGTGTGTGTGCATGCTGATCCTATTTCCCAGTCTGCTACTAAGTTAAGTGCTGTACATTTATCTGTTATTTTCTGTTTGCTGGATCCCAGGTGACCCTGACTCCCTCCGTGTCTGGTGTAGGGAGCCGGTGGTCGTGTCCCCTCACTATTGTAGGGTGTTCAGGTGTTATATAGTCGAGGTACGTGGATATGCAACCATCCACCTTTGGGATTTTTGCATAGGCTGAGCAGCCAGGGAAAGTGCCAGGTCTTGTGCAGGGGTCTCCCTTTTGGTTCCTTAGCTTTGGATCCAGTGAGTCATATATGCATGTTGCATTGTCTTGTTTCCTGTACACCGTCCGTGACAGTGTGTGTTTCAGTGGGTAGGTGTCTGTCTGTCAGTGAATGTCTGTCTGTCAGTGAGTGTATGTGTGTCTGTCAGTGAGTGTTTGTCTGTCAGTGAGTTTCTGTGTACCAGAAAAAACGAAGAAAGTCACGGCACTCCAAAGGCTATTCAGTGTTTTTATTACACCACAAAATCAGCAGCAACGTTTCGACAATAGTCTTTTTCAAGCTACAAGCATGTTCACAAATGACTCACAATATATAAGGGTACTAATTCATACCAATTACCCAGTGAATGTGCATTAACACAAATCCCACCCCTTCTCAGGTACATACAATCATATAACTAATTAATCAACCATCGTGTGTATTTAATATGAGGCTTACCTAGCGTTCACATGTGCGGCTGTCACTGTGTAGTGCATCCATGGCGAGCGGCGTCTTTCGCATACGAATGCGCCTGCGCGAACATCCTAACGGGATTCACATACAACTCAACGTCATCTAAGCAGTCACATGACCATTGACGCTGTTCTCGGTCACCTGACTGGTGACGTGTCTAAGCGTCTACTCACTGTCATAGTAACCACAGGTCCTATAAGGGAAAACCTTCCTATCCTGTAGATTCCTTCATTGGATATTATTTTTAATACACACTGAGGATTACACAGACGCCGGTCACCATGGGCGCAACATCAGAGAGACAGCCTTATTAAACAACAATGAAAAATAAACAAAAACAGAAACAGCGACGAGAGAACCGATCTCAGCAGGCCATCTATAAAACCTCAGTCATAGCTAAATTGCGGTTCAGTACACCAACTGTAAATATGTCAGGCGGAGCCACATGATCTCACACATAAATATGATCACATAAAGAGAGATCAAAAAAAGGAATCAACATGAGATCCCATTGGAGAAATTTCAGAAAAGATCCTACTAGTAAAACAACACAGGGCTATGTAAACAGTATGGTCCTCCCAATATTCATTTAATTGGAAAAATATTATTCAAGAGTGGCAAGTGTAACATAAAGGTTGAGATCCCGTGCTATACACGGTGCAAAGTAATCAGACCCACCCGAGTGCTGATAGCCAGGGGTGTAGCAGTACGATATGCTCAAAATCACACTGTCCACTGTTATTGGACAAGGAGTACTAGGGCCACACCCATCGTCCCCCCTCTATCAAAAGAGGGACCACCGATGTGTGCCCCCGCATGGTCTGGGCCCCACCGTCAGGTGGACCCCTATCATGCTTACCCCCAAGGTCTCCTACACAGATCTAAGAACTCCAATAAAAAACAACCTATGTCACCAGCCATCCAGATTCTTCTGTCTGTATAAAGTAGCCTCCAAGATGGATAATGTAGGATCTAATCAAATTGTTAGTTTAATGAATAATGTGTTTCCGCCACACATAATCAGTTAGTGGAACCTAATGCACAACACGTGCAATAATATAATAACCTGCTGGACGGCTCCCAGGTCACTGTTCCCATCCTTAGCGCACATCCCGCGTGGATGCCTCATCTATTAGTGAAAAACACAAAAATACAACAAGAAGAATAAAATTTAAAATTTATAATCTCGATTATATATCGGGTACTGTTACTTATTACATATAAAAACCCTTTCTTTTCACATCCTGTTAGACGACTCAGAAGAGAGAACCCACCTTGAACTCCCGATTGAGTCCCTTGGGCTCAATGGTGTCCAACTCAAAGATCCATCTGAGTTCCAGACGTTTCAATAGTCGTTCCCGATCGCCCCCTCTCTGAGGCGCAGGAACGCCATCAATAACCCTAAACCTCAACTGTGCAACGGTGTGCTTGAATCTGTAAAAATGTTCTGGGACCGGGAGTTCACTCTCCAGATTTCCAGACGTGCTCTCCATTTTCGTAAACAGTTTCCGAATGGAATACCTGTGTTGGTTAATTCTCAATTTGCAGGCCTGTGTGGTCTCACCCACATAGATGAGACCACACGGGCACTGCAATGTATAGATCACAAATTCAGAAGAGCACGTGTAGAAACCCTTTATATCATACCTCTTCCCACTATGTGGATGGAAAAAGGTTTGTCCCTTCTGTACATTATTGCAATTGCAACAGTTGAGGCAGGGATAGCATCCCTTTCTGGAGAGGCGTGACTTGTCAGGCCTCTGCAGAAAGGAATGCACCAACTGATCTCCAAGATTTTTAGACCTTCTGTAGGACATAAGCGGTGGTGTCTGAAACTCGGCAATGTCTGGGAAAGAACGTGTCAGGATCGACCAATTTCGTCTGAGCGAATCTGTTATTTGTTTGCTCAAAACCGAATGTGTGGACACAAAGGGTAATCTCTTATTGTCAGTTTTAATTCTAGTCGAGGTCAACAAATGCGTCCTTGTATGTTGTCTGACTTTGTCAAGATGTCTCTGAACCAACTTTTTGGGATACCTTCTGGCTATGAACTTAGAGCTCATTGCCTGCAATCCCTCATCCATTTTTTTATCATCTGAGATGATGCGTCTCACCCTTAGAAGTTGACTATATGGAAGAGAACTCAGCATGTTCTTAGGGTGAGCGCTGTCAAAGCGTAACATACTATTTCGATCCGTTGGTTTGACAAAAATGTCTGTTTGAAGACCGCTTTCAGCCACATAGACTGATGTGTCTAGAAATTGTATGGAGTGCAACGAATCCACCCTAGTGAACTTCAGTTGTGTATGGACACTATTGATTAAGTCATGAAACTCTCCTAACTCCACATCAGTCCCTGACCATATGAGGAAGATGTCGTCTATATACCTCATCCACCCGGACACAAAATGGAACAGGGTGGATGGGTATATAAACGACTCCTCCACATATGTCATATAGATATTGGCATATGTCGGGGCCATATTAGACCCCATGGCAGTCCCACGATTTTGAATATAAAACTTTTTGTCAAAGCTAAAATAGTTACTCGTCAGCAGGATCTCCAACAGTGAGCTGACAAATTCACATACTATAGCGGGATGGTCAGTTTGTTGCAAGGCCCACTGCACCGCTTCCAAGCCTTTTTCATGTTCAATGCAGGTATATAGACTGGTGACATCGAAGGACACCAGTCTATCACCCGCACCGAACGTTAACTGTTGGATCCTGTTGAGGAATTCAGTCGTATCCCTCACATATGACTTTGCCCCCGTTGCCGCAGACCTCAACACTTTGTCGATGAACACCGCCGCAGGGGCAAAGACGGAATCTATACCCGCCACTATGGGACGTCCTGGCGGGTTGTATAGATCTTTGTGTATCTTTGGTAAGACATATAGGGTGGGCGTCACTGGATGTTTCTCTATCAGATAGCTATGGAGTTTTACATCTATGATGTTATTAGCATAAGCATTATCTACCAGTATTTTTATTTTCTTCATCACACCGAATTTCGGATCTTCATTGACTTGTCTATACACTTCTGTGTCTTGCAGTTGTTTTTCAATTTCACTGACATATTGTGTAGTATTCATAACCACAATTGCCCCTCCCTTGTCGGCTGCCTTAATCGTAAGCTCTTTACGCCGACCAAGGGAGGTCAATGCAACTTTTTCATCCTTGGTCAGGTTAGAACCGGAGACACCATCATTCTGTTGTCTCAATCTAGTGACATCCGACCGGACCAAGGATATAAAAGTGTCTATTGCTTTGTGGTATATCGGGGGTTGGAAATCACTCTTAATGTGTAGCCCCAAATCAGTCAATCTTAAAATACTGTGCTCAGTGTCATCAGAGGCCCCGGGAGGAGGTCCCTCCCTGGGTCTTTGAGTCTGATCATTGAAAAAAACTTTTAACTTAATCCGTCTAAAGAAATGTAACAAATCAATTTCATTTTGGAACCAGTCAACCGTGGATGTAGGGCAAAAAGACAATCCCTTATTCAATACTCTTAATTCCACATCAGTGAGGTCATAAGAGGAAATATTTACCACCAATTGAGTCCCATTCATTGTGCCGACTTCTGTGCACCTCTTCTCCCCTGCTGTGACACAGGTGTTTTGGTTCCCACCGGTGGTTTGGCTGACCGTGTTGAGCGGATATTCCTGGTTGTTCCTTCTATGCTGGTGATGTTTGCGTCCTCCCCTGCGTCTTCCCCTGTGTCCCTTAGGGGTCCCGATCCTAAAAAATCAGTCCCATTGATGCCCTCAGTGGAGGAGTCCGTATCCGTGAAGTCTGTACGACGTCCCCTTGGTCTCTGGAATCTGCGTTTTTTCTGTGACCTGAATTTATTGACCTCTGGTTGTGTTCTTTTATAGATGTTCCCCTTGGTGTAATCCTCCTCATCTCTAGACCACTTCTGCCTTTTAGTCTCCTCAATATTAAGACGGTATTTATGAAGATCTCCTTTGATTTGGTCAAGGAATTTGTCGTATTCCTGTGTGCTGGTGATTGATTTTAGTCGCTCCTCGTGCTCCTGCACCCTTGTATTAATTTTGATTGTGTCCTTCTGTAAGAACTCCATATTCAATAACATAATGTCCATGGAGAACCGATTCGCAATTTCCATGAATTTATTTAGGAATTCTTGATTCTCAGGAAACAAAATTGGTCTGAGGTGAGTCCTCAGACCCCGAGGTATGCGACTCACCCTGTAGTATTCTCTTAGGGTTAGGAGATGTAGTTCCGAATTAATGAGTTGTTTTCTCTCATTCACCAACCTGCGCTTGATGGAATCAGCAGTCGGTTTGTTCAGGAAGGCTCCCTCACCCTCGTCACCACTCAGGATGTGATTGATTTGATCACTTGAATAAACAGAGCTGTGTGGTGTAGCCATTATGCTTATGCCGCTCAAATCCATGAAAAAAACACGAAAAAACTAGTTGTTTTCAATCCATGGACAGTGTGCAAGTCCTCAGGCCCAAACGGATCAGACAAAAAAGAGTGGTAGGACAGCACCACTTACTTGAATTCATTCAAGAGGCTTTGCGGCGGTGCTCGTGACGTCAGGTCCCGGCCTCATGGACCCCACAAATACCAGAAAAAACGAAGAAAGTCACGGCACTCCAAAGGCTATTCAGTGTTTTTATTACACCACAAAATCAGCAGCAACGTTTCGACAATAGTCTTTTTCAAGCTACAAGCATGTTCACAAATGACTCACAATATATAAGGGTACTAATTCATACCAATTACCCAGTGAATGTGCATTAACACAAATCCCACCCCTTCTCAGGTACATACAATCATATAACTAATTAATCAACCATCGTGTGTATTTAATATGAGGCTTACCTAGCGTTCACATGTGCGGCTGTCACTGTGTAGTGCATCCATGGCGAGCGGCGTCTTCCGCATACGAATGCGCCTGCGCGAACATCCTAACGGGATTCACATACAACTCAACGTCATCTAAGCAGTCACATGACCATTGACGCTGTTCTCGGTCACCTGACTGGTGACGTGTCTAAGCGTCTACTCACTGTCATAGTAACCACAGGTCCTATAAGGGAAAACCTTCCTATCCTGTAGATTCCTTCATTGGATATTATTTTTAATACACACTGAGGATTACACAGACGCCGGTCACCATGGGCGCAACATCAGAGAGACAGCCTTATTAAACAACAATGAAAAATAAACAAAAACAGAAACAGCGACGAGAGAACCGATCTCAGCAGGCCATCTATAAAACCTCAGTCATAGCTAAATTGCGGTTCAGTACACCAACTGTAAATATGTCAGGCGGAGCCACATGATCTCACACATAAATATGATCACATAAAGAGAGATCAAAAAAAGGAATCAACATGAGATCCCATTGGAGAAATTTCAGAAAAGATCCTACTAGTAAAACAACACAGGGCTATGTAAACAGTATGGTCCTCCCAATATTCATTTAATTGGAAAAATATTATTCAAGAGTGGCAAGTGTAACATAAAGGTTGAGATCCCGTGCTATACACGGTGCAAAGTAATCAGACCCACCCGAGTGCTGATAGCCTGGTAGATAATGCTTATGCTAATAACATCATAGATGTAAAACTCCATAGCTATCTGATAGAGAAACATCCAGTGACGCCCACCCTATATGTCTTACCAAAGATACACAAAGATCTATACAACCCGCCAGGACGTCCCATAGTGGCGGGTATAGATTCCGTCTTTGCCCCTGCGGCGGTGTTCATCGACAAAGTGTTGAGGTCTGCGGCAACGGGGGCAAAGTCATATGTGAGGGATACGACTGAATTCCTCAACAGGATCCAACAGTTAACGTTCGGTGCGGGTGATAGACTGGTGTCCTTCGATGTCACCAGTCTATATACCTGCATTGAACATGAAAAAGGCTTGGAAGCGGTGCAGTGGGCCTTGCAACAAACTGACCATCCCGCTATAGTATGTGAATTTGTCAGCTCACTGTTGGAGATCCTGCTGACGAGTAACTATTTTAGCTTTGACAAAAAGTTTTATATTCAAAATCGTGGGACTGCCATGGGGTCTAATATGGCCCTGACATATGCCAATATCTATATGACATATGTGGAGGAGTCGTTTATATACCCATCCACCCTGTTCCATTTTGTGTCCGGGTGGATGAGGTATATAGACGACATCTTCCTCATATGGTCAGGGACTGATGTGGAGTTAGGAGAGTTTCATGACTTAATCAATAGTGTCCATACACAACGGAAGTTCACTAGGGTGGATTCGTTGCACTCCATACAATTTCTAGACACATCAGTCTATGTGGCTGAAAGCGGTCTTCAAACAGACATTTTTGTCAAACCAACGGATCGAAATAGTATGTTACGCTTTGACAGCGCTCACCCTAAGAACATGCTGAGTTCTCTTCCATATAGTCAACTTCTAAGGGTGAGACGCATCATCTCAGATGATAAAAAAATGGATGAGGGATTGCAGGCAATGAGCTCTAAGTTCATAGCCAGAAGGTATCCCAAAAAGTTGGTTCAGAGACATCTTGACAAAGTCAGACAACACACAAGGACGCATTTGTTGACCTCGACTAGAATTAAAACTGACAATAAGAGATTACCCTTTGTGTCCACACATTCGGTTTTGAGCAAACAAATAACAGATTCGCTCAGACGAAATTGGTCGATCCTGACACGTTCTTTCCCAAACATTGCCGAGTTTCAGACACCACCGCTTATGTCCTACAGAAGGTCTAAAAATCTTGGAGATCAGTTGGTGCATTCCTTTCTGCAGAGGCCTGACAAGTCACGCCTCTCCAGAAAGGGATGCTATCCCTGCCTCAACTGTTGCAATTGCAATAATGTACAGAAGGGACAAACCTTTTTCCATCCACATAGTGGGAAGAGGTATGATATAAAGGGTTTCTACACGTGCTCTTCTGAATTTGTGATCTATACATTGCAGTGCCCGTGTGGTCTCATCTATGTGGGTGAGACCACACAGGCCTGCAAATTGAGAATTAACCAACACAGGTATTCCATTCGGAAACTGTTTACGAAAATGGAGAGCACGTCTGGAAATCTGGAGAGTGAACTCCCGGTCCCAGAACATTTTTACAGATTCAAGCACACCGTTGCACAGTTGAGGTTTAGGGTTATTGATGGCGTTCCTGCGCCTCAGAGAGGGGGCGATCGGGAACGACTATTGAAACGTCTGGAACTCAGATGGATCTTTGAGTTGGACACCATTGAGCCCAAGGGACTCAATCGGGAGTTCAAGGTGGGTTCTCTCTTCTGAGTCGTCTAACAGGATGTGAAAAGAAAGGGTTTTTATATGTAATAAGTAACAGTACCCGATATATAATCGAGATTATAAATTTTAAATTTTATTCTTCTTGTTGTATTTTTGTGTTTTTCACTAATAGATGAGGCATCCACGCGGGATGTGCGCTAAGGATGGGAACAGTGACCTGGGAGCCGTCCAGCAGGTTATTATATTATTGCACGTGTTGTGCATTAGGTTCCACTAACTGATTATGTGTGGCGGAAACACATTATTCATTAAACTAACAATTTGATTAGATCCTACATTATCCATCTTGGAGGCTACTTTATACAGACAGAAGAATCTGGATGGCTGGTGACATAGGTTGTTTTTTATTGGAGTTCTTAGATCTGTGTAGGAGACCTTGGGGGTAAGCATGATAGGGGTCCACCTGACGGTGGGGCCCAGACCATGCGGGGGCACACATCGGTGGTCCCTCTTTTGATAGAGGGGGGACGATGGGTGTGGCCCTAGTACTCCTTGTCCAATAACAGTGGACAGTGTGATTTTGAGCATATCGTACTGCTACACCCCTGGCTATCAGCACTCGGGTGGGTCTGATTACTTTGCACCGTGTATAGCACGGGATCTCAACCTTTATGTTACACTTGCCACTCTTGAATAATATTTTTCCAATTAAATGAATATTGGGAGGACCATACTGTTTACATAGCCCTGTGTTGTTTTACTAGTAGGATCTTTTCTGAAATTTCTCCAATGGGATCTCATGTTGATTCCTTTTTTTGATCTCTCTTTATGTGATCATATTTATGTGTGAGATCATGTGGCTCCGCCTGACATATTTACAGTTGGTGTACTGAACCGCAATTTAGCTATGACTGAGGTTTTATAGATGGCCTGCTGAGATCGGTTCTCTCGTCGCTGTTTCTGTTTTTGTTTATTTTTCATTGTTGTTTAATAAGGCTGTCTCTCTGATGTTGCGCCCATGGTGACCGGCGTCTGTGTAATCCTCAGTGTGTATTAAAAATAATATCCAATGAAGGAATCTACAGGATAGGAAGGTTTTCCCTTATAGGACCTGTGGTTACTATGACAGTGAGTAGACGCTTAGACACGTCACCAGTCAGGTGACCGAGAACAGCGTCAATGGTCATGTGACTGCTTAGATGACGTTGAGTTGTATGTGAATCCCGTTAGGATGTTCGCGCAGGCGCATTCGTATGCGGAAGACGCCGCTCGCCATGGATGCACTACACAGTGACAGCCGCACATGTGAACGCTAGGTAAGCCTCATATTAAATACACACGATGGTTGATTAATTAGTTATATGATTGTATGTACCTGAGAAGGGGTGGGATTTGTGTTAATGCACATTCACTGGGTAATTGGTATGAATTAGTACCCTTATATATTGTGAGTCATTTGTGAACATGCTTGTAGCTTGAAAAAGACTATTGTCGAAACGTTGCTGCTGATTTTGTGGTGTAATAAAAACACTGAATAGCCTTTGGAGTGCCGTGACTTTCTTCGTTTTTTCTGGTATTTGTGGGGTCCATGAGGCCGGGACCTGACGTCACGAGCACCGCCGCAAAGCCTCTTGAATGAATTCAAGTAAGTGGTGCTGTCCTACCACTCTTTTTTGTCTGATGAGTTTCTGTGTATGTCATTCAGTGAGTGTCTGAGTGTGTGTCTGTCTGTCAGTGAATGTCTGTCTGTCAGTAAATGTCTGTCAGTGAGTGTATGTGTGTCTGTCAGTGAGTTTCTGTGTATGTCATTCAGTGAGTGCCTGAGTGCGTGTCTGTCTGTCAGTGTGTGTGTGTGTGTGTGTGTGTGTGTCTGTCAGTGAGTGAGTGACATGAGGGGGCGTCAAAATGGATCTTTGCCTAGGGCGGCAAAAATCTTTGCACTGGCCCTGGCAATGCACCTTAATTCTCTTTAGGAAACAGCTCTTACACCAGGTTCCCTTTATACTTGAAGACTTAGACTCACACTGCGCTGTAATCTGGTGCTTGTGCTGAGATTATGCTGTCTCTGGTTCTGGTGCTGGCATACATCATATGCTCTGGCTTTGTGCTGTAACTTGCAGTTTTCTACGCAGCCCTAGTTCTCTGAATTCAGCAGCTAATACTTGGTGGCCAGCTTCTCTCACCTGAGCCTTCATACATTTCTCTGTCTGCCATCTTTTTGCTCAGGGCACATGCAGACTCTCATCCTTACGCACAGTAGCAACAGTTCCTGTCCAGGCTCAAAAGCCTCACCCTGGTGTGTCGCTAAACTTTTGTTCCACCTCCTTTTTGCTGACACAGCGCCCTCTAGGTGTTGCACTACCCCCCACCCGTTTTTTTTTTGCTTCTGGGCATACGTCACAAGTGCCAAATCAGATGTAGCAGGGCTGGTTGTTATTGTCTCTGAGGGCCTACTGACGAAGGTGCACAATCTCAGCATATGTCGGCACACAGTCTGTATTGGACCCTCAGTACTTTCAGGTCTCATCTTGAACACTGGTAACTATTTGACAGCTGCATTTTTTCACAAGGAATGGGCTTCGATTTCTCTTGTAACTTTGCGGCTCTTCTTGTAACTCTACTGCTCACAATGATTTTGGCCGCGGCTTGTACATACGCGGCTCCTTCAGCTTCCTATTAGACACACCGATGCAGGGGTCTATTTGTGGAGCAACTAGACCATATCTTTCCTTCACCTTATATTTGTAAAAAATAAATCAAGGCAACTGGACGTACTGTAGATTTCTTGAAAACGTTTCACTCGTTCTTCCAACGAGCTTTCTCAATTCTGAGTGATTGTACAAAAATTCTGGGAATAAATATGTAACTGAATCCACATCTGGTAATTATACCCAGCATTGGGTCAAAGGTGTTGATCTCATTATCCTAATTGGAGTCAGTAGGTGATAAAGACTTCCCAGAAAAAGGTGTCAAGACAGCATTGTATGTGGTAGACAATAGATGCCTAACCCCCCCCCCCCCCCACCTCTATTAAAGCTTGGCTTCTCCATTTTTACGTAGATGGCCTCCCTCACGCCTCGTTTGTACCAATCGGCCTCCTTATCCAAAACACGTACTTGACTGTCTTCAAAGGTGTGACCTGTTCCTTTTTCCTTCACCTTCACCAGGTCTGTGAAGTCCACTCTTCACTTTCACTGCAAGCTGACATCGTCTACCATTGTTATGGATAAATTGTTTGACTGTTTCTCTTTGGGGCCTTTTGTTTCCCAGCCTGGGCCAGGCTGCAACTGTTACAACTGCTTTAGACCTTCAATGCTGCTTCTTGTAAACTGGGATTGTAATAGAATATTTGTGCCCAAGCAAAAGTCCTTTCTGGCCTGAAGTGCCCCTTCTTCTCATATATCCATTCAGCCACCCCTCTCACTTCACTTTTTGGAGGTACAATCTGCAAGGTGAATCCAACCTCAGTGGGTAACGACCCATCAATAAAACACACCTTGTTGGAGAATCAGCCAGTCTCGCTGTTGTAGCAGTCACCTCCCAGATGGTCTTAACTTCTCCTTGTCTCTGCGACTAGACTGATACCCTTTTATAAGCCACATTCTCAGTATCCTCTTGCCCATGCCACCTCAGCAGCTACAACAACTTGAATGGAGGTACTTCCCAGGCTATGATAACCATGTGTCACTTTAAACTTCTCTGGTTGGCAGACCGAGGACCAGCGGGGGCAATCTCAAGCAAAATGTCCCTCACAGCTGCACTTCCACCATCTTGTTCTTGGTCAGGTCCTTCTTGCACAATCGAGCTGCCCCTTCTAGCAGGTTAGAGCCATTACATTTTGGCAAGTGGTTTAGCAGCACCCCTACTGGGATCATTGACTATGTCATGTTGGAGGAAGATATTGTTCCTTCTTTCGCCATATTTGAATCCATCCTGCCATGACTATGCCAAATTTAATGTGCAGTACACGGGCAGAAGAATAGGAGCAGATATTGCTGATTTTTTTTTTAACCCCTTTAAGACTCGGCCCTATTTCACCTTACGGACTTGGCCATTTTTTGCAAATTTGACCAGTGTCACTTTAAGTGCTGATAACTTTAAAACGCTTTGACTTATCTTTTTTCATCACATATTGTACTTCATGACACTGGTAAAATGAAGAAAAAAAAATAAATCTTTTTTATTTATAAAAAAATACAACATTTTTAAAAAAATCGCAAATTTCAAAGTTTCAATTTCTCTACTTCTATAATATATAGTAATACCTCCAAAAATAGTTATTACTTTACATTCCCCATATGTCTACTTCATGTTTGGATCATTTTGGGAATGATATTTTATTTTTTGGGGATGTTACAAGGCTTAGAAGTTTAGAAGCAAATCTTGAAATTTACCCCATTCTATAAACTACCCCTCTCAAGGTATTCAAAACTGATTTTACAAACTTTGTTAACCCTTTAGGTGTTCCACAAGAATTAATGGAAAATATAGATACAATTTCAAAATTTCACTTTTCTTATGGCAGATTTTCTATTTTAATAATTTTTTTCCCGTTACAAAGCAAGGGTTAACAGCCAAACCAAACTCAATATTTATGGCCCTGATTCTGTAGTTTACAGAAACACCCCATATGTGGTCGTAAACTACTGTACGGGCACACGGCAGGGCACAGAAGGAAAGGAATGACATACGGTTTTTGGAAGGCAGATTTTGCTAGACAGTTTTTTTTGACACCATGTCCCATTTGAAGCCCCCCTGATGCACCCCTAGAGTTCTGCACAGGACATACACGTCTGAAAATAGCTTTAGGGCTGTTTCACACAAGCGTGTGCAGTCCGGAAATAACGCTCCTTGGGTGAGCGTGATACTCCGTTCTGGACACTGCTCGTCTTGCAAGAGCACACAACATTATACTGATTTATAATGCTATGTGTCTCTGCATGATATTATTGCTACAGAATCATAGTGACATCATTATTTTAGTATGATCCTGTAGAATAAAGATCATGCAAAGGAACATGGCATTACAAATCATTATAATGTCGTGCTCTCCTGCAAGATGAGCAGTGCCCAGAACGGAGGATTACACTCACAGATGAAGTGTGAAAGAACCCTTAGGCCCCTTTCACAGTTTTCCGCGCGGGTGCAATGCGTGAGGTGAACGCATTGCACCCGCCTTGAATCCAGACCCATTCAATTCTATGGGGCTGTGCACATAAGCGTTGGTTTTCACGCATCACTTGTGCATTGCATGAAAATCACAGCATGTTCTATATTCTGCGTTTTTCATGCAACGCAGTCCCCATAGAAGTGAATGGTGCTGCGTGAAAATTGCAAGCATCCGCAAGCAAGTGCGGAAGCGGTGCGAATTTCACGCATGGTTGCTAGGAGACGATCTGGATGGAGACTCGGGTTTGGGTACCAAACATGCCGATTTTTCTCACGTGCGTGTAAAATGCATTACAATGTTTAGCACTCGCGCGGAAAAATCACGAATGTTCCCACAACGCACCCGCATCTTTTTCCGCAACGCCCATGTGAAACCAGCTTATGTCTTAGGCCTCATGCACATGATAGTTGTTTTTTGCGTCCGCAAATTGTGCGATGCGGCATCCGTTTTTTGGGGAGGATCAGTTTTTTTTCACAGATCCCTTGTAATCAATGCCTATCCTTGTCCACAAATGTGAAAAAAGTAGGACATGCACTATTTTTTTGCTGAAGGGAAACACGGAACACGGACGCGGAACACAAACGGATGAACTATCAGCATTTTTTTGCTGACCCATTGAAATGAATAGGTCCCCATCCTATCCGCAAAAAAAAAACGGAACCGAGGCCGAGAAAAGCAACTGTCGTGTGCAGGAGGCCTTATTCGTATGTCAGTGTTTTGGTCAGTGATTTCCATCAGTGATTGTGAGCCAAAACCAGGAATTGGAGTCTGCACAGTGTAGAAAGGCACAAGGGACCATTATAGATGGAAGATATGTGTCACAAGGTTCCTGGCCTCGGTGAAGTAGGAGCCAGTAGTGTATATGTCCGCAGCAGTTGCTGATGGACACTTTGATAGTTAGCATAGCTGTGAAAAGCTAATCCGGGCCGGCTCTTACTGGGAGCAGCCAAAGTGCAGGGTGGGTGGCTGTTCCCCATGGTCCAGGCCGGGTTTTGACGGGTTTACAAAAAGTCAGCCAACAGGGTCAGGGGTGTGATTACCTGGCTGATGGTGGAGCTCTGTGTTTTTGGAGCCGAGTGAAAACCAGAGGGTCTCTGCTGAGAGACAAAGGACAAAGCAAGGTTCCAATCCACTCCGTGGGGAGTACGGTACTGTGCCCTAAAACTTTCTATGTGATTTTTCAGATTCAAGACTGAACTGTTTTTCTTTAAGTGTCAGCTGAAGTAAGCTGATCACTACCGCCTGTTGAATTGTGGTGTGCCAACAATAAAATACATTTATTACTTTGATTTCCACCACTAAAAGGCTACTGTGTATTTATCTGAAGGCTACCATTTGGGAAATCCCTACTATTGGTGTCGGATGCGGAAACACCCAGGATTGTTTGAAGCAGCAACAAGTTAAATGTCAGAAGCTGTTTTTTTTCCCTCTGGTTGGACTCTTAAAGAGCCAGTAGCCTAAATTACTCAATGGATTTTTTTTTTTGAAAGTTTTAGGGCACAGTACCGTACTCCCCATGGACTGGATGGGAACCTTTCTTTGTTCTTTGTCTCTCGGCAGAGACCCTCTGGTTTTCACTCGGCTCCAAAAACACACAGCTACACAGAGCTCCACCACCAGCCAGATAATCACACCCCTGACCCTGCTGGCTGACTTTTTGTAAGCCCGTCAAAACCTGGCCTGGACCATGGGGAACAGCCACCCACCCTGCACTTTGGCTTCTCCCAGTAAGAGCCGGCCCAGATTAGCTTTTCACAGCTATGCTAACTATCAAAGTGTCCATCAGCAACTGCTGCGGACATATACACTACTGACTCCTACTTCACCGAGGCCTGGAACCTCAGTGACACATATCTTCCATCTATGATGGTACCTTGTGCCTTTCTACAACAGATATAAGGTTTCTCCATCTTTCTGCTCAGGTCACATGGAGACTCAATTCTTTCCACACAGTAGCAACGGTTCCTGTCCAGACTCAAAAGCTTTCCCCTGAAATGTCCCTGAACTTTGGTTCCACCTCCTTCTTCCTGACACACTGCCCTTAGATCCTCTGTACGCAGTGGAATTGTTGTGGTGTTAGACCTTTATGACACACTAGAAGACATTTTTGCCCAGTTGCATTTAATCTCAGGACCTGCAAAATTGTGTATCCCTATTTCTATGCAAATGTTGTGTGTTAATGTAATGTGCCTGGTTCACCAGCAGGTGGCAGCAAGCTTGGCAGAGCTATGTTACATAAAATGGAACTCTTCTTTCCATTCTAGCCCTCTCTAGTAGAGGGAGGGACTAGTTAGTGAAAGGGAGTTTAGAGGAACCCCTGCCTGGGGTAGGAAGGCAGCTCTGCTGGATCCAGAGGTTGCAACCTTAAGCCTCCAAAGCCAGGAAGAAAGTTGCCTTGACAAAGACAAAGCGAGAGCCAGACTACAGAAAGTGAAGTACAGCAGAAAGGAAAAGTTTCTATTTAATCCTGTTAGCACAGCAGAGCTAGAGAGTGACAGATGTAGCAGAGCCGAATGTGTTTGCCTGCCAGGATTTATGCCAAAATCTGCTGGTAACCAAGATAAAGTTGGAAGATTGTTTTCCTGAAGAAAGTTTACTCAAGTAAAACTGTTATCAACTATATGGAAGTCTGGACTCAATTCATTCTACAAATCCCTCAACTATTCACCCTATTTGCTCTGCCGCGGACAACAACACCTGGCATTTAGGAGCACCGTGAGCTATACCTATAGGGACATTGTAGGCCACCATTACACCACTCTGACATTCTTACACCTGGGTACCACTAACACCATCTACAAATGCAACTGGCATCACGACAAAAAACATTCTCACGTAAAGGGTCCCCCAGGTAGTTCCCTTATGTCCGCTGCATCAAAAATCTGGCGTCATGAACAGGATCCGGACAAGAAAAATCTGTGAGCCCATGAACTGTATAGCCTACTTGATTTACTTCCCCAGGACCCAGTACTTGAGCGGAGGACTGCCACTGTGCTCTTGTTCAGTGTGGAGAGAAGTACGGGGTTTGTGCAGGACGACAGATCGAAGACTGAGCTATTTGTAAACAGGCGGTCAGTAAAAAGGCTGTATCTCCCACAGGCCCGTGATAGTCTATACAAGGGGAAGCAAGTCGAGTACACACCAATGCGGTCCCCTAAAGGGCCTTTCGCTACGGGGGGGGGGGGGGGGGAGTTTGCTCTCCCAACCGCTGGTCCCAGTGCACACTCCGGAGCACTGGCAGGAAGATCCAGCTGCCCGGGGACATATTGGCCGCCTACAAGAGACAGAAGATGGAGTGTTCCGCTTCAGGGAGAAACCCCAGTCAGAGCTGGAGCCACTCATCCCCGGACTCCAGCGCCACCAACACCCCTTGCTCCACAGTCATGCGTGTCCACCACGTCAGTGACAGTTAGTCCGACTGTAGTTAACTACCCGCTACCGTGGAAGGTGGAAGCCGCAATGAGGAGGGCAGTACAAGAGTCACCACCCAGAGAGGAGGATGACACATGGCAGAATGACCTTGCCTGATGGAAGGCCCATATGAGGAGTGCATTACAGGACTTGATAAAGAAAGAGGAAGAAAGGAAAAAGATGGAGAGGATGCTTAGCGGAGAAGGTGACTTATCAGAAAGAAGAAAACGCATAAAAACATATAAAGAAATTACCCCTTCCAGGTAATTTGAGAGTCCCTTTGCTAACCGGTTCTCATAACCTGTGCTGCTGTATCTTTTTATTACCCATGTGGATTACAAATGACTTTGTGCCTTATGTGGATTACAAATATTACCTCAATTGGATTACAAATAATGACATTACTGTACCCATGGATTATAAATGACTTTGTTACACTTAAGGTTACAGTTCGGTGCACTTTACCCTCAGGCATTAAAAATAGACTCTAATGCTCTAATGTGATTTTATGATTGCACTACCTGATTGTGTTCGAAATGTGCCTTCTATGTTTGCTTTATGTATTTGCAGTGCTCTTTTCTGTTTCAGCAACGTTTGAAGCACTGTAGCCTATTGTGTGTATTCTTTTTCAAGTGCTGCAATGTGATCTTATATGCAATTTTGTAAGGACTTTAGTGTAATTATGCAGTTAACCAGATAGTCAGCACCTTATGTCATTGCTTAGTTCTTATGGACTGCCTCTGAGGAAGTTAGTATATGTCACAAGCAGATCTAACATCATGTTGCTCATTATGGACTGCCTCTGAGGACAGTAAAATACTAATGGTTCTTATTTACCTAGTGTTAGTTCAGCCTATTGCTACACAGGGGGAACCGAGTGGTAAAAGTCAAACAGGTCTAAAATCGTGAATCGCTGCTTATATGTGTGTTTGGAGAGAGAACCGACTCCTCCTCCTTGTTTAGTGTGTCCTAGGGCAAGGGGTCCTGCCTTAAGGAAAATGTGTATTTAGCTACCTGTTCAGTCATCAGGGTGACAAGGCGTAAAGCAATTTTAGACATTGGTGCTTGGAAGGGAATACAGGATGAAGCCACCCTTCTGTTTGCAGGAGTATCAAAGAATGTGGAGGGATTATAGTACCTGACAGCCCCCACGCTCCACAGATGACTTTGGCCAAGTTGTCATGGAGTGTTGAGCACTTAGTGCAGTATGAGTACTTAGTGAAGTACATTTGTTTGGTTGGTTCGCTGTGAGAGGGAGAACTGTTTAAAGACACCCTACTCTGTCAGGAGCCTATAAGTAGCCATGTTAAAATGTTAGTCTTTGTATGTATTTCTATGCAGCACATTATATTTTTCCAGGTACCCTGAGAGCATATATTTTTATATATATATATATATATATATATATATATATATATACAGTACAGACCAAAAGTTTGGACACACCTTCTCATTCAAAGAGTTTTCTTTATTTTCATGACTATGAAAATTGTAGATTCACACTGAAGGCATCAAAACTATGAATTAACACATGTGGAATTATATACATAACAAAAAAGTGTGAAACAACTGAAAATCTGTCATATTCTAGGTTCTTCAAAGTATCCACCTTTTGCTTTGATTACTGCTTTGCACACTCTTGGCATTCTCTTGATGAGCTTGAAGAGGTAGTCACCTGAAATGGTTTTCACTTCACAGGTGTGCCCTGTCAGGTTTAATAAGTGGGATTTCTTGCCTTATAAATAGGGTTGGGACCATCAGTTGCCTTGTGGAGAAGTCAGGTGGATACACAGCTGATAGTCTTACTGAATAGACTGTTAGAATTTGTATTAGGCCTCATGCACACGACCGTTGTGTGCATCCGTGGCCGTTGTGCTGTTTTCCGTTTTTTTCGCAGACCCTTTGACTTTCAAGGGGTCCGTGGAAAAATTGGAAAATGCACCGTTTTGCAGCTGAGACCGTGATCCGTGTATCCTGTCCGTCAAAAAAATATGACCTGTCCTATTTTTTTGACGGACAACGGTTCACGGACCCATTCAAGTCAATGGGTCCGTGAAAGAACATGGATGCACACAAGATTGGCATCCGTGTCCATTATCCGTGGCCATAGGTTACTTTCATACAGACGGATCCGTCTGCATAAAAGATCCGGGGCTGCCAGGCAGCAGGGGGCAAGACCCCCCTCCCTCCCCAGTTTGAATATCATTGGTGGCCAGTGAGGCCCCCCCTCCCTCCCTCTATTGTAATAAGAACATTGTTGGCACAGTGTGCGCCGCCCCCCTCCCTCCCTCTATTGTAATAAGAACAATAATAGCCAGTGTGCGGCCTCCCCCGGCCCCCCTCCCTCCCTCTATAGTAATAAGAACAATGGTGGCCAGTGTGCGGCCTCCCCCCCCCCCCCTGATCATTGGTGGCAGCGGAGTTCCGATCGGAGTCCCAGTTTGATCGCTGGGGCTCCGATCGGTAACAATGGCAACCAGGACGCTACTGCAGTCCTGGTTGCCATGGTTACTTAGCAATAGTAGAAGCATCATACCAGCCGGACACAGACATCGCAGAAGCCAGCAGGTAAGTATGATGCTTCTACTATTGCTAAGTAACCATGGCAACCAGGACTGCAGTAGCGTCCTGGTTGCCATGGTTACCGACCGGAGCCCCAGCGATTAAACTGGGACTCCGATCGGAACTCCGCTGCCACCAATGATCGGGGGGAGGGGGGGGGGGGTGATGGGGTGCTGTGCCAGATGACCTGGCCTCCACAGTCACCGGACCTGAACCCAATCGAGATGGTTTGGGGTGAGCTGGACCGCAGGGTGAAGGCAAAAGGGCCAACAAGTGCTAAGCATCTCTGGGAACTCCTTCAAGACTGTTGGAAGACCATTTCAGGTGATTACCTCTTGAAGCTCATCAAGAGAATGCCAAGAGTGTGCAAAGCAGTAATGAAAGCAAAAGGTGGCTACTTTGAAGAACCTAGAATATGACATATTTTCAGTTGGTTTACACTTTTTTGTTATATATATATATTATTCCACATGTGTTAATTCATAGTTTTGGTGCCTTCAGTGTGAATCTACAATTTTCATAGTCATGAAAATAAAGAAAACTCTTTAAATTAGAAGGTGTGTCCAAACTTTTGGTCTTTACTGTGTGTGTATATATATATATATATATATATATATATATACACACCCTAAGCACAAGCTGAGGACGGCTTGGTTCTTAAGTGCCGGGGAATGTAACGCCCCAGAGTGGCATTACCACTTCTACATCTCCCCACTATATTCTATGGTTAATTTAATGTCATCCCCTGCATTTATTCTCAGGACCTGCAAAATTGTGTATCCCTATTTCTATGCAACTATTGCACGTTAATGTAATGTGCCTGGTTCACCAGCAGGTGGCAGAAAGCTTGTCAGAGCTATGTTACATAGAATGCAACCCTTCTTTCCATTCTAGCCCTCTCTAGGAGAGGGAGGGACTAGTTAGTGAAGGGGAGTCTAGAGGAAACCCTGCCTGGAGTAGGAAGAAGGCCTTCATCCCTGCTGGACGAGCCCTGCCAAGGCCAGTCAGAGTACCTTCAGCTCTGCTGGATCAAGAGGTTGCAACCTTAAAGAGGACCTTTCACCCCAAAAAAAGTTCCCCCGTTTGTCCGCGCTGCCCCCCAGAATATTTCCCGCCTTGTATGCTAATGAGCCCGAGAACTGGAGCGATTTCATCTTTCCAGAGCCGGAGAATCTCCCGAGAACTGGAACGTCTTCTCCCTGGCTAAGACCAGAGCGCGCTGATTGGATGCGCTCCGTGCCAGGGAGAAGATTGACATGTCCGCCAGTTGAGCCGAATGGTTCATTAGCAGGAAAAGTTTATATTTAATCCTGTTAGCAGAGCTAGAGAGTCACAGTTGTAGCAAAGCCAAATGTGTTTGCCTGCCAGAATTTATGGCAAAACCTGCTGGTAACCAATATAAAGTTGGAAGATTGTTTTCCTGATGAAAGTTTACTCAAGTAAAATTGTTATCAACTATATACAAGTCTGGACTCAATTCATTATACAAATCCCTCAACTCTTCACCCTATTTGCTCTGCCGCGGACGACAATGCCTGGGGTTCCAGGGTATCCATGTAGGAGCACTGTGACACGTGCACAGCTACACTTAAAGGGACATTGTAGGCAACACTTATACCACTCTGACATTCCTACACCTGGGTACCACTAACACCATCTACTTAGGGGGACTATGTCCCTCGTTGCTGAAATGCAACTGGCGTCACAACAAAAAACATTCTAACTTAAAGGGACCCCCGGGTAGTTCCCTTAAGTCCACTGCATATGGCATTTTGACCTACCTGTTAGGAGGTGTTAGGTGCAGTGGTTACTAAAGAAAACAGTGAACAGGCCCCTGGATGGCCCAGATAGACTTCTAGTAGACGGGATCATTTGATCCACCAAGAAGTACAGGCAGCTCCCACAGTATTATTATCCACCATCCAGACACAGATGGCGCCTTAATTACACACCCCTGACTCTAGCTGGACCATTAACAGGTTCTTAACAGAAGGAAATTGAGTGTTACGAGGCCCAATACATGTCCTGTCATTTGACAGCCAGCAACCATTGCCTTTGTTTGCAGTGGTGTCGATAATAAGCTCTATGGGTGTTTTGTACATTACTTTTACATTTTTGGTCTACCAGGTGTCCCTGCTGGTCCAAGTATTTATCCTTTTGTTTTGTGCATTTTTAATTTATAATTGGTGATTTGTTTAGATTTTTGCTTAGCCATGTAGCCAACTACTCTAAGTCAATATTTTTTAATTGTTTACGTGAAGACCATAGATACCTTTGGTGCAATTTCTTTATCATTGCATTTTACTCATTTAGGATAAAAATCTATTTTTAGGGATCATGCATACAATGAGTATTTATGAGCTGACTGGTTCAGTGTGGGACAGAGACAATATTCTGTAGAGGCAACCAAAATGTAAAGCTCTAGATGAAAAACTGTTGAAAAGGAAATAAGGGGATCATTCAATTAAATTGTACTCGGTCAAAAAATCCCTTATATTTTTACATCAATGGTTGTAAGTTGTAATAAAAATTACATACTGTTGTAATTTACTATCCAGAAATATGCCTATTGTCAAAGGTTAAGGGGAAGGGAAAACACCAAAGACACACCAAAACGAATAGACAACAATCTAGGCCTCAAAAGCTAAGGAAGAAGGATGGCGACCTCCTAGTAATCCCTAGGCCTTTCCCTAATTACTGCCAGTATGAGCAGATCCTGATGGTGGAAAAACTCTGGATACCTTCTAAAACTGACGAACCCTCGGATAGGTAGCAGGGGATGAGACAGCTGGTTCCTTCCAGAATGAAGGAACCTGCGTCTCCCTGAGGCCTAGATGCAACACACACACCAGATAATAAGAAACAGCGAAGGCAACAAGTTCTTAGCTTAGAGATGTATGGAGAAGCAGGAGAGCCAAAACAAACCAGCACTAGCAACTCCAAGCAGAAACGATCAACCGCATGGTCAGCAGTATGAGACAGATCTAAATAGAGCCTCATCACTGATAACGAGCGGCACCTGAGGAGAGGTGAGATCTGCCAAACAACAACATACATAGAGCAAAACAGAGAGACCTGTCAGATAGTCTCACGTGCAGCAAGTCTATCCAATCTTCTCAACTCTCTCACAGAGGGGACCGTGACACCGATATTAGGTGTATTTTTGGTGCAGATTTCAGGCCCGTCTCATTCATGATTTTCTACGCCTGTTTTAAGCATAGAATATGGTCTAAATGTAAGCCAGCAAGGATGCTGGCCTACATTTAGACTGGCGCTGGATACGCCATAGTTATGTAGAGGACGGCACCCCTATTTAACTTCAGCAGATCCACCGTCAGCTATAGGGGTTATTAACCCCTGTGCTACCAGCGCCGCTTTCGCCTGCAGCGGGCGCCTTAGCTGATGGGTCTCTGCTGTTTCCTACAGCTAATGTCCACGACCATCAATAATTCTGATTGCAGCCTTTAGATGCTATGCTCAAGTGTGATCACGGCATCTAAAGTGTGAAAAACCCAGAAGCGCGCGCTTCCGGGTTAAGAACACCATCACCATGTGGCAATTGGGGATGCCAGTCATTATTTCTAATTGGCTGGGTCTCTCTGAAGAGTCCCAGTGTATTAGAGCTGCAGTTCATATGCTGGCCAACAGGTGGCAGGCAATTAGAGAATTACTATACTCATAATGGGAATATAGTAATATTGTGTAAAAAACAAAGTAATGGACATAGAGGGGCTACAAAAAAATTAAAAAGTAAATGTAAAAAAATGTAATAAAATAATAAAAAAAAATTCAATCACCCTCTTATCTTAGAATAACAAATAAATTAATAAATAATAAAAATATAAAGATCATAGACATCACTGTGACTGAAAATACCTGTAGTATTAAAATATAAAAATATTTTTCCAATACAGCGAATGGCTCAATAGAAAAAAGTCAAAATCGCTGATTTGCCATTTTTTGATCGCTTCTATTACTAAATATTTTTTTTAATAAAATGTGATAAAAAAAAAACACATACACTCCAAAATGGTAGCAATAAAAAGGACAGATCATACCGCAAAAAATGAGCCCCCCACACAGCTCAGTAGACATAACTATAAAAAAGTTATGGGGGTCAAAGTATGGTGATGTAAAAAAAAGTTTTTTTTTCTTCAAAGTTTTAATTTATTGTTTCAGTATTTAAACATATAAAGCCTATACATATGTGGTATTGTTGTAATCGTACTGACCCAGAGAAGGAAGGGCACGGGTCAGTTTTTTTGCATAGGGAATGCCGTAGGGACAAAACTCGTAAAACTGTGGAGAAATTAATTTTTTTTCCAAATTCCACTCGGTTTGGAATTTTTTTCTCACTTCCCACTACATTTTATATCTTATTAAATGGTGGCATTAGAGAGTACAACTTGTTGCACAAAAAACAAGCTTTCATGTGGATAGGTGAACAGAAAAATAAAAAAGTTATGGCTCCAGGAAGAAAAATGAAAACGCAAAAATGGCTGGTTTGGTGAGAGGCCTTGGCTGCTATCAAGATGCATGAGCTATGCAACTTTCTACTCCTCAGCAGTGATGGCCAGTTTGCATTGTTCGCCCGCGAACACATGCGAGCCGCCATCTTTTCTCTCAAGTCCGGCAAGGCACAGGTAAGCCCTTACCTGTGCCTGTGCCGCGAGCCGGTCTGAAATCAAACGCGGTCAGCGGGAGCGGGCATTTCTGAGAACAGCCCAATGAAGGCCCCCGGCGGCTGTTCTCGGAACTGCCTGCTCCCTCTGACCGCATTTAATTTCAGACCGGCTCGCGGCACAGGCACAGGTAAGGGCTTACCTGTGCCTTGCCGGACTTGAGAGAAAAGATGGCAGCTCGCATGTGTTCGCGGGCGAACAATGCGAACTGGCCATCACTGCTCTTCAGCTCTAGCCTCAACTCCCCTGCAGTGCTCAACTGCTTTTTTGTCGCATCTAGACACTGAGATTGCACCTTTATGGCTAGCATGACTTACCTCCCTGGCTAGTTACATACAGATATGTGTAGCCTCTTCTTTCTCAGTCTCAGACATTCATCTTCCTTCTATCAATGCTAGCCTGCACTTCTATTTACCCCTTCTCTCACTACAGCTTAAGGCTACTTTCACACCTGCGTTAGGTGCGGATCCGTCTTGTATCTGCACAGACGGATCCGCAACGATCATGCAAACGCTTGTATCCGTTTGCATTATTCATTAAAAAATTAATAATCTAAGTCAAAATGGATTCGTCTTGACTTACACTGAAAATCAATGGGGGTTGGATCCGTTTTCAATTGCACCATATTGTGTCAGTGAAAAAAACTGATCCGTCCCCATTGACTTACATTGTAAGTCAGGATGGATCAGTTTGGCTCCGCACGGCCAGGCGGACACCAAAACGTTTCAAGCTGCGTTTTAGTGATCGCCTGAAAAACGCAACGGAGACCAAACGCAGCCAAATTGATGCATTCTGAACGGATCCTTATCCATTCAGAATGCATTGGGGCTGAACTGATCCGTTTGGGGCCGCTTGTGAGAACCCTGAAACGGATCTCACAAGCGGACCCAGAAACGCCAGTGTGAAAGTAGCCTTAAAGGAAATGTGTGTCACCAAAAATCCTGTCAGTTAAGATCAGATCTGTTTTTATTTTCTGATTAGAGATTTATTCTATTTCCTGAACATGATTATGGGGGCAGCCATCTTGCCTGAGCTGTTCTTAACAAAGATTGTAAGCTCTTGCAAGCAGGGCCCTGATTTCTCTTGTTTTAATTGTTGACTCTTTTTATACATGAACCCCCTGCGGAATATGTTGATGCTATATAAATAAAAGATTATTATTATTATTATTATTTAGAAAGCATTATAATTGCTTTACAGCAGCCCCATGGGCCATAGACACAATGGTCAGGAAGGGACCTCATCAACTTCTATGGAAGAGTTTCCTGGGCATGTGTGACCTGTGCAGAGGTCATTGTACAAGGAAAGAATAGATAAGCTGTGATATCACCTATAGTGAATGGTGGATCCTGCCTTATCTATACACAGAGGTGATATCATTACAGGCAGGATTAGAATGACAGATAAGCAGGTAACTGCAGTAAAGTGATCTGTGCAGACCAAGAAGTGGAGACTATTATTAGGCTTAGCGGCCAGTGCGAAAACTGCAGGATTTTATGTTTTTTGTTTAACCCCTTAAGGACACAGGGCGTACAGGTACGCCCTTGTGCCCTGGTACTTAAGGACACAGGGCGTACATGTACGCCCTGTGCATTTTCAATCACCGCCGCGCGGCCGGCGGCGATCGGAACCCCGTGCCTGCTCAAATCATTGAGCAGGCACTTGGGGCAAATGCGTCGGGGGGTCCGGTGACCCCCCCATGTATGCGATCCCAGAAACCCGCAGGTCAATTCAGACCTGCGGTTTTCTGCGTTTCCGGGTTATTCGGGTCTCTGAAGACCCGATAACCCGGAACAGGATGGTGATGGTGGTGTGATTTCACTCCACCAATCACCATCCAGCGATCCTGAGTGGTGATGGTGACATCACCACTCAGGATCGCTTTCTGATTGGTCAGGGGGCGGTCCGGCGGCAGATTCAAAAGAGGCAGGCGCCCCTCTCCTCCTTTTGTGTTCCAGCGCCGGAGGAGAGAGGAGCTGCCTGCACGTGTCTGCCACCGCTGCCTGCACCCCGATCTGTGCCCCCCAGGACCCGATCTCTGCCCCCAGCACCCCATCAGGTACATAGGGACAGCTAGGGAAAGTTTGGGATAGGCAGGGAAAAAAAAGGGAAAGGTAGTTTTTTTGACTTTTTATTGCATCACCCCAGTTAGGGTGTCTGGGGTCCACAGCACAGCTGTGTGACCCTAGACCCCCCAGGGGTGCTGCCACTTGCCCCCCTCCCCCTGCCACTTGCCCCCCCCCCCCACCTTTTTTGGGGTGCTTTTTTTTTATTTTTTTTATTTTTTTTGAGTTCGCTGACTGTGACCGGCACTTAGCGTCCGGCCACTGTTAGCGCATCGCACACCCCACCGCTGATCAACTTCGGACGGTTGATCAGCAGTTTTGAATTTTTTTTCCTCACTTTTTTGCCCTTTTTTTTAGTTAGTTTTATTTATTTTTTTCTGTTAGTTTTAGGGTGAGTTCGTGAACACCCGTGCCCCCTCACACACGCACACCAAATAAAGAGTTACACACACGCACATATACACGCAGACACACACTCCCCTATGGCCCGCCGGACGTTCTCGGCCGAGGAGGCATACGCCCAGCTTGCCTCCGAGTCCGAGAGTCCCAGTGAGGATGAGGATGACCCCACATTCCTGTTGTCATCCGCATCCTCCTCATCATCTAGCGATGATGATGAGCCCCCAAGGCGGCGGAGACGCCGCCAGGCGGAGCAAGGGGACCGCCATGTTAAGGACCCTGTGGCCCACACTAGTACGAGCAGCTCTGGGGCTCGTACTGGTTTCCCGGCCCACCAGTTAAATCCACCGGAGCACCCTGCCGGTGAACTTGTCTGGTGTAGCCCAGAGCGATACGAGCCCGTGATTCCTGATTTTGTAGGCCAATCAGGAATCCAGATTTCCACAGTGGGCTACACTGAATATGACTTTTTTTGTCATTTTTTCAGTGACCCACTGGTAAATCTGATGGTGGAGCAGACGAATCTGTACGCCCAACAGTTCGTCGCTCAACACCCGGGCTCCTTTTTGGCCAGGCCCGGTGGCTGGACGCCGGTCAGTGCAGCCGAAATGAGGACATTTTGGGGCCTCGTGCTACATATGGGCCTGGTCAAGAAACCCAGTGCCAGGCTGTACTGGATTGGGGACGTCCTATATCAGACCCCACTTTACAGTACGGTTATGACACGCTCCCGGTTTGAGGCCATCAGGAAATGTCTGCATTATTCCGATAATGCAGCATGTCCACCCCGAGGTGATCCTGCCCATGACCGTCTGTACAAGATACGGCCGGTCATCGATCACTTTGGGGCCAAATTCATGGAGGCCTATGTACCTGGAAGGGAGGTCGTGGTTGATGAGTCTCTCATTGCGTTCAAGGGGAGACTCATTTTCCGCCAGTATGTGCCTTCCAAGCGGGCGAGGTATGGCGTGAAGCTATACAAAATTTGTGAGAGTACCTCAGGGTACACTTACAAATTTCGTGTATACGAGGGGCGAGATTCCCGGATTCAACCCCCAGAATGTCCCCCCACTCTGGGTGTTACCGGGAAACTTGTGTGGGACCTTATGCACCCACTGCTGGATAAGGGTTACCACTTGTACGTGGATAACTTTTATACCAGTATCCCCTTGTTCCAGTCCCTTGCCGCCAGATCCACGTCCGCTTGTGGGACCGTGCGGAAAAATCAACGCGGCCTCCCTGCCCACCCCCTCCAGGTACCTATCCCCAGGGGTGAGACCCGTGCCCTTACCACTGGAAACCTGTTGCTGGTCAGGTATAAGGACAAGAGGGATGTCCTTATGCTGTCCACAATTCATGGTAACGGCATCACCCCTGTCCCTGTGCGAGGTACCGCGGCAACGGTCCTCAAGCCCGATTGTATCGTCGCCTACAATCGGTATATGGGAGGAGTTGATCTCTCGGATCAAGTCCTCAAGCCATATAACGCCATGCGCAAAACCCGGGCATGGTACAAAAAAGTTGCGGTCTACTTGGTACAGGTTGCCATGTACAACTCTTTTGTACTATCCCGAAGCGCTGGCAGCACAGGGACATTCCTCCAGTTCTATGAGGCAGTCCTCAAGGCCCTGATCTTTTCGGACCGGGAAAGAGCAGGCCGGAGTACCTCGGGAACTGTAGGCGCCCGGATCGTCCCTGGCCAACACTTTCCAGGTGTGGTCCCCCATACTGGAAAGAAGGGACGAACCCAAAAAAAGTGCAGAGTGTGTCGCAGGAGGGGGATACGGAAGGACACGACTACTCAGTGCGACACATGCCCCGATCATCCGGGCCTCTGCATTGACGGTTGCTTCAGGGAGTATCACACTTCCATGGAGTACTAAATTTATATCCCAATTTAGCACTGACATCAGATAAAAAAAAATGGTTCTCAGACTTGAGACACCCAAAAAAACTAAAATAATTTATTAAAAGTAGACATAGGTATTGCCGCGTCTGTAATAATCTCCTCTATAAAAATGCCCCATGACCTAACCCCCCAGATTAACACGGTCCAGAAAAAAAAAAAAGGTGCAAAAAAAGGTTTTTTTTGTCACCTTACATAATAAAAAGTTTAATAGCAAGCGATCAAAAAGTCATATAGCCCCCAAATTAGTGCCAATAAAACCGTCATCTCATCCCGCAAAAAATGAGCCCCCACATAAGATAATCAGATAAAAAAAAAAATAGAAAATGACTCTTAGACTTTAGAGATACAAAAATTTTTTTAGGGTATCAAAAAGGATAATATAGTCTAAAACCTAAATAATTGTAAAAAAAAAGTTGACTTATTAGGTATCGCCACGTCCGTAAGAATCTCCTCTATAAAAATACCCCATGACCCAACCCCCCAGATTAACACAGTAAAAAAAAAAAAAAAAATAGGTGCAAAAAAATTTTTTTTTTGTCACCTTACATAACAAAAAGTTTAATAGCAAGCGATCAAAAAGTCATATAGCCCCCAAAATAGTGCCAATAAAACCGTCCGCTCATCCCGCAAAAAATGAGCCCCCACATAAGATAATTGGCTAAAAGAAAATAAAAAAAATGACACTTAGACTTTAGAGATACCCAAAAAAAAAAGTTGTATCAAAAAAGATAATATAGTCAAAAACCTAAATAATTGTAAAAAAAAGTAGACTTATTAGATATTGCCGCGTCCGTAAGAATCTCCTCTATAACAATATCCCATGACCTAACTACCCAGATTAACACGGTTAAAAAAAAAACAAAAAAACGGTGCCAAAACCGCTATTTTTGGCACTTTTCCATTTCAGTCCGTTTTTTCCGGTAACAAAACAAGGGTTAACAACCAAACAAAAGTTAAAATTTATTACCCTGATACTGCAGTTTACAGAAACGCCACATTTGTGGTCGTAAACTGCTGTATCCGTAAAAGGGAGGCTGCAAAAGGAAAGGACCGACATGGTTTCTGGAAGGCCGATTTTGATGGCCTTTTTTATTGACACCATATCCCTTTTGAAGCCCCCCTGATGCCCCCCTAGAGTAAAAACTCCCTAAAATTGACCCCATCTAAGAAACTACACCCCTCAAGGTATTCAAAAATGATTATACAAACTTTATTAACCCTTTAGGTGTTCCTCAACAGTTAATGGCAAATGGAGATGAAATATCAGAATTTCAATTTTTGGTAACCTTACCTCACAAAAATGTAATATAGAGCAACCAAAAATTATATTTACCCTAAAAATACTCCCCCAAAAAATGCCACCTTATCCCGTAGTTTCCAAAATGGGGTCACTTTTAGGGAGTTTCGACTCCAGGGGTGCATCAGGGGGGTTGAAACAGGACACGGTGTAAATAAACCGGTCCATAAAAATCAGCCCTCCAAAAACCAAACGGCGCACCTTTCACTCTACGCCCCGCTGTGTGGCCGTACAGTAGTGTACGGCCACATATTGGGTATTTCTGTAAACGGCAGAGTCAGGGTAATAAAGATACAGTCTTGTTTGGCTGTTAACCCTTGCTTTGTTAGTAGAAAACATGGGTTAAAATGGAAAATAAGGCAAAAAAATGAAATTTTCCAATTTCATCCCCATTTGCCAATAACTCTTGTGCAACACCTAAAGGGTTAACGACGAATGTAAAATCAGTTTTGAATACCTTGAGGGGTGTAGTTTCTTAGATGGGGTCACTTTTAGGGAGTTTCTACTCTAGGGGTGCATCAGGGGTCTTCAAATGGGACATGGTGTAAATAAACCAGTCCATAAAAATCAGCCCGCCAAAAACCAAACGGCGCACCTTTCCCTCTACGCCCCGCTGTGTGGCCGTACAGTAGTTTACGGCCACATATTGGGTGTTTCTGTAAACGGCAGAGTCAGGGCAATAAAGATACAGTCTTGTTTGGCTGTTAACCCTTGTTTTGTTAGTGGAAAAAATGGGTTAAAATGGAAAATTAGACAAAAAAATGAAATTTGCAAATTTCATCCCCATTTGCCAATAACTCTTGCGCAACACCTAAAGGGTTAACGACGAATGTAAAATCAGTTTTGAATACCTTGAGGGGTGTAGTTTCTTAGATGGGGTCACTTTTAGGGAGTTTCTACTCTAGGGGTGCATCAGGGGTCTTCAAATGGGACATGGTGTAAATAAACCAGTCCATAAAAATCAGCCCGCCAAAAACCAAACGGCGCACCTTTCCCTCTACGCCCCGCTGTGTGGCCGTACAGTAGTTTACGGCCACATATTGGGTGTTTCTGTAAACGGCAGAGTCAGGGCAATAAAGATACAGTCTTGTTTGGCTGTTAACCCTTGATTTGTTAGTGGAAAAAATGGGTTAAAATGGAAAATTAGACAAAAAAATGAAATTTGCAAATTTCATCCCCATTTGCCAATAACTCTTGCGCAACACCTAAAGAGTTAACGACGAATGTAAAATCAGTTTTGAATACCTTGAGGGGTGTAGTTTCTTAGATGGGGTCACTTTTAGGGAGTTTCTACTCTAGGGGTGCATCAGGGGTCTTCAAATGGGACATGGTGTAAATAAACCAGTCCATAAAAATCAGCCCTCCAAAAACCAAACGGCGCACCTTTCACCCTATGCCCCGCTGTGTGGCCGTACAGTAGTTTACGGCCACATATTGGGTGTTTCTGTAAACGGCAGAGTCAGGGTAATAAAGATACAGTCTTGTTTGGCTGTTAACCCTTGCTTTGTTAGTGGAAAAAATGGGTTAAAATAAAAAATTTGACAAAAAAAAGAAATTCTCAAATTTCATCCCCATTTGCCAATAACTCTTGTGCAACACCTAAAGGGTTAACAACGTATGTAAAATCAGTTTTGAATACCTTGAGGGGTGTAGTTTCTTAGATGGGGTCATTTTTGGGTGGTTTCTATTATGTAAGCCTCGCAAAGTGACTTCAGACCTGAACTGGTCCCTAAAAATGTCGTTTTTGTAAATTGCTGAAAAATTTCAAGATTTGCTTCTAAACTTCTAAGCCTTATAACATCCCCAAAAAATAAAATATTCCCAAAACAATTCAAACATAAAGTAGACATATGGGGAATGTAAAGTCATCACAATTTTTGGGGGTATTACTATGTATTACAGAAGTAGAGAAACTGAAACTTTGAAATTTGCTAATTTTTCCAAAAATTTGTTAAATTAGGTATTTTTTGGTGCAAAAAAAAATTTTTTTTTGACTTCATTTCACCAGTGTCATGAAGTACAATATGTGACGAAAAAACAATCTCAGAACGGCCTGGATAAGTCAAAGCGTTTTAAAGTTATGAGCACTTAAAGTGACACTGGTCAGATTTGCAAAAAATGGCCTGGTCCTAAGGTGTAAAAAGGCTGTGTCCCTAAGGGGTTAAATATAGATGTTGACAAAAAATTTAAAAAATATGTTACATAAAAACCTGATTTAAACAACACATTCCTGACTCATAGAAGCACATGACTAAAAGGTGCTGTAATGACCGGCAACACACACAGGGAGGAAAACAGGGAAAGCCCTGCACAAGGGAGAGGGAAAGGTGGTGACCCCTAACTCACCTTGCAGCTGGTACCTGCCTGCCCTGTCGTCCCTAGACGGGTTCCTCACCCGTGCGGCGATCACGTGCCTAAACCCTGGCTTTCCCTGAAATGAGCCCTAGATAATGAACGGGCCGGTGGGATCGCTAGTCCTCACCACTGCACTAAGAGGGAAACACCAGGGAGAGGACAGACAAACACAGACAAACACAAACACCCAGGTGGACGGCAACAATTGTCCACAAAGGTCCAACAGGGATCCGGAGGGTAGCGTTCTAAGGCAACACTCAGAGAACACAGCAACACAGCTCCAGTGGGTCAGAATAGATGTCCAGGCAGGAAGCTCTATATCTGGCAACCAGAGAAGTGTGAGAGGGGAATATAAGGAGGATTGGGAGTGCTGGACAAGGAACAGCTGAGAGAAGGAGCTACGGATCCCTGAGTGAGCCAAAAGGGTTTGTAAAGCAAACTCAGAAAGCTACAATAAGGAAACTTCCCTATCTGACATAGAGCGTGCAGCCAACCGCTGCGACCTCCTGACCCCGGGTACAACGGAGTCAGGCGTGGCTCTTGACACCCTCGTGACAGGTGCCTTACGTCCACACACATTTTCCAAAAGCAATAATACAATTTTCCACTAGGTGGCAGCATAACCTCAGTGCAACCCACACATTTATAATGCAATACATTTATATCACAGTGTAGTACAGTGGTGGCGAACCTATGGCTCTCTCTGTGGGCACCCGGACCCTGAAAATAGTCTATGGTGTACCAATTTGCCTTAGACTTTTCCTGCCATTCATCAGCGCAGGGCGCACTATGTACAGCACAGGCAGTGCACTGAATGTAGGCAGGCTGTTATAGCCAAGTGATAAACTACATAGAAGATATACTATATTGGATTGTAGTATTCAGGTAACATTGCCATGTTGGCACTTTGCGATAAATAAGTGGGTTTTGGTTTTCAGTTTGGGCACTTGGTCTCTAAAAGGTTCGCCATCACTGGTGTAGTATATCTGCAGTGCATTTCTCAATGTCCCCAGTGAGAATTACATGCATATATCAGTCACATTCTGCCTAAGGTATATGACTCCCCCAGAGTGGCGATCACAGTCACAGACTACCTACAACATTTTTCACCAGAATTCAGCTATTTTCCCTGTGGTGTACACACAGCCAGATTCTTCCACAGATTGATTTCAGGATTAGTGATGAGCAGCCGGGGCTATATTCGAATTCGCAATATTTCACAAATATTTTGTAGAATAAATTTGCGAATTTCGAGAAATCGAGATTAGTTTATTGAATGCGATAAATCGGCAATGTAAAAATCGCGTAATGCGAATTCGTTACGCGAAATACAGGCATGGTCACTTTGGCTACATTTTTCAAGCTGGTATAAGTTTCCTGAGACTGGATAAAATGGTTGGCACGGCAGAACATTAGAATAGCTTTATATGCAGATAGAGTCAAGTGCTCCAATATATTCGCGATGGCGCTAATCGGCAATGATTAGAATATTTTATCGCACTACGGGCAACTTCACATTTTAGCAGGTCTGACTACAGATTATTAATTGGTGCACTAAGTATTGTTGTGAACTTGACATTGCTTCCTTCTCATAGGCCCACAAGCAAGGAGGAGAGAGGAATCATGTCTTCAGATGGAAAAAAATACTGAATATTCGATATAATGAATATATAGCACTATATTCTAAATATTCGCGAATTCTCTAAGTGGCAATATTTGCGATAAAAATTTGAATATTCGTGCTCAACACTATTCAGGATGTCCCAGCTGTGTGTCATCTTAAGATAAGCCTATTTTAGGGGGATCCTTCCAACAAAAAGGAATTATCCGAAGGGGATAGCCCTTTCAAATGTCAGCATGAGGGATATGGCACTAAATGACAAAACACCAGGAACAGGCCACTTAAACATTGCCTAGTAGGGGGCTGTAAGCAAAACCAGTGAAAGCTGCAAACAAGCACTGCACCCATGCATAGTAGTGTCAACCTGCGTTCAAGGAGAATAACGTGTCTTGTAACACATTTTAAAATATCTTTATTTGTTGATTTAGAATCTAGTACATGTACATTTATTAGGATTTTAGCTTTAGCGGGAATGCACAGAAAGTATTTCAGGTGGAATACTTGTGCTCTTGCATTTGTGTTCATTGTAAATATTTACACCAAATGATAACATACAGTATGCCTTCAATTCTAACTGAACTGAAACTCGGCTTCATACATGTTGCCGTTCCGAGTGTTGGGCACGCTCTGATATTCTCTGCGGAGCTGTTCACACTGATTCTCTAGAGCACTGAATGTTGGCCGCTCAGATGGTTGGAATGACCAGCAGGACAGCATCATCTTATACACCTGTAATAAACATAGACGTTACGTCTATACAACAGAGTGGCTAAATGCACATCAATCTGGTGGAGGGTTGTTTCTGCAATTTTCTCTCATTTTAACAGCTGACAACACAGTTTTTTTGTACTTGGTCATTCAGTTTCATCAGTTTAGAATTCTTAAAAGGGTTGTCCACATTTAATAAAACATAGCTGCTTTCTTCCAAAAAACAGCACCACCCCTGTCCATGGGTTGTATGCAGTAATGCAGTTCTGTCCCAATAAGGCCTCCTTCACACGGCCGTCCTGTGCATTGGGGACCGCAAATTGCGGTCCCCAATGCACGGGCAATGTCTGTGCGGCGGCCGGGACAGATCGAGAGCCATTCAACTTGAATGGGTCCGTGATCCGTCCGCACCACAAAAAAATAGAACATGTTCTATTTTTTTGCGGTGCGGAGGCACGGACAGAAACACCATGGAAGCACTCCGTAGTGGTTCCATGAGGTCACGTCCCTCCGTCCCGCACCGCAGCTCCGGATTGAGGACCCATTCAAGTGAATGGGTCCGATTAGGTGATGCGGGGAGCACACGGCCAGTGCCCGCATATCCGCATTACGTCGACGGCCGGGCAACGGCCGTGTGCATGAGGCCTAACTCCAATGGAGCTGAGCTACAAAACCACACACACACATCACGGACAATGATTGGTGCTGTTTTTGGTAGAAAGCAGCTATGTTTTCTATTCCTGCACAACCTCTTTAAAGAGCCTCTGTCAGTATGATCAAACCTATTCGGCCTCTTTCACACAGGCATTGCAGGTGCGTTGGGGGAAAATGCGCAATTTTTCTGCAAAGCAGCATGTTTGGTACCCAGACACGAACCCGAACTTTTTCACAGAAGTTCGGGTTTGGGATCAGTGTTGTGTAGATTTTATTATTTTCCCTTATAACATGGTTATAAGTGAAAATAATAGCATTCTTAACACAGAATGCCAAGTAAATTTAAGGATGGAGGGGTTTAAAAAAAAATAATAAAAAAAAAATGAAACTCACCTTATCCACTTGTTCTCGCAGCCCGACTCGTCGTCTTTCTTCTTCTTTGAGGACATGGGCGGAAAAGGACCTTTGGTGATGTCACTGTGCTCATAACATGGTCCATCAGCATGGTAATGGATCATGTGATGGACCATGTGATGAGCGCAGTGACATCACCAACGGTCCTTTTCCTCCCATGTCCTCAAAGAAGAAGAAAGAAGACGAGCTGAGCTGCGCGAACAAGTGGATGAGGGGAGTTAAAATATATATATTTTTTATTGTTTAACCCCTCTATCCCTAATTTACTTAGCATTCTGTATTAAGAATGCTATTATTTTCCCTTATAACCATGTTATAAGGGAAAATAATAATGATCGGGTCCCCATCCCAGTCGTCACCTAGCAACCACTCATGTGCACAGCCCCATTGACGTGAATGGGTCTGAATTCAGTGGGGGTGCAATGCGTTCACCTCATGCATTGCACCCGCGTTTTATCTTTATGCAAATCAGGCAGTTAGAGCACCAAGGTACAGGCTGTTCCGTTCCGCAAAAAACTGAATGCACATGGACGTCATCCGTATTTTTCGCGGATCAGTTTTTTGCAGACCGCAAAATACATACGGCTGTGTGCATGAGCCCTTAGGCTGAGTTCACACTTAGGCCTCCTGCACACAACCATATGGTTTTGCGGTCCATTTTAAACGGATCTGTTTTTAAGTTTTTTGTTTCAGTAGTGTTTCCGGTTTTGTTCCGCTTCTGTTCAGTTTTTCCGTTTGGTTTCCGTTTGTGATCCATTTTTTGCTGATCGGAAACGGAAGCATACAATAATGGTTAAACAGTAAGTACATAAAAAAATTGGGCTGGGCATAACATTTTCAAAAGTTGGTTCCACAAAAACGGAACGGTATATTATTATTATACACACTTATATAGCGCTACTAATTCCACAGCGCTTTACAGACATTATCATCCAACTGTCCCCAATGGGGCTCACAATCTAGGGTCCCTATCAGTATGTCTTTGGAGTGTGGGAGGAAACCGGAGGAAACCCACGCAAGCACGGGGAGAACATACAAACTCCATGCAGATGTTGCCCTTGGTCGGATTCGAACCTAGGACCCCAGCGCTGCAAGGCACCAGTGCTAACCACTGAGCCACCGTGCTGCCATGAAAGACATTCCGTATACATTCCTTTTTTTGCAGAACCATTGACTTGAAGGGAGCCACGGAATGTGATCTGCGGGAAATAGGACATGTTCTATCTTTGAACGGAACAGAAATACAGAAATACGTAAACAGAATGCATACGGAGCACCTTCTATATTGTGTGTTTTTCACGCAACGCAGGCCCCATAGAAGTGAATGGGGCTGCGTGAAAATCAAGTGCGAATGCGGTGCGATTTTCACGCATGGTTGCTAGGAGACGATAAGGATGGGGACCCGATCTTTATTATTTTCCCTTATAACATGGTTATAAGGGAAAATAATAGCATTCTTAATACAGAATGCTAAGTAAAATAGTGATAGAGCAGTTAAAAATAAAAAACAATAATAAACTCATCTTAATCCACTTGAACGCTTAGCCTGGCATGTAACATAGTAACATAGTGTATAAGGCCGAAAAAATACATTTGTCCATCCAGTTCGGCCTGTCATCCTGCAAGTTGATCCAGAGGAAGGCAAAAAAAAAAAAAAACTGTGAGGTAGAAGCCAATTTTCCCCACTTTAGGGGAATAAAAAATTCCTTCCCGACTCCAATCAGGCAATCAGAATAACTCCCTGGATCAACGACCCCTCTCTAGTAGCTATAGCCTGTAATATTATTACACCCCAGAAATACATCCAGGCCCCTCTTGTCTTCTTTCTTTTTTGATGAAAAATACCTGTGGTTACGTCACTGCGCTCATCACACGGTTCATCACATGGTCCATTGCCATGGTGATAGACCGTGTGATGGACCATGTGATGAGCAAGGTGACTTTATCAAAGGTCCTTTAGCCAGGTCCTGAAGAAAGTAGAAAAAAGAGGAGATCCGCTACACGACCAAGTGGATGGGGTGAGTTAAATTAGTTTATTATTTTTAACCCCTCAATGGACATTTCACTAAGCATTCTGTATTAAGAATGCTATTATTTTCTCTTATGACCATGTTATAAGGGAAAATCTACACGACACCGATCCCTGAACTTGTATGAAGAAGTTTGGGTCTGGGTACCAAATATGCTGATTTTTCTCCCGTGCGTGCAAAACGCATTAAAACAGCTTGGCACTCGCGCAAAAAAATTGCGCATTTTCATGCAACGCACCCGCATCTTTTCCTGCGATGCCCGTGTGAAACCAGCCTAAAACACAAGAAAACCTGGGCAGGATGGTTGTTCAGTGGGGTCTTGCAGCACTGAGGTCCTAAGTTTGAATCTGACCAAGAACAACATTTGCATGGAGTTTGTATGTTCTCCTCAAGTTTGTGTGGGTTTCCTCCCACAATCCTAAGACATACTGATAGATAACCTAGATTGTGAGCTCCATGTGTGATGCTAATGTCTATAAAGCACTGTGGAATATGTCAGAATTAAAGTATTTGTGTTTGGACAGAGCCAGACCTATTAGGCTACTTTCACATTAGAGTTTTCAATTATTGAGATATATAATAGGATCCCAATAGCGGAAGAAAACGCTGCAGTTTTGTCCCCATTCATTGTCAAAGGGGACAAAACTGAACTGAAAGAAACGGAATGCACCAGAATGCATTCCATTCCATTTGGCTGCGTCTCCATAGCGGATAGAATAATGCTGCAAGCAGCGTTTTTCTGGCCGCAATGTGGTGAGGAGCAAGACGGATCTGTCCTGACACACAATGTGAGTCAATGGGGACGGATCCGTTTTCTCTGACACAATAGAAAACGGATCCTTCATGGCTATAGAAGACATAATACAACGGATCCATTCATGACAGATGCATGCAGAAGCGTTTTTGCAGATCCATGACGGATCCGCAAAACACGCTAATGTGAAAGTGGTCCAACTATTAGCCAGGCTGTAAAGAATGTACAGGGAGGGAAGAGCGATTACGTACAGACTGAGGTGCGGCCAATGTTCTGGATGCTGTGATTGATCTTACCTTAACTGGGCAACATGCTGGAGAAAACAATCTTTTCTCTGCTCGTAACAGTTCCACAAGCCCACAAACTGTTTGCTGAGAATTATGTGATCCCATCATACGACGATATTCCTAGAAAAAATGTATATTTAGTAAAAATAATGTTTTATTAGAATTCCCATAGAAATTTCAATTTCTGTTTAACCCTCCTCTTATGTTAGGGTCAGAACCGACCCGTTTTCAGGTTTTGAATGTCTATAAGTATCACATAAATTTGTTTATTGCATCAAAATTTTTTTTACTTTGTCAGGAACCTCTATTTAAACAATGTAATAGAAAAAGAATCCTTTTCACTAAATTATAAAATACTGTGGTTAAAATTAATACGTTTATGGTGTTAGGGTCAATTCTGACCCAGTTATAATATAGGATTATAGGACACTAATAAACCCTCTCTCTGCTTAGTAACACTGACAGCCAATCACCTCTCAAACCTGTGAGCTGTAGTTAGGTAGAGGCCTATCTCTTTGCCTGCTTGGCTGCTTCTCTAAATAAAGTAAAGAAACATAGGACCAATACATTTCAGAGTTGCTGACTTGCAGAGTAATCATCTCCAATATGCAGCATGCAAGAGTGAGAAGATTTAGAAAGGTCTAAGGGGTCACACCAAAAATATTAAAACCGATCTTTTCAAGGATAAAGAAGCCTAACCAAGAGGTAAGAAACAAATTGGATGAAAAATAATTGTTCAGAGGGTATTTTATGGCTGATTTAAGACACGGGTCAAAACCGACCCGTTAACATCATGGATAGTAACAGAAAGCTAACATAAGAGGAGGGTTTTAATGTCTCAGTGGCAGTAACTTACAGCCGAAGGACTGCAGCTTCTTTCACAATATGTAAACAGTTCATAAAGAAGGACTCCAAAACTCCAGACGTCTGACTCCCGAGAGTAAATATTGTCTGAAAGTGATTCCGGGGCATGCCTGAGAGAATGAGATGGTTAACGGACCACATACCCAGTAATATTTCCTTTTAAAAGCAAGTTTTAAATACCTTGATGATAGTTCATCAATCTACTTAACCAGTTGTTTCATGCAATAGAGAGATTATATCCTTCTTTGCCATATTAGAAAACATAGGCCCAAAAACTGTCTAAAAAAAGTAGAACAAAATGGCACAAATTGGCATTTTTCCACACGCTTTTCCAACATGCTTGACAAGGGGGCAGGGCTTAGTAAAAAGTGGTCAGAGCTTTTCAGGAAAGGGCCCAAGACGCACTATTTTGCCCGGTCGCTCCAGTATTACTACATTGATGACACCACGTCCATTATTCAAGTGACTGCCAATCACTGGCCTCAGTGGCCACATGCCATTCACACATACATAACTGCTGAGGCCAGTGATTGGCTACAGAAGTCACGTGAACTATAAACAGCATGAGACTGAGGCAGCCCAGCAAGGGCTGGATTAGTGGGGTGCAGAGCAGCAATGCTGGAGTGATGGGACATTTAATAATGAGTAGCCTTTTTTCTTTATTATATACTGTGCCCCGGCTGTATGCTCATGTTTTGAAAAACTCAAAAAACTCCTTTAATATCCAGGAGAACCATGATGATTCTCTAGTAATTGCCCTGGGCTTTGTAATATACCCAGATATTTCACGTTTCTTCACATTTCTCTCCTGATAATCTCCTGATGTTTGCTGTAGGTCTGGACTTCTTTATAAATACATAAAAAACAATGGACTCTTTGCAAAGCTGTATAAGTACTTTTAACCACTTAATGCAAAATGCCATAACTGTAAGTCATTTGAATGTAAAGGATGTATGAAGTGAGCTCATAGGCTGAGCCTGTTCTATATGCGGTGGGTGCTGGCTGTGTAATATTGCTGACACCCACTGCAAAGGACCGGGATCAAAGAAAACTGTGATCCTGGTCAATAAACCCCTCTAAAAGGTTAGACAGTGGGAAGGTTCCAATCTGTTACTTTGGCAGCTGAGGCTTAACAGCATGGCTTAACAGAATTCCTGTTCAAATCCCATAGATTGCAATAGTATTCTATTGCAGTCTATGGTTAAAGCGATCAAAAGACTGCATATTCAAGACCCAAAGGGGACTAAAAATGACAGTAATAAAAGTTAAAAAAACATTTAAAAAGTATTAAAAATTTAAGTCACCCCACAATTTTACACTTAAAAATAACCAATAAAAAAAAATAAGCGGAATTAGTATTGCTGCATCCAAAGATTTCCGAACTATTAAAATGTAAAAATAAAGCAGCACCAATCAAAAACTCCACCAAAAATGGTCCTTATGCATAAATTCAAATTCAAACCACCTAAAAAGCATGTGTCATGATGGATTTACTGAGTAAAAGAAAAGGGGGACATCTGGTGGATATATTGTAACCGTCCCCAGCAATGTAAATACACAAGATATGTACCCAAGTAGATAAAAAAAATAAAAGCCAAAAGTAAGGGCTAAAATGGATATGTATGTGACCACAGTTATAATATAGTACTCCCCCATAGTGGGTGAAAAGCAGACATACAAGAGACAGACCTTACCAATATTAAAAGACTGAAATAAAATTGGAATGCCTGCCACCAGGAGTCCCACCCGTCCTGACGCATTTTGTTAAGAAGCTTTGTCTAGGGCAGGGGTGGCGAACCTATGGCACGGGTGCCAGAGGCGGCACTCAGAGACCTCTCTGTGGGCACCCGCAACCTGGAAAAAGTCTATGGTGTACCAAAATGCCTTAGACTTTTCCTGCCATTCATCAGCGCAGGGCGCACTATGAACGGCACAAGTGACGCATTGAATGAAGACAGGCTATTATAATAAATGATAAAATACATGGAAGATATACTATATTGGACTGTATTGGAATGTTGGCGCATTGCGATAAATAAGTGGGTTTTGGGTTGTAGTTTGGGCACTCAGTCTCTAAAAGGTTCGCCATCACTGGTCTAGGGGTTGGTTACTGCAGTGGGAAGCTCGCATTTAACAGCACTAACCAATAGGCAAACTCATACAGTATATAATTACTTACAGCATAGTGGAGGGCATAACTCCACAAAATTGGCACATTAAGAGCAGTTACAGAAATAATGAATAAAAAGTGATAAAGTGATCAAAATGTCATACAGTATTTAGCACAAAATGATACCAATAAAAACTACAGCTCGTCCCACAAAAGCCAAGCCTACAAACAGCTCTGTAGATAGAAAAATGATTGGTGTCAGAATATGGTAAGAACATTAGTAGTAAAGCATAATAACCATGCAAGGCAGGTACAGTATGTAAGTACAGGCTGGAAGGCCAGCAGATGGTGCTGGAGTCAATAACCAGGCACTGGTGGAAAATAAATACAGCCAGACAAATCCCAGTGCAAAGCTTTCCCAATAGCAATGTGTGCATAGCGGCAATGGTGAGGGTTGTAGTATTCCTTCTCTCTGTCTTTCTTAAAGTCTCTCTCTCTCTTTCTCTCTGCAGAATCCAAGGCTGGTAATTAAAGGGGTTATCAGAGAAATGATAATGATGACCTATCCTCAGGGCTGGGGTCCAAGTCCAGGCACCTCTGCCGATCAGCTGTTTCAGGGAACCACTGTGCCTACCAGAGCTCTGGTGAGCGATGCAGGCTCCTGGCAGCTTTCCAAGGACAGTGTACAACATATAGTGTCAGTGCGTGGTATTGCAGCTCAGCCCCATTGATTTGAATGGGGCAGAGCTGCAACTAGGTCATGTGACCAATATACAGTGATGTCACTGGCCTAGGAAGAGGCTGCAGTGCTCAAGGCCTCTACGAACAGCTGACCGTCAGGGGTCCCGGGTGTCGCACCCCTGCAGACATGATACTGATGACCTATCCTGAGAATATCTTTTTCTGGATAACCCTTTTAAAGGTTCTTATAAATGCTTCTGTAATTCTCAAGCTGAGGGATACAGATGTAAAACATGCCTTGCCAAACCATCTCAAGGTGTGGAAGGGTGCATTGGCAATATTCCCTCTCACAGCCAGAAAGTCTCTATCAGCCTTAGGGCTAGTTCACGCGACTGTTACCGTATTGCCGCCCGCATACGGCGGGTCCGCAATACACGGGGCACCGGCCGTGTGCATTCCGCATTACACGGATGGGGACCCATTCACTCTGGGGTCCACAGCACAGGCACGGAGGAGCAACGGTGTGTAAACGAGCCCTTAAGGCCTCTTTCACACGGGCTGTGCACACGAACGGTGATTTTCACGTATCACTTGTGCGTTGCGTGAAAATCGCAGCATGTTCTATATTCTGCGTTTTTCACGCAATGCAGGCCCCATAGAAGTGAATGGTGCTGCGTGAAAGTTGCAAGCATCCACAAGCAAGTGCGGATGCGGTGCGATTTTCTTGCACAGTTGCTAGAAGACGATCGGGATGGGGACCCGATCATTATTATTTTCCCTTATAAAAAAGGGCTGGAGGGGTTAAAATTTTTTACAAAAAATAATATCTCACCTTAATCTTGATCGCACAGCCCGGCTTCTCTTCTGTCTTCTTCTTTGGAAAAGGACCTTTGATGACTTCACTGCGCTCATCACATGGTCCATCACATGATCCATCACCATGGTAAAAGATCATGTGATGGACCATGTGATGAGCGCATCAAAGATCCTATTCCTCAAAGAAGAAGACAGAAAGGAAGCTGGGCTGCATGATCATTTTTTTTTTTAACCCCTCCAGCCCTATTGTACTAAGTATTCTGTATTAAGAATGCTATTATTTTCCCTTATAACCATCTTATAAGGGAAAATAATAAAATCTACACAACACCTAACCCAAACCTGAACTTCTATGAAGAAGTCCGGGTTCGGGTCTGGGTACCAAACATGCCGATTTTTCTCACGCGTGTGCAAAACGCATTACAATGTTTTGCACCCGTGCGAAAAAAAACGCAAGCATGGAACGCAATCGCAGTGAAAACTGACTTGTTTTAGTGTCAAAATCGCACCATTTTCCCTAAACGCATCTGTCCCCAATCCGCAGCGCCCGTGTGAAAGAGGCCTAAACGAACACAGTGACTTGCTATCTGACTTTAGTGCACAGTCTTGGAGATTTTAGACCTTCTAATCTTACTTCTCTTTCTGGAACACTTTGGATACAGTTGCTTCTTTAGCTGCAAATGCCTCAGAGATGAATCTTTTCTGGGCTTCGGCCTAATATTGAGGATCAAGCACATACAGGACCTATAGAACTTAGTTCTGGGATTTCTCACTTCTTTCTGGGATTCTTGTCCCCACCTATCTCTTGGTTGAACTTGATGGACTTATGTCTTTTTTCAACTGTATTAACTATGTAACTATGTAACCTCTGAGTAGCTCTGCTTCTGCCTAGGGGCATACCCAGGTCCATCTCCTAGCATTCTAAAGTGCTGAGTCAAGGTATGAATCCTAATCTATCCATACAGTACCACTGAGTAAGCATATACATGTATAGTAAATCTAGACATTTCAGATAATCAGATAACAATTCAAAAATTAATAGGCTATTTATCAAACTGGTGTAAAGTAGAACTGGCTTAGTTGCCCAGAGTAACCAATCAGATTCTACCTTTCATTTTTCACAGCTCCTTTGGAAAGTGACAGGTGGAATCTGATTGGTTGCTATGGACAACTAAGCCAGTTCTACTTCACGCCAGTTTAATAAATGACCCCATACATCTTTTGCAGTGACTCTGTTTTGGGGTACTGCATTTCTATTGAGAAAGCACGCAAGTCCTTCTTCCTGACAGCTTTTCCTGAATAAAAACTTGTGACACTACGGAATCAAATAATAGAAAGCTATATTTCCCCATCTCCCATATACTATAGTGCTTAGAGCATAGTAGAACTGACAGATGCAGTTTATGCTAAGTATTAAAGTTATCCCCTATCCACAGGATCAGTGGGGGGTCTGATGGCTGGGACTCCCATGGTCCTATGTTCCTGTCATGACAAACATATGCCCTGCTGCTCCGTTCATTCTCTATAGCACTGCTGGAAATAGCTAAGTGCTGTACTTGATTACCACCGGCAGTCCCATAGAAAATGGATGGAGTGGCAAGGCGCATGGGACCCCCGTTCTTGGGATTTGTAGGGGCCCCAGCAGTCTGACCCCCATTATCAGTTAGTTATCTCCTATCATATGGATAGGGGATAAAGTTAAAACTTTCCGCACAAACCATTAGGCCCCTTGCAGAAGAGCGTGTCCGGATTAGGTCCAGATCCGTTGCGGATGCGTTCAGTGAAAACTGCTCAATTTTGCAAGCAAGTCCATTCAGTTTTGTTTGTGATCGCGTTCAGTTGTTCAGTTTTTATCGCGCCGGTGCAATGCGATTTAATGCGTTTTGCACTCGCGTGATAAAAAACGGAATGTTTACAAACAACATCTCTTAGCAACCATCCGTGAAAAACGCATCGCATTCACACTTGCTCGCAGATGTGATGCGATTTTCACGCAGCTCCATTCACTTCTATGGGGCCAGCGTTGCGTGAAAAATGCAGAATATAGAACATGCTACGATTTTCACACAACGCACAAGTGATGCGTGAAAACCAACGCACATGTACACAGCCCCATTGAAATGAATGGGTCCGGATTCCGTGCGGGCGCAATGCGTTTGCATCACGCATTGCACCCGCGCGGAATACTCGCTCATTTGAAAGGGACCTTAGAGGCCTATTTTGTCTTTCAAGATGCAGCAGTTTTTATTTATTCATCCCTGTATGCCTATATAACCATCTTATTTTTCTGCCAATGGAGCCATATGCAGCCATTTTTTTTTTTTATGTGGGGAAGCAATTCCATCATTACCTGGTTTTATATTTTACGCTATTCACTGTACAGTATTAATACCATTTTAAGTTAACATTTTTGTCTATACCAGATATGTAATTTTATATTATATAACTTTTGCACAACACAAGCAATTTTCATAGAAAACCCCAAGAGTCATGACTTATTGATATTCCAAGAGTCTAACTTATACATTTTTCATCAACAGAGTTTTTTTGTTTTTTTTTGCAGGGCACATATTTTTCAATATTTCCATTTTGGGTTATATATAATTCATGAAGTAACTTTCATTCTTTTTTTTAGGGTTTTGTCGGAACAAAACAAGTTTTTATGCCATCTACCGTGCAGAATGAATAACATTTTACATGTATTACAGTGGCCGATACAAAGGTGGTAATTAAAAATATTAATATTTTTATATTATTTGTCATTATTTTTGCACTATATGTACTTTTAAATGGGAGTAAATGGATTTTAGTTTTTTACTTAAACTTTTTTTTTTAAATAAACTTTAATACATTGCAGGACATCTGCATTATAATTAGAGATGAGCGAATCGAATCCCACGAAGTGGAAGTCGATCCGAATTTCAGTATAAATTCGATTCACCTAGAAGACGAATTCCTCCGTGCTTCGCGTCAGCGAGTCGATTTAACCTGCAATAGTATAAAAACAAAAAAATTCAAACTTACCTCCTCCATCTTGCTTGAAGATCTCGGCCGAAATCCCATGCGGCGTGTGATTACCGTACATCATCACGCTGGCGTGATTACGTCATACGTCACCACGCCAGCCAGCATGATGACGTAATCTCGCTCCACACAGGATTTCGGACGAGATCTTTAAGCAAGGTGGTAGCAGCCAGCCCATCGCGAGCAAATGGAAGCAGTAAGTTTCATTTTATTTATTTTTTTATTGTTAATTTTACACTCAGATGCTGCGATCATGTATGAACGCGGCGTCTGAGGGGTACAATGACGGGGGCGGCCCTATCGCAGATCCCTGTCATTGCATGCACTAATTACAAAAAAATGCGCTTCGTGACAGTAATTAGTCACAAAGCATTTTGTGTGGAATTCAGCGAATCAGCCAAATTTAATTTTTAAGAAATTTACTCATCTCTAATTATAATGTATTACTGGGGTTATCCAAACTATTAAACATTCCCCCAATGCCCAGGCCCGTCATATAGATTATACTTACCCCACTCTCTGGCATCCGCATCGCTGTATCTCCCTGTCGTGCGTATCAAAACATCCAGCGATGGGGGGAGCAACCAATAGCAGGCCTTGATGGCTGACGCTAGGGAGATGCAACGGCGGCCATGCAGGGTTCAGGAGCGACGTGGGTGCTGGGGAATGGGGTAAGAAGTACTAGTGTACCAACCAACCTGACATTGTTCTGCATTACAGTTACTGTAAAATGTAATTTATTAAAGACTATTAGAGACTAAGACTAATAGAGACTATTGTGCTTGATGTATTGTCCTGGGTCACAGTTCTGGGATGTACTGTTCTGGGTCACAGTAGTTTTCTACTGACTCTTGACTGCTCAAACAATTTTTAAGATTGAATTAAATAAAATCAGAGACTACTGTGCCTGATGTATTGTTACAGTTATATTTAGGGAAGAGCGAATCGACTTCGGATGAAACATCCAAAGTCGATTCGAATAAGCTTCGTTCTAATACTGTATGGAGAAGGAGCTCTGTACAGTATTAGAATGTATTGGCTCCAATGAGCTGAAGTTATTGCTTTGCGAAATCTTGCGAGACTTTGCGCAATAACTTTATAAATTAATTTCTACTGTAAAAAAACATTTCCCAAACCTGGGTTCGGTTCCAAGGTAGCACTTGGAACCAGTGGCGTAGCTATAGGGGTCGCAGAGGTCGCAATTGCGACCGGGCCCCTAAGTCAGGGGGGCCCATAGGGCCCCCCAGAAGAGATGGACTAAAGCGGGCCCCGCAAGTGGTTTTGTATTACATGCGGCGGGCCCTCCTTATATTTTGAGTGGCACTGGCTGCGCTGCGCTTACTTGTCAGCGCGAGACCCGTGACCTCCGCGGCGGGTCTCGCGGGATTACAGCAGCCAGGAATGACTAGCCTGCCGGCCGCCTCAGCCCTCAAGTGAGAAGAGCGGAACAAACAAGAGTAGGTAGACTTTTTTTTTAAATGTAAAAAATGGCACACACCTGCGTCCAGCTTCATACGGAGGGGGGACATGAATGATGATCAGTGGTGCCGTGAGGCAGTGTGTCTGAATTCAGAAGGGCCCTGACCGGCCATAATAGGGCAGCAAGTAATGAGGGGGCAAATGAAAATGAAATACTCTGTGGGCAAAAATCAAAATGTATAGAGGGAGTGGGCGGGGGCAACATTAAATATAGTAAGAGTCTCACTATATTTCATTTTGTCCCCATTCCCTCTATATATTTGAATTTTTTTGCCCACTGAGTATTTCTTTTTCATTTTGCCCTCTCATTATTTGCTGCCCCTGGCTGTCCTCATATGGCGCGGGCCCCCCCTTTCTGAATTCAGACACACTGCCGCACGGCACCACTGATCATCATTCATCCCCCCCCCCCCATCCCTCATATGAAGCCAGTGTGGGCCATACATTAAAAAATAAATATAAAATACTCTAGTGACTAGAGTATTATTATATTTTTTTATGTATGGCTTCATACAGAGGGGGGGAGGGTATGGGTAGGGACAGAGGCTGGCGGGGGGGGGGGGGAGGTCTGGTAGCAAAGGCTCGCGAGGGGGGCCCCAATTCAAAGTTTGCCCTGGGGCCCATAGAACTTTAGTTACGCCCCTGCTTGGAACCGAACCAGAGTTCAGGAAATGGTCTTTTACAGTAGAAATTAATTTATTGTGCAAGTCTTGCGAGACTTCGCAAAGCAATAACTTCGGCTCATTGGAGCCAATACATTCTAATACTGCACAGAGCTCCTGCTCCGTACAGTATTAGTGCAGTGTCCCACTCAAGTAACCGTGGGCCCCGCAAACGTGTTTTTATCCTGTATTAATGTCATGTGATATGCCTGTATTTTGTATTTTATCTCCTGTCATATTCTCCATGTCACAATGTGATTTTACATGCAAATATCCTTTACACAGGCATAGTCAGGGTGCACTACACTCGATTCTCCACAAGATGGAGCAGTGTCAGTCTGTATAGCTTAGCTCAGACCTAAGTTAGGCTGTGTGTGTATAGCTTAGCTCAGACCTAAGTTAGGCTGTGCAGTTCAGTTCCTGGTTGAGGTAAATCCAAACCAGTGCAGATGAGCTCAGGTAAATCCAAGTGAGAGTTCAGTTGAACGCAGTTCTCTCAGGAGCCTACAAGAAAGCAACAGCCATGTAGCTGAATATCTGGAGGGAGACCCCTTTCTAGCCTCTCTACTCTGTCCCTGTCGGCTCCACAGCCCAGGGTTAAGGCCTGCAAGTATTCTTCCTAGAGGTGAGCAATCCACTCCTATAGATCGCTCTTCCAGGGTGACCAATGTCTAAACTGCATGCAGCCGAGTATTTAAGGAATTATCACGTTTATGCAAGACAAAGGATTAGCAAGATAGTCATTACCTGAGGACTTATTAGGCACCTTTGTAGTAGGTGTAGGAGACAGCATGAAGCATCTACATCTCCAGTGTAAATCCTGAGGACAGTCAGGCCAACTGTCAGAAATGCATTGGAATAGAAGTTTCAGGATTCAGAAAAGCACCTTTTTAGTCAAGGATTAGGATCAGGCCGGAGTTTTGACCAGTGTAAGACTTTCATTATTACCAGCCTAGTCTGAGCAGTAGCTTTCTTATGTATTACAAGAGCCTGTACTTCATTGAGGATTTGCATTTCCCTTTCCCCATATGTATAGGAGATTGTGCTTGATGCCGGATTGTCTCAAGAGACTGTTTAATGCCTATGGATGTATTGTAATCAAGAGTCATCATCAGTAAAGAGCCATCTGGAGTTTCACCCTGCTTGCCTCAGACTCAAGTTCCTCAATTAACACTATAGTAAATGGTTGTGTAAGAGGCAGCCCTGATCATCCAGCAACATTTCCAACACATATATATATAGCAGACTGTCATGTTTCCCTCCAGCCACCAGAGGCCACTGTGGCTGAGTAGGACAGTGAGAGGAGTTGTTTCCAGAGGACAAGGAGTTAAGTGTTTTTCCCGGGCTGAGCAGAGAGCCTGGGCTGAAGGTGTCTGGGTACACAGGAAGAAGGACGCTGTGCACTGAGAGGGAGATCCACAGGGAAGATTAGAGCGATTTCTCCCTGCCTGCTGTGACACAGTATCTGTGAGCTGTCTGCTGTAGTGTGAGGCACTTACCAGAGGAACTGTGAGTGAATTCCAGGCCCTGCCTGATTACACGTCCAGAGCTGCTGATTATCTCTAACCAGAGTTACAGAGACTACAAAGAGAGGCCAGAGCTGAGCCACGCTGAAGCAAGCAAGCAAGCAACCAGATCGGGACCCAGACTGTATCTGCCTGCATGTGCCGGACACCGAACTGTGAGTGCACTGATGCTAACCTGAGCTAGGGCATAGTGGAATAGGATTTAGTTTAGTGCACCGTAGAGGTGCACCCCGGGTAGCGGGGACAGATAGGACTACCTAGAAGAGAGTAGCCTGCTATTGTCTGTACTTGTGTTTGTGATTCATTTGTGTTCTTTATGCAAATTTCCATTATCTTTATTGTGAATTCTCAAGCTGTTCATATTGTAAATCTGCTTCTCCGGCAGTTAGAGTTCTCTTTTAATAAAGCCGGTTTCTACTTCAGCCTCCTTGTCTGCTGCACTGTACTTGAGTCCTGCTCTACGGTCTCTTCCTCTGCTGACCGTTACAGTTGTACCTCCATACAAAAGGTACTGGCATCACGATTACAAGGGACATTGCCACTGGCACATTAATACAGACCATCAAGGGCACCTCAAACCAACATCTGGCCAGTGTCCCTTACACCAGAGCGTGCCCCAGAGAATCCTTGTGCCATTCTCCTTTTCACTTATGCGTAACATAACCGTGAGTAACCAGAACTGTATTCACCTCGGCCCACCTATTGCTCACACCGTGACCTCACGTATAATTCCCCTGCAAGGTCTGGCATACTGCATTAGAACAAAGTTTTATGCGAATTGACTTTGGATGTTTTATCCGAAGTCAATTCGCTCATCCCTAGTTATATTGTACTGGACTCTGCTAAACAATGCAGTGTACTTTTAGTGAATAGCCTGTGTGATTTGTTTTTATCTTGATAAGTAGCATGTTAAAAAGAAAATGTCTAGTAAAATGGATGGCGTAATATAAAATCAAACACCAGTGAGAATGCAGGTGGCTGTAGTGCAAGTAGTAACAGCAGCACTGTCAGAACCTGCCATCTGCCCAGTAGTTACAGATAATATATAATCATGTGGGAGGGGTTTGAGTCTGACAAAATTGGCAAAGATGATGATTGTGTGTCGGAAAGCACCTTTCACCTGGGTCAGGGTTACAAGGAGGCTGCCATGACATTAGAGAAAAAGGGTCATGACAATGACAAAGCAGAGCTAATGTATGCCCAGAACTTAAAAAAAACCTGTTAGGGACAGACCTACTTCTACTGTGGTCATCCTGGAAGCAGGTAATGGAACTGCTGCTGCCGTAGGCTCAAAAGCTGTCACACTTGGGGCAAGCTCGGGCAATGGTGGTGGTGGCAGAAATTTGGCAAGTGCTGCTGGTGGGGTGTAGGAATTTGTCTCTGCACTGCTAGATGACAGAACTATCACAGTGTGCAAGCACTGCAAACAGAAAACAAGAGACAAATGTAGGGAAAATCGTTTTTTCCGCACATGAAGTGGCATCACGCATAGGAAAATCAAACTGCAATGAGAACAAGAGTGTCCTCCTTCTCCCCGTCATTATTCTATGAGCCAGGCCACATCAACAAGAAGTGCATAGCTGTTGCTTGTCACCATCACCATCAACTGATCAGCTACTGCTTCTCCTGCTCAAACTCCTCCTTCTCTGCATTTGCGGATGCGGTGCGATTTTCACGCATGGTTGCTAAGGAGATGAGAGATGAGTGACCCGGGACCCCATTTACTTTATTATTTTCCATTATAACATGGTTATAATGGAAAATAATAGCATTCTTTAATACAGAATGCAAAGTCCAATGTCAATTGAGGGTTAAAAAATAATAAAAACATTACTCACCCCATCCACTTGATCGCTCAGCCGGAATCCTCTTCTTTGTTCTTCTTGAAGGACCTGCAAAAGTACCTTCGCTGACGTCATCGCAGGTCCTGATGAATGAAGATAGAAGGTCCTGGATGGGGTGAACGCAATCGCATTGCATGCCTATTCGCATGATTTTCCCCTTATGCACCTGCATCACATCCGGCCCTCACCCGCGGCGCCCGTGTGAAGGGGGCCTAAGAGAATGAGTAGTAACTACATTCCATTGTTTGTAGAAGTGATTGCCACTCACACTCAGAGACTTTTCATAATATTTCATTCCCTTCACCATAGAGTAAAAAAAAAGTCTGACTGAAAAATGTCATGCAAGAACACAACTAAGAACAAAAAAGAAAAACACAAAAACCTTTTCTATAGTTTTTTTTTTTTGTGGCAAAAAACAGCAGCCCATATGTGGAGTAGCCCTTAAAATCCTTTGACTTGAAAAATGAGAGTAAAATCTAAATAAAATAACTTGAATGATTTACCCAGTCATCTGTGTCTCTGCTGTTATTAATGCAAATTAGCTCCATTTCCAAAGAGAAAAGAAATCTGAGCCTCTAACTCCAGATGTAAGATAGATATCCTGGACCTTTTAAACAGGTCTTGAGACATAATTGAGGCTAGGTCTACACGACGACATTTGTTGAATGGATTTTTTGCGACTGTCGCGTCACAGTATGTCGCATGTTGCAGTGCGACACCATAGACTGCCATTATAAAAATTGTCGCGCGACATTGGTGCAACAAATGTCATCGTGTAGACCTAGCCTTAGGCCTCCTGCCCCTTGGTCGTGCTGCGGCCCGCAAATTGCGGCCCGCAAATTGGCCCGCATTCACTTTAATGGGTCCGCGATCCGGCCGTTCCGCAAAAAGATAGGACATGTTCTATCTTTTTGCGGCCCGGAAGTACGGGACGAAACCCCACGGAATCGCTCCATAGTGCTTCCATAGGGTTCCATTCCGTGCTTCCGTTCCACACCATTCCATATCTCCGGATTTATGGACCCATTAAAGTGAATGGGTCCTCATCAGTGATGCGGAATGCATACGGAACGGTGCCCGTGTATTGCGGATCCGCAAATGTGGTCTGCAATACGGCAACGGGAAGCACACGTTCGTGTGCAGGAGGCCTTAGGATTATAGCTGAACCAACACCTCAATGGCGCAAGCACAGAGGATCTACTGCTGCTTCCTTTGTGGATACTCGGACCAGCAGCACAGGGGAGATATCTGTCCCTGTCCTTTAGGGCTCGTTCACAGGACCGTGCCGTTTTTTTGTGGTCCGCAAATCGAGGATCCGCAAAACACAGATGGCGCCCGTGTGCCTTCCGCAATTTGCGGAACAGAAAAGGAGGCCTATTATAAAAATGCCTGATCTTGTCCGCAATACGGACAAGAATAGGACAGGATTCATACTTTTTGTGGGGCCACGGAACGGAGCAACAGATGCGGACAACACACAGAGTGCTGTCTGCATCTTTTGCGGACCCGTTGAAATGAATGGTTCCGTATACAGACAGTATGCGGAACGCTGAAAACAGCCCATATACGGAACGCAAAATGTTAAGGGAATGGGGGGGAGTGTCTTCAGCAATACAGCAACCTGGAGGGGAAGCAAGGATGAAAGAAGTGGTAATGGTGATGATGATGCTCGTAGTACCGTTCACAGTAGATTGCTCCATGCTGGCACTCCCTAGGGCCATGCAGTGACTGGAGGGGGCACCACTTCTTTCCTTGGGGCACGCCCTAGTGTTGTGGCTGCACCAAACCTGCTACTGCAAACGGAGCAAGTGATCCACTACCTCCCTGTTTACACTTAATCGATAAAATCGCAATGGCCCACAGCAATCACGTTTCAGTTCAAGGGGCTATAAACAGGCAGTTAAAAAATGGAACTGAGCACATTACTATACAGACTGAACACCAAGGGGCACCATTCTAATAATATAATTGGAATATCTCACAACTGGAGCATGTTTTGAAACAGAAAGTAAAGGAAAAAAAGGCAATTCATTGTACATGCTACATTACATATAATATATTAAACTAACATTTAATGTGCAGACAACCTTTTTAACTCCTTAAGGACACAGCCTTATTTCACCTTAAAGGAAACCTGTCACCGGGATTCTGTGTATAGAGCTGAGGACATGGGTTGTTAGATGGCCGCTAGCACATCCGCAATACCCAGTCCCCATAGCTCTGTGTGCTTTCATTGTGTAAAAAAACCGATTTGATACATATGCAAATTAACCTGAGATGAGTCCTGTCCCTGACTCATCTCACGTACAGGTAATTTGCATATGTATCAAATCGGTTTTGTTACACAATAAAAGCACACAGAGCTATGGGGACTGGATATTGCGGATGTGCTAGCGGCCACCTAGCAACCCATGTCCTCAGCTCTATACACAAAATCCCGGTGACAGGTTTCCTTTAAGGACCAGGCCTTTTTTTTGCAAATCTGACCAGTGTCACTTTAAGGCCTCATGCACACGACCGTTGTGTGCATCCGTGGCCGTTGTGCCGTTTTCCGTTTTTTTTCACGGACCCATTGACTTTCAATGGGTCCGTGGAAAAATCGGAAAATGCACCGTTTGGCAGCCGCATCCGTGAGCCGTGTTTCCTGGCCGTGAAAAAAATATGACCTGTCCTATTTTTTTCACGGCCAACGGTTCACGGACCCATTCAAGTCAATGGGTCCGTGAAAGAACACGGATGCACACAAGATTGGCATCCGTGTCCGTGATCCGTGGCCGTAGGTTAGTTTCATACAGACGGATCCGAAGATCCGTCTGCATAAAAGCTTTTTCAGAGCTGAGTTTTCACTTCGTGAAAACTCAGATCCGACAGTATATTCTAACACAGAGGCGTTCCCATGGTGATGGGACGCTTCTAGTTAGAATACACTACAAACTGTGTACAAGACTGCCCCCTGCTGCCTGGCAGCACCCGATCTCTTACAGGGGGATATGATAGTACAATTAACCCCATCATATCCCCCTGTAAGAGATCAGGGCTGCCAGGCAGCAGGGGGCAGACCCCCCCCCCCTCCCCAGTTTGAATATCATTGTGCGGCCCCCCCCTCCCCTGTTGTTAACTGTTGGTGGCACAGTGTGCGCACCCCCCTCCCTCCCTCCCTCTATTGTTTTAATACATTGGGGCCAGTGTGCGCGCGCCCCCCAACCCCCCCTCCCTCCCTCTATTGTTTTAATACATTGGGGCCAGTGTGCGCGCGCCCCCCCAACCCCCCCTCCCTCCCTCTATTGTTTTAATACATTGGGGCCAGTGTGCGCACCCCCCCCAACCCCCCCCCCCCCTCCCTCCCTCTATTGTAATCATCATCGGTGGCAGCGGAGTAGAAGATTTTCATACTTACCTGGCTGCTGGCTGCTGCGATGTCTGCGTCCGGCCGGGAGCTCCTCCTACTGGTAAGTGACAGGTCTGTGCGGCGCATTGCTGTCACTTACCAGTAGGAGGAGCTCCCGGCCGGACGCAGACATCGCAGCAGCCAGCAGCCAGGTAAGTATGAAAATCTTCTACTCCGCTGCCACCGATGATGATTACAATGGGGGGAGGGAGGGGGGTGGGGGGGTGCGCACACTGGCCCCAATGTATTAAAACAATAGAGGGAGGGAGGGGGGGTTGGGGGGGCGCGCGCACACTGGCCCCAATGTATTAAAACAATAGAGGGAGGGAGGGGGGTTGGGGGGGCGCGCGCACACTGGCCCCAATGTATTAAAACAAGAGAGGGAGGGAGGGGGGGTTGGGGGGCGCGCGCACACTGGCCCCAATGTATTAAAACAATAGAGGGAGGGAGGGAGGGGGGTGCGCACACTGGCCACCAACGAGTTAACAACAGGGGAGGGGGGGCCCACTGGCCACCAATGAGTTAAAAACAGGGGGGGGGGTCTGCCCCCTGCTGCCTGGCAGCACCTGCCAGGCAGCAGGGGGCAGTCATGTACACAGTTTTTTTGTATATTCTAACCTGAAGCGTCTCCATCACCATGGGAACGCCTCTGTGTTAGAATATACTGTCGGAAATGAGTTTCACGATGTAGCTCATATCCGACAGTATATTCTAACATAGAGGCGTTCCCATGGTGATGGGGACGCTACAAGTTAAAATATACCATCGGATTGGAGAAAACTCCAATCCGATGGTATAACAGAACTCCAGACTTTACATTGAAAGTCAATGGGGACGGATCCGTTTGAAATGGCACCATATTGTGTCAACATCAAACGGATCCGTCCCCATTGACTTGCATTGTAATTCAGGACGGATCCGTTTGGCTCCGCACGGCCAGGCGGACACCAAAATGACTTTTTTTTCATGTCCGTGGATCCTCCAAAAATCAAGGAAGACCCACGGACGGAAAAACGGTCACGGATCACGGACCAACGGAACCCCGTTTTGCGGACCGTGAAAAAAAACGTCCGTGTGCATGAGGCCTAAGGCCTCGTTCACACTTCAGTGTTTAGTCAGTGATTTCCATCAGTGATTTGTGAGCCAAAACCAGGTGCAACTCTAAACACAGAACAGGAGCAGATCTTTCCCGTCTACCTCATGTCTGTGGAGGCTCCACTTCTGGTTTTGGCTCACAAATCACTGAAGGAAATCACTGACCAAACACTGAAGTGTGAACTAGGCCTAAGTGGTGATAACTTTCAAAAGCTTTTACTTATTTAGGCCATTCTGAGATTGTTTTTTCGTCACATATTGTACTTCATGACAGTGGTAAAATGAAGTAAAAAATAATAATTTTTATTTATAAAAAAATACCAAATTTAGCAATTTTTTAAAAAAATTCAAATTTCCAAGTTTCAATTTCTCTACTTCTATAATACATAGTAATACCTCCAAAAATAGTTATTACTTTACATTCCCCATATGTCTACTTCATGTTTGGATCATTTTGGGAATGATATTTTATATTTTGGGAATGTTACAAGGCTTTGAAATTTAGAAGCAAATCTTGAAATTTACAAAAACCCAATTTTTAGGAACCAGTTCAGGTCTGAAGTCACTTTGAGAGGCTTACATAAAAGAAACCACCCAAAAATGACCCCATTCTATAAACTACACCCCTCAAGCTATTCAAAACTGATTTTACAAACGTCATTAACCCTTTAGGTGTTCCACAAGAGTAAATGGCAAATGGAGATAAAATTTCAGAATTTAGATTTTTGGGAAAATTTTCCATTTTAATCCATTTTTTCCAGTAACAAAGCAAGGGTTAACAGCCAAACAAAATGCTTTATTTATTGCCCCAATTTTGTAGTTTGCAGAAACACCCCATATGTGGCCGTAAACTACTGTACGGGCACACAGTAGGGCGTAGAGGGAAAGGTGCGCCATGTGGTATTTGTAAGGCAGATTTTGCTGGAGTGGTTTATTTACACCATGTGCCATTTGAAGCCCCCCTGATGCACCCCTAGAGTAGAAACTCCATAAAAGTGACCCCATTTAAGAAACTACACCCCTCAAGGTATTCAAAATTGATTTTACAAACTTTGTTAACCCTTTAGGTGTTGCACAAGAGTTATTGGCAAATGGAGATGGAAAATTTGCCCAAAAATGTAAATTCTCAAATTTCATTTTAATCCATTTTTTCCAGTAACAAAGCAAGGGTTAACAGCCAAACAAAATGCTGTATTTATTGCCCTGAATCTGTAGTTTGCAGAAACACCCCATATGTGGCTTTAAACTACTGTACGGTGCTGGACTGGTTTATTTACACCATGTCCCATTTGAAGGCCCCCTGATGCACCCCTAGAGTAGAAACTCCATAAAAAACTCCATAAATTTTTTGGAAACTACGGGATAAGGTGGCAGTTTGGTTGGGACTATTTTTAGGGTACATATGATTTTTGGTTTATCTATATTACATTTTTGTGAGGCAAGGTTACCAGAAATAGAAATTCTGAAATTAAATTTCCATTTGCCAATAACTCTTGTGGAACACCTAAAGGGTTAGGCTACTTTCACACTAGCGTTCGGCTAGCGTTCGATCGGATCCGTTCTGAACGGATCCGATCATAATAATGCAGACGGAGGCTCCGTTCAGTACGGATCCGTCTGCATTATTTTAGCAAAAAAAAGCTAAGTGTGAAAATAGCCTAGTACGGATCCGTCCAGACTTTCAATGTAAAGTCAATGGGGGACGGATCCGCTTGAAGATTGAGCCACATTGTGGCATCTTCAAACGGATCCGTCCCCATTGACTTACATTGAAAGTCTGGACGGATCCGCACGCCTCCGAACGGCCAGGCGGACACCCGAACGCTGCAAGCAGCGTTCAGCTGTCCGCCTGTCCGTGCGGAGGCGAGCGGAGCGGAGGCTGAACGCCACCAGACTGATGCAGTCTGAGCGGATCCGCTCCATTCAGACTGCATCAGGGCTGGACGGCTGCGTTCGGGTCCGCTCGTGAGCTCCTTCAAACGGAACTCACGAGCGGAAACCGACGAACGCTAGTGTGAAAGGAGCCTTAACGACGTTTGTAAAATCAGTTTTGAATACCTTGAGGGGTGTAGTTTCTTAGATAGGGTCACTTTTATGGAGTTTTTACTCTAGGGGTGCATCAGGGGGGCTTCAAATGGGACATGGTGCCAAAAAAAAAAAGACCATCAAAATCTGCCTTCCAGAAACCATACGACATTCCTTTCCTTCTGCGCCCAGCCGTTTGGTCATACAGCAGTTTACGACCACATATAGGGTGTTTCTGTAAACTGAAGTATGAGGGTAATAAATATGAAGTTTTGTTTGGTTGTTAACCCTTGCTTTGTTAGTGGAAAAAAACAGATTAACATGAAAAAGTTGGCAAAAAATAGCTTTTTTTGCACCGTTTTTATTTTTTACCATGTTCATCAGAGGGGTTAGAGGTTAGAGGGGTATTTTTTATAGAGCAGATTCTTACGGACGCGGCGATACCTAATATGTCTAATATGTTTTTATTTATTTATTTATTTGTGTTTTATACTATATTATCTTTTTATAATGAAAAAAAAAACATTTTAGTATCTCCATAGTCCAAGAGTATATTTTTTTTTTTTTTAGCCGATTATCTTATGTAGGGGCTCGTTTTTTGCGGGATGAGAGGACGGTTTTATTGGTGCTATTTTAGGGGGCATATGACTTTTTTATCGCTTGCTATTACAATTTTTGTGATGTAAGGTGACCAAAAAATACCTTTTTTTGCACCTTTTTTTTTTTTTTTTTTACCATGTTCATCTGAGGGGTTGGGGGTATTTTTATAGAGCAGATTCTTACGAACGCGGCGATACCTAATATGTCTACTTTTTATTTATTTATTTATGTTTTACACTATATTATCTTTTTATAAAGAATTTTTTTTTAGTATCTCCATAGTCTAAGGCTGAGTTCACACGAGCGTGTCCGGATAAGGTCCGGATGCGTTGCGGCAAACCCACGTGAGTAGGTACCCAATTGCAGTCAGTTTTGACTGCGATTACGTTCCGTTGTTCAGTTTTTATTGCGTGGGTGCAATGCGTTTTGCACGCGTGTGATAAAAAACTGACTGTGGTACCCAGACCCGAACTTCTTCACTGAAGTTCAGGTTTGGGTTCGGTGTTGTGTAGATGTCCACGGTGATGGACCATGTGATGTGATGTCACCACAGGTCCTTTAGCCGGCAACTCATAATTAAAGATGTAAGAAGAGACCGGCAGCTACGCGATCAAGAGGAGAAGGGGAGTTAATTATTTTTAATTTTTTAACCCTCAATTGACCACCTACTAAGCATTCTGTATTAAAGAATGCTATTATTTTCCCTTATAACTATGTTATAAGGGAAAATAATACAGTGAATAGACTGTCATCTTAGCAACATGCGTGAAAATCGCTCTGCATCTGCACTTGATTGCGGATGCTTGCGATTTTCACGCAGCCCCCTTCACTTGTATGGGGCCTGCGTTGCGTGGAAAACGCACAATATAGAGCATGCTGTGATTTTCACGCAACGCATAAGTGATGCGTGAAAATCACCGCTCATGTGCACAGCCCCGTAGAAGTGAATGGGTCCGGATTCAATGCAGGTGCAATGCGTTCACCCACGCGTAAATCTCGCCCGTGTGAACTCAGCCTAAGGCCTCCCTTCACACTACAGTATGTTGAATTCAGTGTTTTGCGTTCCGTTTTTCACGGATCCGTTGTTCCGTTTTTTGCTTCCGTTGTGGTTCCGTTTCCGTTCCGTTGTTCCGTTCCGTTTTTCCGTATGGCATATACAGTATACAGTAATTACATAGAAAAAATTGGGCTGGGCATAACATTTTCAATTGATGGTTCCGCAAAAAACGGAACGGATACGGATGCATTTCCGTATGTGTTCCGTTTTTTTGCGGACCCCATTGACTTGAATGGAGCCACGGACCGTGATTTGCGGCCAAATATAGGACATGTTCTATCTTTTCAACGGAACGGAAAAACGGAAATACGGAAACGGAATGCATACGGAACACATTCCGTTTTTTTGCGGAACCATTGAAATGAATGGTTCCGTATACGGACCGTATACGGAACGCAAAAAACGGACCGCAAAACGGAAAAAAAAAAAACGGTAGTGTGAAAGAGGCCTAAGAGTCATTATAGAGCAGATTATTATGGATACGGCGATACCTAATAAGTCTACTTTTTTCATTTATTTTAGTTTTACTAAATCATTTTTTTTACTTTTGTTTTAGTGTCTCAAGTCTGGGAACCAGTTTTCTATCCGATTGTCAGTGGCTAAATTGGGATATAAATTTAGTACTACATGGAAGTGTGGTACTCCCTGAAGCAACCAATAATGCAGAGGCCCCTTCACTTGTATGCCCCCTTCACTTGTATGGGGCCTGCGTTGCGTGGAAAACGCACAATATAGAGCATGCTGTGATTTTCACGCAACGCATAAGTGATGCGTGAAAATCACCGCTCATGTGCACAGCCCCGTAGAAGTGAATGGGTCCGGATTCAATGCAGGTGCAATGCGTTCACCCACGCGTAAATCTCGCCCGTGTGAACTCAGCCTAAGGCCTCCCTTCACACTACAGTATGTTGAATTCAGTGTTTTGCGTTCCGTTTTTCACGGATCCGTTGTTCCGTTTTTGCTTCCGTTGTGGTTCCGTTTCCGTTCCGTTGTTCCGTTCCGTTTTTCCGTATGGCATATACAGTATACAGTAATTACATAGAAAAAATTGGGCTGGGCATAACATTTTCAATTGATGGTTCCGCAAAAAACGGAACGGATACGGATGCATTTCCGTATGTGTTCCGTTTTTTTGCGGACCCCATTGACTTGAATGGAGCCACGGACCGTGATTTGCGGCCAAATATAGGACATGTTCTATCTTTTCAACGGAACGGAAAAACGGAAATACGGAAACGGAATGCATACGGAACACATTCCGTTTTTTTGCGGAACCATTGAAATGAATGGTTCCGTATACGGACCGTATACGGAACGCAAAAAACGGACCGCAAAACGGAAAAAAAAAAACGGTAGTGTGAAAGAGGCCTAAGAGTCATTATAGAGCAGATTATTATGGATACGGCGATACCTAATAAGTCTACTTTTTTCATTTATTTTAGTTTTACTAAATCATTTTTTTTTACTTTTGTTTTAGTGTCTCAAGTCTGGGAACCAGTTTTCTATCCGATTGTCAGTGGCTAAATTGGGATATAAATTTAGTACTACATGGAAGTGTGGTACTCCCTGAAGCAACCAATAATGCAGAGGCCCGGATGATCGGGGCACGTGTCACATTGAGTAGTGGTGTCCTTCCATATCCCCCTCCTGTGACACCCTCTGCACCTTTTTGGGGTCTGTCCCTTCTTTACAGTATGGGGACCACATCTGGAAAGTGTTGGCCAGGGACGATCCGGGCACCTCCAGTTCCCGAGGTACTCCGGCCTGCTCTTTTCCGGTCCCAAAATATCAGGGCCTTGGGGACTGCCTCATAGAACTGAAGGAATGTCCCTGTGTTGCCAGCGCTCCGGGACAGCACAAAAGAGTTGTACAAGGCAACCTGCACCAAGTAGACCGGAACTTTTTTGCACCATGCCTGGGTTTTGCGCATGGCATTATATGGCTTGAGGACTTGATCAAAGAGATCAACTCCTCCCATATACCGATTCCGTTGATGCCGTTACCATGAATTGTGGACAGTACAAGGACATCCCTCTTGTCATTATATCTGACCAGCAACAGGTTTCCAGTGGTAAGGGCACGGGTCTCACCCCTGGGGATAGGTACCTGGAGGGGGTGGGCAGGGAGGCCGCGTTGATTTTTCCGCACAGTCCCACAAGCGGACGTGGATCTGGCGGCGAGGGACTGGAACAAGGGGATACTAGTATAAAAGTTATCCACATGCAGGTGGTTCACCTTATCTAGCAGTGGGTGCATAAGGTCCCACACAAGTTTCCCGCTAACACCCAGAGTCGGGGGACATTCTGGGGGTTGAATACGAGAATCTCGCCCCTCGTACACACGAAACTTGTAAGTGTACCCTGAGGTACTCTCACAAAGTTTTTACAGCTTCACGCCATACCTCGCCCGCTTTGAGGGAACATACTGGTGGAAAATGAGTCTCCCCTTGAACGCAATGAGAGACTCATCAACCGCGACCTCCCTTCCAGGTACATAGACCTGTACAAATTTGGCCCCAAAGTGATCGATGACCGGCCTGATTTTGTACAGGCGGTCATAGGCAGGATCGCCTTGGGGGGGACATGCTGCATTATCTGCATAATGCAGGCATTTCTGGATGGCCTCAAACAGGGAGCATGTCATGGCTGTACTGTAAAGTGGGGTCTGGTAGAGGATGTCCCCACTCCAGTAATGCCTGACACTAAGTTTCTTGACTAGGCCCATATGCAGCACGAGGCCCCAAAATGTCCTCAACTCGGCTGCAATGACCGGCGTCCAGCCACCGGGCCTAGCCAAAAAGGAACCCTGGTGTTGAGCAACAAACTGTAGGGCGTACAGGTTCGTCTGCTCCACCAGTAGATTTACCAGTTGGTCACTGAAAAAATGACTAAAAAAGTCATATTCAGTGAGGCCCACTGTGGAAATCTGGATTCCTGGTTGGCCTACAAAATCAGGAATCGCTCAAATCACTCTGGGGTATACCAGACAAGTTCACCGGCAGGGGGCTCCGGTGGATTTAACTTTTGGGCCGGAAAACTAGTACGAGCCCCAGAGCTGCTCGTACTAGGGTGAGCCACAGAGTCCCTATCATGGCGGTCCCCTTGCTCCGCCTGGTGGCGTCTCCGCCACCTTGGGGGCTCATCATCATCGCTAGATGATGATGAGGAGGACGCGGATGACAACAGGAAAGTGGGGTCATCCTCGTCCTCACTGGGACTTTCGGACTTGGAGGCAAGCTGGGCGTATGCCTCCTCAGCTGAGAACATCCGGCGGGCCTTAGGGGAGTGTGTGTCTGTGTGCGTGTAACTCTTTATTCAGTGTGCGTGTGTGTGGGGGCACAGGTGTTCGCGTACTTATCCCTAAAACTAACAGAAAAAAAAAAGACTAACCAAAAAAAGGGGAAAAAATGTGAAAAAAAAATAAAAATCGCTGATCAACCGTCCGAAGTTGATCAGCGGTGGGGTGTGCGATGCGCTAACAGTGGCCGGACGCTAAGAGTGCCGGCCACAGTAAGCGTACGCACATGAAAAAAAAAAAACTGCTTGCGCACAAAAAAGAGTTGAGGGGGGTAAGCTGCAGCACCCCTGGGGGGGGGGGAGTCTAGGTTCACACAGCTGTGCTGGGGACCCCAGACACCCGATTTAGGGTGATGCAATCAGATTTTATTTTAATTTTTTTTTACTTTCACTAACTTTTCCTTTATTATCCCTGCCTAACCCAAGCTTTCCCTAGCCTTTTCCTATGTACCTTATTGAACAGATGGGGGGTGCTGGGGCACAGATCGGGTGCTGGGCACAGATGGGGGGTGCTGGCTGAGGTCTGACACGTGCAGGCAGCGCTCCTCTCTCCTCGGCTCCCGGACACAAAAGGAGGAGGAGAGGAGCGCTGCTAGGATTTGAACCTCCCGCCGCCCGCCCACCTACCAATCAGAGGCGATCCTGAGAGGTGATGTCACCATCACCTCTCAGGATTGCAGGATGGTGATTGGTGGTGCATTATCACACCACCGATCACCATCCTGTTCCTAGTTATCGCCTCCCCAAAGACCCGAATAACCCAGAAACGCAGCAAACCGCAGGTCTGAATTAACCTGCGGTTTTCTGCGATCGCCGACATGGGGGGTCACATGACCCCCCCCCGGCGCATTTAGCCAAGGTGCCTGCTCAATGATTTGAGCAGGCACCGGGTTCCGATCACCGCCCGCCAGGCGGCGGTGATCGGAACTATACATGACATACCGGTACGTCATGTGTCCTTAAGTACCAAGACAATATGCCCTGCCGGTACGTCATGTGTCCTGAAGAGGTTAACTTATGCTTACTTTTGTGTTTTTGCATTACCTCTGCTGTCTCCCTGTCTGGTGGTTCTGCTCCAGGTCCACACTATACTTGGTGGCCTTACACCACTATGCATAGTTAATAATATCCAGTGGATAGGTGATAAATGCTTCTGGCTGAAATACCCTTTTACTTTTAACTTACCAAAAGATAGGGCTTTGTCCTTGTTCTCTAACCACATAGTATTCTTTATCCTGTGGCAGGATTTTTGTCAAGCCAAAGTCTCCAATTTTAACATGGTTTGGACTCTCTACAAGAATATTCCTACTAGCCAGATCCCGGTGAAGATATCTTTGAGAGCCCAAGTATAACATTCCCTGTAAGATATATAAAATAAAGAAGTGATCACCACAATATAGGGGCTGACTGGGAACCTAAAATGGCCCTGGAAACAAACCTAAAAGTGGCTAGGTGGGCCCAAATCGATTGAAAACGGGGCTACATAAGTAGGCAGGGACAGCATATGTAGACAGGGACAACAGAAGTAGGTGGGGCCAGGAATACCACAGTGAAGAACAAAATACCACCCTAGCTGAACCAAATACCACAGTGCAGCACAAAATACTCCTGCACCACAGTATTCAACTGTATCTCCATCCTGAGGAAGGTGATATAGTTGAATTCAGGAGGGCACTTGTGGTCGCTGGCCAGGCGCATAGGAAAGATTCTGATCATTATATAACTGTCTGGCAGCCATGAGGAGGGCTTATGTGGCTTATGTGGCCCCCCTAGGCATCGGCCCACCAGGAAATTTTTCTGTAATGTCTATGGCCAGTTCGCCCTTGCCACAGTAAAAATAAATACAAATTAAATTCTAGTAGTCACACACGGGACAATTTACAGATCCCCACATAAATCTGTTTGCAGTTGTAACTTGGAGTGCTCTAATAATATGGAAACCCGTAAGTAGAAAAGATATAGAGGAGCAAGAAAAGAAAGTGTGATAGGCAAAATGCAATAGACAGAAATTCAACAGAGCAAAAAGACAGAGATAAAGTGTAATAGGAGATTACCTATAGAAAAAGTGATGGAAAAAACACCTGAAAAATGCAATTGTTTCAACAGCTGCACAAAAAATCCACTAGCAAAAAAATGCTTGTGTGTCCTGCATTTATAATCCTCACAGACTTTACACAAAGGTGTTTTTTGTTCACTTTAAAAAAAAACTGCATAGAAACCACTTGCATTTTTTTCCATTCTACAACCATTTTTACAGTGTTTTTTTTTTCTAAACAGCTGCGTGGGCCATGTTTTTTTTATGTCACCCCCTCCATAGAAACTTAATAAGAACAATGTAAAATAAGGACATGTAACCAAGCTAAACTTACAAAAAAAAGAGCACTATGCATTCATATTCTCTCATCTGTCGGTGCCGGGCTGGATCAATGACTCACTTATTTCATTAATAATGTAATAAGTGATGAGTGTCTAATGCAAACATTTTGTTCTATGTTTGCAACAAATTAGTATTTGAACTGTGTCTAATTTTGAGGCAAAAATATGTCAGGGCGATAATTTTAGTTAAAAACAGATGGGTTAAAGTAAAAAACAATCTTAATATACCGATCCCCTGCCACTGCTGTTTGTCAACTACTCTGGTCCCTGCCCCTCACCAGCTTGGACTGCCCACTCAATTACTGGTTCTGGTAGGTCACCAATGCAGAACCATAGCAGTGACCAAACAGCTGTGGTGAAGGGGGGGATCTGTAAGGTGAGTAAGAGTAAGGGGCCTTTGCACACGACTGTATGCCCTCCGAGACATACAGCATTGATAGTGCGCACAAGAGCACACAGCATCATAGATTACAATGATGCTGTGCACGTCGGGCCACCCACGGTGCTATTTTCCCGCATTCATATATTTGTGTGCTCTCGTGTGCATGATCAATGCCACTCTGGGATATATGGCCCGCTCACGGACTGTATGTCTCGGAGGGCATACGGTCGTGTGCAAGGGCCCTTAAGCAGAATCTCTTGTTTTCTCCCTGTGTCTATGAAAGAGATCATAGCAGCTAGTCTCATAGCAGGAGCCTGCATAGGGAAAAACAGCTAAGGGCTCTTTCACACCTGCGTTCTTTTCTTCCGGCATAGAGTTCCGTCGTCGGGGCTCTATGCCGGAAGAATCCTGATCAGTTTTATCCTAATGCATTCTGAATGGAGTGAAATCCGTTCAGGATGCATCAGGATGTCTTCAGTTCCGGAACGGAACGTTTTTTGGCCGGAGAAAATACCGCAGCATGCTGCGCTTTTTGCTCCGGCCAAAAATCTTGAAGACTTGCCGCAAGGCCGGATCCGGAATTAATGCCCATTGAAAGGCATCGATCCAGATCCGGCCTTAAGCTAAACGTCGTTTCGGCGCATTGCCGGATCTGACGTTTAGCTTTTTCTGAATAGCGTCCCGGCAGCCATGGTAACCAAAGTCCTGGCAGCCATGGTAAAGTGTAGCGGGGAGCGGGGGAGCAGCATACTTACCGTCCGTGCGGCTCCCGGGGCGCTCCAGTGTGACGTCAGGGCGCCCCACGCACATGGATGACGTGATCGCATGGCACGTCATCCATGCGCATGGGGCGCTCTGACGTCACTCTGGAGCGCCCCGGGAGCCGCGCGGACTGTAAGTATGCTGCTCCCCCGCTCCCCGCTACTACTATGGCAACCAGGACTTTAATAGCGTCCTGGGTGCCATAGTAACACTGAACGCATTTTGAAGACGGATCAGTCTTCAAATGCTTTCAGTACACTTGCGTTTTTCCGGATCCGGCGTGTAATTCCGGCAAGTGGAGTACACGCCGGATCCGGACAACGCAAGTGTGAAAGAAGCCTTAGGCTACTTTTACACTCTCGTTTTGGCTTTCCGTTTGTGGCTCTCACAAGCGGTCCAAACATCAATTTTGCCCTAATGCATTCTGAATGGAAAAGGATCCGCTCAAAAAAGCGTTTTGCTGTCCGCTTAACGAAACTGAGCCAAATTATTATTACAATAATACAACCGCATGCATCCGTCATGAACGGATCTGTTTGTATTATCTGTAACATAGCCAAGACGGATCCGTCATGCACTTCATTGAAAGTCGAATGGATCCGGATTTTCTCTGACACAATCTGGCGCAATAGAAAATGGATCTGTCTTCCATTGACTTTTAATGGAGTTCATGACGGATCCGTCTTGGCTTGGCAATAATACAAACAGATCCGTTCATGACGGTTGTATTATTGTAACAGATCCGTTTTTGCAGATCCATGATGGATCCTCCCAAAATGCGAGTGTGACCCTGCTTTCACACCTGAGCGTTTCTCAAACGCGCGTTTTATGCGCGTTTTTGTCGCGCGTTTTTATGCGCGTTTTTTGTAATAGTAAACGCGTGTTTGACGCGCGTTTGTGTCATTGACTGCAGTGTCCTATGGCCACAAACGCGCGTCAAAACGCCCCAAAGAAGCTCAAGTACTTGATTATGCGTCGGGCGTTTTACAGCGCGATCGTACGCGCTGTAAAACGCCCAGGTGAGAACCAGTCCCATAGGGAAGCATTGGTTTTCATGTGTTGAGCGTTTTACAGCAGCGTTTGAACGCGCTGTAAAACGCTCAGGTGTGAACTTAGGGTGAGAGTAGCCTTAAAATGCAGAAAGTCATATAATGGCAGTTATCCTGAAAAGTCATCTGAAAGTTCAGGCACATTTTAAATAACCTTCCGCCAGAGAACTTAAATTAGCAGTTGTATGTGAAGAGATAAGGCTCTCAAGTTACAGTATATGAATATATTTGGTATATGCAACAGGAACTCCCCTATAGTTTAGCTAAGGGCCCCCATTCATTGTAGTCAAAATAGTACCTATTTGGACACTGTCGGGGTGGTATAAATCAGTATACTGCAAAAAAGTATACTGCAACAACTGTGGCAAAAACAATTTGTTTAAATAAAAAAGTATTATCCAAAAGTAGTAAAACATAAAAAAAGTTTATAACTTTGTTATATATTTCTTTTATACTGTACCATAAATTAAATGAAAAAAATCTCATCAGGAGGTGTGCTTGTGTGTTTGGGGTTACAGACTTTTTTTTCTGCTGGAATCACAATGGGTACGTGTGCTGTGAAAATGCACATGTCCATGAAAAATGGAAGTGTGGATGAGGCCTAACAGGTTCAATTTTTGTTATGCCCTTGCTACAGCATAGACACTATCCTGCAATAGAGTGAATAGCTTCCTAAAACATAGAACTACTGTACAACAAAGGTTTTATATGTTTGATTACTGGACAAACCTTGCAAATCTGAGATGCATAGAGAAGAAGATGATGAAACCTCAGGCCATCTCGATTCTTAGGAATAAATTCCTGCAGGCTTCCATTAGGAAGATATTCCATGACCAATTGGAAACTACGTCGACCTTATAACAAAGAAAACGCTAAGTCAATGAAAAATTCACTAATAATAAATAAATAAAATATCTATCACAAAATGTGCAAAACATCTAACAATAACTATAAGGAGAAAAAAAATATTAGCTAGGTTGCAAAGTAAAAATGTAATACCAGGAAACCATCTGGAAAATATCACCTGCCTCATTCACACGTCAGGGTTTTGGGCCTCTTGCACACGACTGTGTGCTGCCCATTGCGGTCCGCAATGCACGGGCACTGACCATGTGGTTTGCGACCCCATTCACTTGATCCAAAATTACTGACCAAGGCCTCTTGCACACGGCCATGTGTCCCCCGTGGCCGTATTGCAGCCCCCATACAGCGGGTCCGCAATACACGGTACACCGGCCGTGTGCATTCCGCATCACAGATGCGGACCCATTCACTTGAATGTGAATGGGGTCGCAATCCGCATGCGGCATCCCCACTGTCGGTGCCCGTGCAAATTGCAGTCCGCAATGTGCAAGAGGCCTTATGCCTTATTTCTGAGTAGCCTTCATTCCTGGTTTTGGCTCCCAATCGCTGATGGAAATAACTGAATGAATGAGGCTTTATTCGTTCTAAGTATTTTAATAAGCGACTTATGTTGGTTTGGTTATTTTCATTTTGTTCTTTTTTATACTGTGCCAAAATATATGCAAAAATATTTCTTATCAAAAAGTCATTTTAGTGAATATCTGAGATAAGGTAATAAGGAAATTAGATTGCTGAAGAGAGCCACTGGGGGCAGGGACTAATGTGTCTACAATTTGAGCTGCAATTTTAAGCTGCAAAATATATAAGCAATGGAAAAGAAAAGTGCATGGTAAACACTATTTATATCAAGCGTAAAGGGGCTGTCTACCCAAAAAATGTTTACTTTTGGCCAGGAAAGTGCTTAAAATAAAAAAAAGCACACACCTATTCAATGCAACTGCATCCCAGCGCTGAGACTCCCATCCTTGCTCCTTCTGGTCACCAGCAGACAGTCCATGGTAAAATGCACCACTGCAGTCATTCAGTGGCCTCAGTGGTAACGTGTTCCCCAGAGGCATGTGATTGTTGAACCACTGGGGTCATGTACCACCTGAGGACATGTCACTTTCTCCCATTGGCAGCCCACAAATGAAAATCGAGGGGTGCCAATGTCTCTGCACAGCAGCCTGGGAGCAAATGAAGGCCCCAGGCCTGACTGCAGCTTTTCCCATAAGGCTATGCCTCTCTGGTGCATCCTGATGATGACTGTTAGTATGGCACTGACAGTATTAGCAATACAATGCATTATAGAAGAGATCAAAAGATCAGCTGTTACAGTCCGCTTGTAGGACTAGTAAATGTTTAAAAAGTAAAATAAAAAACTGTTTTATTAAATAAAATAAAAACTCGAAGTTAAAAAAAACGCAAAAATAAAATCTCCTCCACATATTTGGTATCACTGTATCCGTAACAACCCACACTACATAATTATCATGAAATTTTTACCGTACAGTGAACGCCATAAAAAAAGAAAGAAAGAATTGCTGTTTTTTGCTTATTCACCCTAAAAAAATCTAAATAAAAAGCTATCAAAGTGTTATGTACCACAAAATAATACAATAAAAAGTACGCATCATCTCAAGAATATCAAGCCCTCATGCTGTTCTGTAAAAAAGTTATGTGTCTTGGGATTTGGTGATGCAAAAACTTTTTTTTAATAAAGGGTTTTTATTCTGCAACGGTAGCAAAACACTAAAGATATGTATTTGGTATCACTGTAATTGTACTGACCCAGAGAATAAAGTTATCTTGTTTTTTTATGCTGAAAAATGAATGCCGCAAAATGTATAACATAACAACTCAGTGGCAGTGGCCAGAAAGAGTTAATAAAGTTAATCAGTAAGTTATATGTACTCCAAACTGGTGCCATTCTACTTTACACCAGTTTGATAAATCTCCCCCATTGTTTTTAGGTTGGTGGTACATGTCAAAATAACATTCACATGAATGTCAGGGCTAGTGTTGAGTGAAGCGAAGCATTCGCATAGGAATTTGGTCCAAACTTTTAGAAAATTTCGATTCACAATAAATCCGAATTTCCTCTGACAAAAAAATCAGTTTTTCCTAAAATGGCAGCTGCACGTGTTACAAAGTGAAAGTAAGAAACCCGGGAACGTGAGATCACCCATAATGCTGTGCAGCCAGCCAATTCGCAGATGGCCAACGCCTGTGATGTCACAGCCATATAAAATCCTCATCCCGTGCGGTCTCCGCCATTGTCCTGTGAGCTGAGCATAGGGAGCGATGTGGCAAGCGCTCAGTGTAGAAGAATATTGGAGAAGGAGAGTTTAGGGAGGCTTATTCTGCATTATTTTTATTTATTCCTACATCTTATTCCTACATCAGACATAAATACCAATAAGATGGAAGTCTTTATTATTCCAGTGCCAGCGTGACAACCAATACCATCCAGTCTGCACCTCTTAGAGGGGGCAGGTCTTAATGATGACCATCCTCATCTTTTGCTGGCTTTACTTCTTCCAAATCATCCCTCAAAGTCTCCATGTCCTAGAAAAGTCAGCAAGATACAGAGAGAGGAGGAGCTGGATGTTCCTGATGACATGTTCTCATAATGTGGAAAAGGAGGAAAAGCAGATGGCAGAAGGAGGGCTCCCACCTGTATGACAGGAGAGCACTGGGGTTTGAGAAGTGGTTATGCCAGAGATGATTAATATTCAGTGTTTACTGTCAAATAACCTGCAGGAGATTGCAGGCCAGAACAGCAGTAATATTGATATTGAGCCCCCACCTAACCAGCCAAACCTCATACCAGCAACAGCCCCTGTTTAAAGGTGCCGCGCAGCCATTAACAATGAAGAAGGACTATACAGTGCAGTTTTCATTATTAAATAAAAGGCAGCTACTGGCTAATTGGCTACACGGTTCTTCACCACAGCATGGCCACAACCTGTCTGCAGCACGGGTGCTCCGTATGGCCATACCCTACGTGTGGCCATACCCTAAGGCAGAGTGGCCTGGGTATACCTGATTTATAGCAATTAGTCACAAATTAATTTGTAACAAATCTAATTTTTTGGCTAACTTCAGCGAAGTTGCAGAGTCAAATTTTTCTTTACTTGGACGCTTGTGGACATTTGCCTATTTCCCCTATGCAAAGTTAAAACTTCTTACTTTATTTCTCGTAAAAGGGATAACTTATACTGTTTATTACTGTGTTACTGCATTTTATGTGTATGTTGATATATATATATATATATACCCTCTTCATTATCACTGTATTTTCAGGGCTCTGGGGAAGGGATTAATAAACACTGAGAGACTGTTGGAACTTTGAATAAGAAGCTGGTAGTTTTCCACAGCTGCCAAAGAGTTTAAAGAAGACCATGTTTTGGAGGGAAAAATACAGATGTAGTTTACCACCAAAAGCAGACAGAATGACCTTGTGACTGTCTGGTTTTAGCTCTGTTGATATGTCTGGAAACTTGTTTTTGTCTGGAAAAACTGCTGTGTAATTGCCATTGAGTATCATTGAAACTCTACTGCAAGTCTATGAGAGATCGACAGTGTTACAATTGTCAAGCCTCCTAGGGAGCCAGTAGTGGGGTGAGGAACCCACTGGCAGTAAGCAGCTGACAGCCCAGAACGCGGTACAAGTTTAGGGATAATCCAAGAGGGGTAGTCAATGTCCAATCCGGGTCCAGGCAGGCAGCGAAGGTTCAAGGCGGCAGACAGTCCAGGGGTCAGTAGCCAGGAAGGATACAAAGAAACAACAGGCGGATCTGCAGGGAGGCTAGGTGTTCACCATAAGGTGGAATAACTCAGCAATGAGTCAGAGCTCAGGCCAGGTCTTTATAGCCAGGGAAGGTAGGAACCACCCTCCCCAGGAACCAATGGCAGGCGAGGAAGGTGGAATGTGTGTACTGGGAACCTCCCCCAGCAAGGCTCACACCTGACAGCCGGATAATGCAGGAATGCTATGCACCCAGGAATGCGCACGCAGCCTGCGTACTGCGCACGCCACACGCCGCGCACACGCCGCGCACCCGCACCTCGGGCACCAGGTGTTCTACCGAGCTGAAGGGGAACCCGTGCCCTGCGCCGTGCCCGTGGTCCCCGAGTAGGGGTAACACCCCCTGCTTCCTGACAACAATGTATCTGTTTGTGCTGAGCTTCTCCACTCCACCCCTCTCACTAGTAGGTTCCAGTCTAGAATGTGTATATAAGGAGAATAGTCAGAGCTCCTAGTGTTCTGCAGTTAGGGACCAGTGCTTGGAGGGGGAGACTCTACCAGTCTGAATAAGTGACCATAAGAAGACGCTGAGATGGGGACGCTGAGCCACAGACAATGGGTCACCAGCCCTGTGACCCAGGAGCCACCTGGACTACTGAGATACAGACCGTGGGCCCTTGACCAGGATGCTAACCGTGGTCCCTTGACCAGAATGCCAGCCTTGTGATCGAGAGAGGGACAGCTAGCTCAGGCCTTTCCTCAGCATCAAAACCTTCTTTTTCCAGGGAGGAGACAAGAGAAGACAGCCCTCTGCCTCACCTGTATTATTTTGTACCTGAATTCCTTTTGTACAGTGGTGGGCAAACTTTTTTGTCAACTGAGCCAAATATCGCCAAAACCACGATTTAAATTTCTTTTGAGAGCCACATTTTTAAAACCTAAAATATATAGGAAGGAAGCGCATGCTGAAGTGAATGGGTCCAGGATCCGGGATATGAGTGCTACAGAGTGCTTCCGTGGTGCTTCTGGCTGTGCCTCCGCAGCGCAAAAAAGTAGTGCATGCGCTACTTTTTTGCGGTGCGGAGGCACAGCCAGAAGCACCACGGAAGTGCTCTGTAGCACTCATATACCAGATCCTAGACCCATTAAAAGTGAATGGGTCCATGATGCGGGCTGCACATGGCCGTGTGCAGCCCGCATCATGGACCCATTCACTTCAACATGCGCTACTTTTTTGAAGTGCGGGCAGTCGGATGCGGATCGCAAACCCCATTCAAGTGAATGGGTCCGCGATCCTCATGCAGCTGCCCCATGGTCTGTGTCCGTGCATTGCTGACCGCTATTTGCGGTCCGCAGCACAAGCACGGCGCCCTTATATTCGTGGGCATGAGACCAGAGTGTGTTTTTACATACTTTTATATGTACTTTCTTTTATTTGGATCTTGATTATTATTTCATTTTATCTTTATCATTTTTTACTTTAATTAAACTTGCCTGCAGACATTACTTTTGCTGTTTAAACACATGCCAAGTAAATGCTGATGCCAAATAATTGAGTCACCTGTAAAAGGATGTAGAAGGAGGTACACTGACTCTGAAAGGAGGTAGAAGAAGGTACACTGACTCTGACTTGTAGCCTGCAGCGGTGTTCTGTCTCTGGCAGATTTCACTGCCCGGGAAGTTTTCAATACCCCTTGTCACTTCTTCATCGTTCCGACGTCTACTCTGGAAGGAGGTGCGTACTGCCGGCCCTACTGTGATGCGCGTGCGCTAATACTAGTTATCTTTCCTGTGGGACGCATTTGCGTTCCACAAAGCAAGAGAGGGCGTGTTCGCTAACTAGTATTAGCGCACGCGCATCACAGTAGGCCGCTTGTGGCTCGCGAGCCGCACTTTGCCGACCACTGCTCTAGCAAATAAGCACCCTGGTTACTGCAGACCCTGACTCTCTGGACTTTTTTCCATTGGGGTGCACCACACTTCCGGAGAGCACCAACACCTCAACGGTGTCCAGGGGACCCAGAGTAGCGTTGGGGCCACCCCAAACCCGGCCACTGCATTTAGATTTACCATTATGCTCAACACAGCATAATACCATAATGCTAATGATTTCTCAAAATATATGTGTAGTGTACGGGAGCTGTAATGCCCGTCACTACAGAAGGGTCACTTGTGTGCTGTCGTTTCCCCTTATTTATGGGGAGGTGGGTATAGGTCATCTTCCTAATGTAATGCTATGTACTTCCCTGTTACTGTGAAATGTGCATGTGCAGGCCTGCTAGGGGTGTTATTCCAGCTCTGAGTCACTAGAGGGAGCTAGGGAACCCTAGTTTATATAAGGCCCAGTCAGGGAGAAGAATAGCAGAGAGTGGGAGAGGAAGAAGGAGATGAGACTGTGTCTGAGTTAAGGCCAGGCCATGGGCCTGTGAGAGTAGAGCAGGCCTGGAGCCTGCAGACTAGGAGAGGGTAGTGTAATCCCTGTAACCGGGTTCCAGATCCAAGGAGAAGGTTCCCCTCCTGAGTCCTTAGTTGTCAAAGCAGGAACGGCATAGTTAACCAGCCTGAGGACACAGAACGAAACAGAGGCAAACCTAATAAAGCAAGAGGTACTCAAAGCAACAGAGGAGGTACTTGATAAATACAGACCCAAGGATACGCCAGAGCTAGGGCATCAGGCCTTGGAGAATAATTTCCATGTTTCAGGATCAGTCAGGAATAGAGTGCAAGCCGCCTGTACTGTAAGTCCTGTGTTTAACCCTCTGAAAACACCTTGCTACATCCGGCCTGTCTGTAATGTACGTAAACCAACTGTCTTCAAAGGAACTGCGCTTCCAACTATGTCCATGCATGATGATCACGGAAAACAAGTAAAGTTCCAGTTTTGGTTGGCTATTACGTGGTCTCTGCGTTATTCTTGCTATCAGCACTACACGGTGTGCCACCGTTCAATTGGCACTGGCGTCACGACATTCATCACCTGCCTGTTCCAGTGCTGACCCGTTTGAAGACGACAGTGAGTCCCAGGTTAGTGGGTTACCCTGCACTACAAAGCCCAGCATACCTAAAGCTACACTACTGACCACCTGGGACACTGCATATGGGTGTTGTGTCAAAAATTTAAAAAAATCATTTTAACTGTGCCTTTGTTATGGTTGGCTAGCTGCATATCTACGTTTTCCCACAATTGCAAGGTATGTTATTTTACTTAATGGCATATGTATGAGTCTGTTCACATCTGCCTTGCACCTTTGTTTATGATGGAAGCCACAACCCATAGCTGGATCAGTCGCATGACAGATTCCACTGACTCCCGATGGAACCTATTTCACACATCTGAAATGATTTTGTTTTTTATGTACCTACATTTTTTTGGTTCTATAGGCACTAGGTTATGTACTGTGTGTGAATGATTTCACACTCTGACACTAAACAAAAAAAAATTATTTGAATAACTGTTATCTTGTGAAACACTTTGTAAAACACCATAGATGACGTCAGACAACGGGAAGGTCCCACATGCAACTCACCTGCACTATAGCATATCCCTTTGTACTTTACAATGTAGTCACTATGGAGAGCACGAAGAATAAGACTCTCTCTGTGGAAATCTTGGACATGTTCAGCTGTACTATGCTGAAGTTTTTTGACTGCAACCAGCTCTCCTGTATTGTCACCTAAAGGATCATATCTGCAGAGCTCCACACTTCCAAAATTTCCCTGAAAAGACCAATTTAATAAATTCAGCTTGAGATATGTTGGAGGTGCAAAGGATATATAGTAAAGATGAGCAAATTAATTCTAAACAAACTGAATAAGTTTCCCAAAAATTAATTCTCCAAATGAAGCTGAAATTTTTGAGATTCAATTTGTAAGAACCATTCAAAATTGCGTATGCCACTTTAAATATCACAGTACTTTAGTGAGCAGAGAAGTATCACATGATCCAGCGGGATCACCCATAATGCCTTGTCATCAGCCACAGCCAGGAAGATGATATAGACATGTGTCATAGACACTATCATCCCAAACAAGGAAATGAGGTCATTCTGAGCTTGAGCATTGATGAGGCAGGGCGTCCCTGTCACACATAAAGCAAAGTAAGGCAGATATCTTTAGACACACAACCAATACAGCTAGTTCAAGTTCTTATAGGGAAAGATTTGGGGATTTAGTCATATTGATTTAATTCATTGAGAGAAAGGTTTTAGATAGGGGCAGGACAATAGTCATTTAGTGTACTGTGTGTTTGATGCAGCCAGCCATTGACAGCCCTTCACTTGCATTACTATTTAAAGCTACAGTTCTCCAGTTCTCCTTTCTTTTCTAAAGCGCAGCAGGAGCCAGCTAGCAGCCCAACCTATAGTTGAAAAATGTACTACTGGCTGCTAATTTTAAGCTACATTTAAAGCTACATTTAAAGCTATAGGCTGCAGAAAACAGTCCCATAACCAAATGAATGCTTACAGATCTATAACATGGGCCCCATAGACTACGATGGATTTTTGCTTTATCTCAGTTTTATTCACAAATTTGTGAGAATAATAAACTGTGGTATGATCCATAATACTATGAAATATGGATAAATATTATAGAGAAATGCTTCCAGGGTAGAATACAAGATTTTACCAGGGTACCATATAGCAGAACATAAAGGGGTTTATTTACTAACATAAATATGTCTATATTCGGAACCTTTGCGCCGCAATCTGTGAATTTTCCCCGCTTACGCCCAGTCTAAAAAAGTGGACGTGTCGTGGGTAGGGAAAGGGGATCGGCCAGTAGGCACGTCTCATTCAGCATTTTCTACACCTGTTTTAGGCGTAGAATATGGTCTAAATCTACACCAGCAAGGGAGCTGGTATAGCTGTGGTGGATCCGGTGCCTCTACATAACTTCGTTAGATCCACCGCCAGCGCGTGGCCTTATTAATAAATGACTCCCAAAGTGTCTACTGGTTTATAATGTCATTTGTGCACAAACCATTGAAGGCTATCAGGAATTACCAGAACAAGTGAAACTGGACTAGTAAAAAAGGTATTTTGTATATAATTAGTAACGTCATAAAATTGGAGAATAATTAGGGTACAAAATGAAGAATTGCTATAAATATATATTGCACTTGGTGGCTGTTCCTGAGATGGTTTTTACTATTGTAAAAACACCAGTTTTTTGGTGCAGATTGTAGCAAAAAAACTGATTTACACGCTTTGCACTGCACTTACAGGGGTGGACTGGCCTTAGACCCTACAGGGAAACTTCCCTATGGGCCAATGCTCAGGGGGCTGTCTGGCCCTCCTCACAATCAACAGCTATGGTAAGTAATAATCTGACGCTCCACTCCTGACTCCTAAATTTAACTGTATAGCTTTCATAAAGCAACTGGAGTAGGAGGACAGAACGTGGCAGTTGGCCCAGGACACCACAGAGACAGTTTTTGGGGAGATATTCAGTGCTGCACTGTGATATTAGGCTCTGGTGGGATGGTATAATCTACCGCAATATGGTGTTGCTGGCCCTGCCTACTTCTGTTGACCCTGCCTTCTGTCGATTTGGGTCCGACTACAAAATAGTGCCACTTTAAATTTTTTCCAGGGCCACTTTAAATTCCCAGCCCACCCCTGCTCACTTATTTACACACTTTTGTAACCTTTTTATGCCTTGTCGGACAAGGGGCAAGGCTTAGTGGGAAGGGGTGTGGCTTATTGGGAAAGGGTCTTGGCCTAAATGCAACACCATGCACCAATAAGTGTGCCAACGTTATGGCCTTTTTTGGAGTAAAATTAAGCCACCAAATAAGTGGTGTAAAGTTAGACTGTCTCACTTTTAGACAGTATTAGTAAGTCTGCCCTGTTGTGTATAAATATGCTATTGACATAAACAGTATAATATCACGTCCAAGGCCATTGGGTTTCTTCGCCATATTTCCTTTAGAATCTGCTGATACAATATTATAAGTATTATTCTTACAAGGTCTTTGAGCTTCCTCAGGTGGGTTGGTCGTGGAGAGAATGCCACCTCTGCACCCCTTAATGGGTAGCAGGTTGCTGAGTGGAAATATTAGAAGGAACATTTCACAGCTGTATACTTACCTTGCCAATAACTGACACGTATTTAAGATGCCTTTCTTCATAAACACTTGGGTCCTGGTATTCCCACACACGATCACAAACTCTAAAGCCATCTTTCATTTGTTGTCCTTTGGAATCCACTAACAGTTCATAATCTGTGACAAATGCAATAGACCTTGATAAATTATAGATCTGAGTCAGAAATTCTTGAAAATTTTACTTTCGCACTAGCGTTTTTACTGAATACAGCAGGAGCCATCAAAAACGCTTTCATTACTGCATCCGTCATGAACAGATCGGGTTGTATTTTCTTTAGGCCTCATGCACACGACCGTTGTTTTGGTCTGCATCCGAGCCGCAGTTTTTGCGGCTGGGATGCGGACCCATTCACTTCAATAGGGTTGCAAAAGATGCGGACAGCACTCTGTGTGCTGTCCGCCTCCGTTGCTCTGTTCCGTGGCCCCAGAAAAAGAATATTACCTGTCCTATTCTTGTCTGTTTTTTAGGACAGGAATAGGCAGTTATATTAATGGCTGTCCGCGCTGTACCGCAAACTGCGGATCGCACACGGACACTATCCAAGTTTTGTGGATCCGCAATTTGCGGACCGCAAAACACACAACGGTCGTGTGCATGAGGCCTTAACATATCTTTAACATTGCCAAGACGGATCCGTCACTAACTCCATTGTAAGTCAATGGGGGACGGATCTGTTTTCTATTGTGGCAGAGAAAACGGATCTGTCCCCATTGACTTGCATTCGGATAATGACGGCTCAGTCTTGCATCAGCATCCCAGGACGGAAAGCAAAATACAATATGTTGCAGTTTGCTCTCCCGTATGGGAACGCAACTAAATGGAACAGAATGCATTTTGGAACATTCTGTTCTGTTCAGTTCAGTTTTATCCATACAAAACTGAAGCATTTTTTTCTGGTATTGAGCCCCTATGACGGAACTCAATACCGGAATACTTAAACGCTAGTGTGATAGTACCCTTATATTGCTCCCTTCTCCTTACCAGATGCAATAATATTATTAAGCTCACGGATGATAGAGCGAAAGGGTAGCCTTAGGGCCGGGTTATAAGACATGCACTGTTGCTCTAAGCTTGCCAACTCTATCCAGTGTGGAGCTGGAAGCTGCCTCTGATCTTTATAAAACTGCAGTTTCTGAAAGAAAAAGTATAAAATTATAATGAAGTGAATGGGTTCAAGTTCAACAATTCGGTAAAACATTAGAATTAGGCCTCATGCACAAGAACATATGTATTTTGCGGTCCACAAAAAACGGATCTGCAAAAAATACGGATGACGTCCGTGTGCATTCCGTATTTTGCGGAACAGAACAGCTGTCCCCTGATAGAACAGTCCTATCCTTGTCCGTAATGTGGACAATTTTGGACAAATTGGACATGTTTTTTTTGCGGAACGGAAATACGGATATACGGAAACGGAATGCACACGGAGTAAATTCTGTTTTTTTGCAGACCCATTGAAAATACGAACTGACACGAAAAGAATATACGCTTGTGTGCATGAGGCCTTAGGATGAGATTCAGGTAGTGAACTTTAGTAATGTGTAATCAACATTAAGCAGATCTTTAGCAATTAGAAATGGTAGCTATAGACTTTTATGCTCATTTAACTAAACTGAAATACGCCTAAATTAGTTAGTTACCCCAATATCTGCACTTTTGCCCCGCTCACGCCAGGTCTAAAATTGTGGACGTGGCAAGGCCGAGGAAGGGGATGGACCAGCACCATTTTCTACACCTGTTTTAGGCCCCATGCACACGGCCGTGTTTCACGGCCGTGTGCGGGCCGTGGAACCGCGGCCTGGATCCCTCCTGAGAGCAGGAGCGCACGGCGTCACTGGTTGCTATGACGCCGTGCGCTCCCTGCTGCCGGCACAGTACAGTAATACACTGGTATAGATCATACCGGTGTATTACTGTATTGCGGCGGCAGCAGGGAGCGCACGGCGTCATAGCAACCAGTGACGCCGTGCGCTCCTGCTCCCAGGAGAGATCCAGGCCGCGGTTCCGCGGCCCGCACACGGCTGTGAAACACGGCCGTGTGCATGGGGCCTAAGGCGTAGAAAAAGGTCTAAATGTAAGACAGCTAGGAAGCGGTCTTAGATTCAGAAGCAGCGGTGGATCCACCGAAGTTATGTAGAAGCTAGCGCCTCTTCATAATTTGAGCGAATTCACCGCCAGCTATGGGACTTTATTAAGACCGCCGTTTAAAACGCTGGTCTTAATAAATGCGTCCCTTAGTGCATAGTTTCCTATGACCATTTTACTATGTAAAAATACAGTAGCTGGCCACTTTTTTCCTATAGTGTGCAAGCGAGGCCACTGCTGCTGGATTGTAGGGTGGTGGTAACCATGGAAACAAGCAGTGTATAATGTGATGGAAAAATGAATCCAGCCACCTAAACAGAAAGCTATGGCAACTCAGAAAACTGGGGTAAATAAAGATAAATATGCTGGGCCTAGTGGTCTCTCCTCCCCACCCTCACTATGCCCCTTGTTAGACAATGGTAAGGTAGCATAAAAATGCCACTTGCGACAGCATTTTGTAGCAGTGGCGTTCTCAAAGTCACAAACACAGGGTTTGCAACTTTTTTTTATCTCAGAAAAGTGGCATGGGGAAAATTATACATTTTTCTCCATAATTAAAAAAATGTATTTTAGTTACACATTGTGCTATTAAAGAATAAATAAAAAATTTGAAAAACTGATTTTTCCTTTACCCAGGTATAAAAGCATACAAAAAAAATTACATAAAAATAATGCCTCAAATATCACAGAAAAAAAGATGCAAACATGATGTACATAACCAAACAGAAAAAAATTATCGCTTTCAAAGATACATGTACTAAAAAGTTGAAAAAACATCAGGCCAGGAAAGAAGGTAAATGACCAGGTCTTGTACTGGTTAAAATAACATCTAATGTTGGCATAACCCCTTTCAGACACTTGAAGGATGGAGGAATAAATGCTAAATTTTGGAATAAAATCTTTACCCAACCACTATATTTCTTGATTGATAATAAATATTTGAAGAAATAAACATTCTTTTCATATTTCAGTAGAGAGGTTTAGATAAAAAAAAGTTATAACTTAGACATAAAATATAACATTTCATGATAAAGCCAGAATCACCTACACACTGCTCCCATCTAAACAAACACAAGTATATAGCAATAGATTTTTTTTTTTATTATTAAAATATATAGCAAGTCCCCAGTTAAAAACCAGGAAATCGACTTTGAATTAAACATCTGCAACAGTATGTGGCAGTCATCACTTCCTGTCTTACCTTTTCAGGTTCCTCTGTATTTAGGGGTACAATGCCATCATTAAAAATTTCCCACATTGTGACCCCAAAACTCCAGCAGTCAGACTCTAACGCCAAAGTTCTCACATCAGACACACATTCAGGAGCCAGCCATGGGATTCTTTCTAGCAGCACTGAAAATAAAAATTATTAGTTGTAGATATGATAGCATTTTAGGACTATATATACATATATATATATATATATATATATATATATACATCGTATTTTTTATATTTTTTTATTCCAGGACCAGTGCCACATTTTTATGGGTTGTCTGGCATTGCAGATTATCCTTTTTCAAGTATACAATGCATTTGGAAAGTCTTCAGACCCTTTCATTCTTTTCACATTTTGTTATGCTGCAACCTTGTGCTAAAATTTACAAATAATTAGGTTTTCCCCCATCAATATGCACTCAGAACCTTACAATAGGTAGTTAAAAGTAATGCAATGCATTAATGCATGCACCACTACTTACAGTAACTGTGCATGCACAAGACAAAATCTCGCATTACCCAGCGCCATCTTGGAAGAGGCCATACATCATACGCATATACAGATTCATAAGCAATATTACTTATGTACAAGAATAAACTGGGTTCAGAAACAGGAGGCAGAACCCGGTTCACTCATCACTATGAAACTGGAGACAAAGAGAAGTCCAGTAGAGAACCATAGACTTCTTTGCATGCCATTTTATGGATCCATAAAACTCCAGTGGCAGAAGAAGAGCACCATAAGCTGTTCACAAAATTTGGGCAACAGGCTGGAAAATGTGACTGCCCCATGTGCGTGTATGATGCTGGGAGCCTTGGGCCACAGGCACTTGCCCAAAACAGACATCTTATAATCAGCTGTTGAAAGGGATATCTTATCATATGGTAAAGAGATGTAGTATTGGTTATTCTAAAAGATAAATGAGAAAATGGGTGGGAAAGACTTTCGACTTCATACCACATATAAGAACTTCCCAGTCACATAATATCAAATAATAAGACAATAACATAAAATCAAATCATAAGATAATTTTAGAAGTTAGTAAAAACAAGTTGTGAAAATAATTACTTTATTGTCTAAGATTACTTTATTTTTTATACCTTGGAAAACAGTACAAAAACAGTCATTTGAGACAACCATATAGAATTACAGTACATTATCCTCCTTATTATGTACTTACTTCCTCTTTCCAAGATTTTGATGCTAACACCACGGTCACTAAGTTTTATAAACGGAGGAGTGTCCTTGTCACCTTCACGGCTTAAAAGTATTTTCTTAGCTGATATGTTCCCGTGGACCAACTGTTTATCCTCCTGCAGTATATTAGATTCAATTTAAAAAACATAAATGAATAAATGCAAATTAAATATTTACAAGATGCATACAGATAAGCTACCATAAATTTTAGAGGAGAACCGCCAAACGCATTATATGTATTTACCACAATCTTTCATTACCTTACTCTTAAAAGGGATTCAATGCTAATGCTTATAGCTTACCGGCCCCAGTCTTAGCAGGATATCCATTCTTGTCATGTGTTCTGCATTTAGTTCAAATTTGTGGATTTAAAGGCTTCTGTATGTACACGTTTGGGGGCATTTTTGATGATTGCATTTTACTCATTTTGGGAAAAAATTATTATTTTAAATTTCATCTTTATTAAAAAATATTCAGCCGTTCTGTCGCAAAGGGTTAACAGTTTGTCTAGCTGTGTCAATCATACTTTCACTTTCACTTTGTGTCGGTTATCTAATAACCCTTTTCCCTAAATTGCTAAAAGGTCATAAACGACTTCCGGTTCCGGCGCCAACATGGGAAGATGCGGCTAACTTCGGCTCCGTGAAGTCGGTCTAACAAGCGCTAAATCCCCCATACATACCGGGTACAATCCGGGGAAACCGAGCCTGCTGGACAAGTGGGATCTTATGGATCGGTATATTATGAACATGGGGACGAGAAACAAGACGAAAGCCCAGAAGCTGGGAAAGACGGAAGCGCGGGAAAGTGAGACAGTGGAGGAAGAGGCTTACCCACCTTCGCAGCACAGCGCAATGGAGGAACAAACAGCATCCAGAGAGCAGGAGCTGCAGGGAGACGATACACCGGTGGATTATGTGAGGCTGGCAATTGAGGTGGCAAATCGGATCCTGCCTGACCTACAGGAATCCCTAGCTAACACTGTTGGGCAAACGCTCCAGTCCTTGCAGGAAACTACAGCCGAACATGGCCATAGGCTAATGGGTGCTGAGAACAAAATCCGAGCGCTAGAAGAATCTTGCACTGACCTGCAGAACACGCTAGAGAACTCGGTAAGAGAAACTAATGCCCTTAAAGCGAAAGTAGACGATTTAGAAAATCGCTCCCGCAGGAATAATCTGCGTATACTGGGTCTACAGGAATCAATCCCGGCCCAAAATCTTGCGATTATTTGTGAACATGAAATTCCTGAGGCTCTGGGCATAGATACTGCATGCAAAGTTGAAAGGGCGCATCGCATAGGTCCCGATCTGCGGGGAGGTACAGAGCGCAATTTAAAGACACCGGCTGCATTGTCAAGAAGGCCGAGACCAGTCATTGTAAAGTACCTTGATTTCACGGATAAAACTGCAATTTTGCGTTTATACAAGCGACAAAAGTCCGAGCTAGAGATAAGAGGTCAGAAAATACTGATCTTTGGAGACTATTCAGCGGTACAAAGAAAGAGAAGGGAGTTCTCCAGCATATGCTCAGAACTGTACGAAAAACGTACTAGGCTTGCTTTATTATACCCTGCAGTGTTGAAAATCTTCCATACAGATGGATCTACCTCCACTTACACATCGCCAGAAAAGGCGCAAAAACAACTGGGATTGGACTTTGGCAAGTCAAAGACCGTTGGGCCGTAACCCGCGTCAGGAAAAAAGCGGGAACAAACATCTACAAGACACAGTTGGCAGCATATCATATGCGGATGCTATCAAGAGACCGCGAGACGTCCATCCTGACGGATCTTAAGGGAGTGGTGACTGTTTTGCTAACCTAGTTTATTTTCTATTTGATAATAGGAGGTGCAGTGAAGCGTATTACATGATAGAGAAACTCAAAACGCTTGTTAAGTGGTACTTATATGCAGAACCCAAGCCACAGGTTGCACTATCAGAGGATAGTTTGAGATACGCCTAGTTAAGTTTATGTATGTCTTGAAATGTCTATGAAAATTAGACCGACCATGTCGGAAAGAAGTGAAGGTCAATTCACTAATAAGAGGAGTATAATACAGAAGAAGGAGAGATGGTTATTCACAGTTTAAAGATAAGGGTTAATGTACTGTTCTTTACATGGGGGGGGGAGTTGGGAAAGGGAGGCGGGGGTAGCTATGTTCATCTGGATACGTACTTATGATTATCACCCGTATCTAATCCATTCAGTAAAACAGTTATGAGAATATTATCTTGGAATGTAAAGGGGTTACGTTCCCCCGAAAAACGTAATATGGTCTTAAAGCATTTAAAGAGGTGTAAAGCAGATATAGCTATGCTACAGGAAACCCATCTTGAGGCGGATGATTTTGTTCGTATGGAGAAGATGTGGGTGGGAAAAGTACTAGGGTCCGCCTCAGTGAATAGGAAAGCAGGGACGTTAATATTATTTCACAAGTCCTTGGATCTCAGAATTCTACAGCATGTAGCGGACGGTGAGGGGAGGTGGCAAATAGCTACTATACTATTGTCAAGTGAGGAACTATGTATGGTAAATGTTTATGGCCCGAATGGCGACAAGGCAAGTTTTTTGAGTCATTAAACACACAAATTGGATCGTTTAACAAACACAATGTCATAGTAGGGGGTGACATGAATACAGTTGTGAACAGGAATGAGGATAGAAAGCCGGTGAGAGCTATGGGAAAGGGGGTACCCGGAAGAGAGAAGATGCTGGAGAGTTTAATGCGAGACAATGACCTCATTGATCCATGGAGAGTCCATAACCCGGTAGGTCGAGAGTTCACATTCTATTCTGCTCCCAATGGGTCATGGTCTCAGATTGATTATCTCTTAATCTCTGCAAACTTACATAACAAAATACGCAATACCAAAATTTTAGATATAGTGATATCTGACCATGCTCTGGTACAGCTTGATTTAAGGGATCAGATAAGCAGAGGTTCTGACTACATTTGGCGATTCCCATCATTTTTGGGTGAGAATGATAACTTTATTGATCTTTTAAAAGGGTGGCACATGGAGTTTACAGCTGCTAATTCCCAGCATGCGGATAATCCCATTCTATTATGGGACACAGAGAAAGCTGTGTTGAGAGGAAAATTCATATCTTATGTGCATTCTTTAAAAGCAAAAACAATCAAAAGGCTTGACGAGGTCACAAAAATACTTAGATTAAAATATACAGATTTCTTACTGGATCCCACTGAACAGAATAAAGTAGATTGGGTAACGGCCCCAAAAAATTATGAGCTCTGGTATACTAGATGGGAAAATGCATATAGGTCACAAAAAGATTCTAAATTGTTCACGTATGGTAATAAATCTGGCAGACTACTAGCTAGATTATCCAGAGCGCCAAGAGGCCCTACATATATACCAACTATCTCAGATAAACAGGGGGTAAAGCAGAGGGAACCAGGAAAAGTTCTGGAAATTTTCAGGGAATACTACCAAAGCTTATATTCTACGGGTCAATCCTTATTGATGTCATTATTAGATAAAGTGAATATTCCAAAACTCCAAGAGGGCCAACTAACCGAATTAAATAAACCAATATCAATAGAGGAGGTCCACGATACCATAAAGTCTCTTCAATCAGGGAAGTCGCCAGGGCCTGATGGATATTCCGGAGAATTCTACAAGATATTACGGGAGGAAATTGCACATACACTGAAGGAAGGATTCAATTTAGTGTTGGGAGGTCAGGTGTCAAAGTTGTCAAATAATGTAGCCCATATAAGACTATTACCGAAACCTGGTAAAGACCCACATATGCCTTCTTCATACAGGCCAATTTCACTCATAAATGTTGACCAGAAGATCTTCTCTAAAATCTTGGCCAATAGGTTGGCGAACATGTTACCGGATCTGATAGGTCCATCGCAGGTGGGATTTGTGAAGGGCAGATCGGCGGTGTTTAACATCAGAAGGGTAATGGCAGTGCTAGACTATGTTAATAGGCACCGTACGAAATTTAGTTCCCCGGCGCTGTTAACTATAGACGCCGAGAAGGCGTTCGATAATGTGAACTGGAACTGGCTGGCAAAAGTTCTAGATGTCATGAATATAAAGGGTGCTTTCAGAACATACTTATCAGCGTTGTACACTGACCCGAGAGCTCAGATAGCAATGCCGGGGTTTTTATCTAAACCCTTCCCACTATTTAAGGGAACTAGGCAAGGATGACCCCTTTCCCCACTGCTATTTAATATTGCAGTAGAACCCCTTGCAAGGTATTTAGAACATTCGGGTGTATATGAAGGTATCAAAATAGGAGGGCAAGAAGTGAGAATATCTCTTTTCGCTAATGATATTATACTTTTCCTGGCAAATCCCCTGAAAGACGTAGGCAAAATACTTGGGGTCATAGAAGACTACGGGAAGTCGTCAGGTTTTAAAATCAACACTAGTAAGTGTGAATTGATGTACATAGGTACTCCAGATCCAAGAAGACCCACTGTCATCCAGGGGTGTCCTGTTTCAATAGCTAAACATTCCATCACATATCTGGGAATTAAGATAGGCAATACACCATATGCGCTTTATACTCTAAATTATTTGCCCTTAATAAAACAAATCGTCCAGGAGCTGAATAGGTGGCATAACTTGCCATTGTCGCTTTTAGGCAGATGTCATTTAATAAAAATGGTTAGCTTCCCCAAATTGCTATATCCCATGCAGACCTTACCAATATTGATCCGTCATACGGATATAAAATTGCTAAATGAGGCTTTCACGCAATTTATGTGGTAAAAAAAAAGAGCAAGAATAGCATTGAAAACTCTATCTTTACCTAGAGAGCAAGGGGGGATGAGTTTTCCTGACATAAGGCGGTATAACCTGGCTAGCTTGTTTCGTCACTGTAGGGATTGGCTGAACCTGACATCACACTATTCCAATATTGAGTTAGAAGGAGAATTGGCTCAAGGCTGGGAATTGAGTTCACTTTTGCACGCTAAGCTAGCATCTTTGCCCATAAATATCTTATCTGCTGTGATTATGAGAGACACTATTGCAACATGGAAGGAGGTGAGGAAGTTGTATAATTTATTTTTTTTGGCCTCTAAATATATGCCACTCTGGAGACATCCTGAGTTTGCATTAGGACAGCATAATAAGCTGTTTGGTGTTTGGAAAGATAAGGGGGTCTTGCTGTTTCGTCACCTCCTCCATGATAAGGATCCAAGGTACAGAACCTTCTTGGAGGTGCAGGAAAAGTTTCATTTACCAGCTGGTCATGAACTGCAATACTATCAGCTTATACACTTTTGTAGGAATAGATTAAGAGACGTAAGTCGAGAATGTATATCAAATAGCTTTGATATTTTACTCCAACAGAGGACAAATAAGATATCATTGTCAGAAATATACAGGCACTTAAGAGATGGGGATAATAAAAAAACATATGCCCAACTATGCAAAGGATGGAAGTCGTTACTGGGAAAGGAGGATTGGAAGGATAAAATTATGCATGGTTGGTTAAGGATGAGGAAAGTGGTAGCTTGTGAGGCTGGAGGGAATCGCAATTGAAGTTGATTCATAGGGCAATATATGCTTTTAACATTCCTGCTACGGCTGCCAACAAGTTCAGGCTGACCGAATGCCCTAAATGTAATGTACCGATGGCTACTTTGGATCATTGTATATGGCTATGTCCAAAGGTGCAGTTATATTGGGAATGGATCCTATCCTGGATAAAAGATACTTGGCAAATAACTCTGCCATGCGAACCTGGGGTCTTGCTATTTCATGTTTTTCCGGACAATGTTAGAATTCCAGGGTTGGTAGATGGAGCGTTGCTAGTAGCTATGAGATGTTTGCTACGTAATTGGCTATACCCTCAGAGGGAGAGTTCCAAGGTCAAATGAGGCATTATCTTCTAATGGATCAGCTGGAAGCAGAGGCACATAAAAATCAGAAATCAACTAGATTTTTTAGATAAGTGGTCTGCTTTTATCTCCAGGCATCTATCTACGGAGGATATTAACTTGCTGATGTCAAACTTTAAATATACAGAATGGTATTTAATGAAAGACCTAAAAGGGACATTGGGGAGGTTGAAAGTGGAGTAGTAACAAAGTTGGTTAACAACTCTACATAGGAAAATTAAAATATATGAGGGTGAGTCGTATCCAGATGGGGAGGGTGTTTGGGGTGGGGGGTGGAAAGGGTGTTAAGTAGTTATTTTCTCTGTATCATCTTGAATATTGTACACTGATTTTTACTTCATGAAAACCGAATAAAATGTTGAATAAAAAAAAAAAAAGGTCATAAACACTTATCAAAGCCACTTTCTTATCAGTAAAATAAGAATTGATCTGTTATGATTGTTTATAAGGTCAGGGATCAGAGATAAGGAACCATCAGCTGAGCGGCCTGACGAAAAGAGTAAAAATACAGAGCCTGCTACTAGAGAATATCAAGGCTGTACAAAGAAAGGGACTGAAACTTTTTAATACAGACCAATTGAAAAAATGACTTTTTAGCTCAAAATAAATACAATGCAATAATAATAAAATTCAACAATCAGACCCCCAGAAGTGGAAGTCCCAGAGTGGGACAAAAGTAAAAAGTAAAAAAAAGTAAAAAAAAAACCCTGTGCTTTCCATTAAAGTTTCTAAATAAAACAAAACTTGAAAAACACACATTTTTGGTCTCGCCGTGATCGGCTCTATAAAAATATCACATGACCTAACCCCTCAGGTGAACACCGTCCAAAAAATAAAATAAAAACTGTGCCAAATATTTTTTTTTGTGTCACCTTACATCACTAAAAGTGCAACACCAAGCGATCAAAAAGGCGTATGCCCCCTAAAATAGTACCAATTTAACAGTCACCTCATCCTGCAAAAAAGTCCCTAAGACAATCGCCCAAAAAATAAAAAAATATGACTCTTGGAGACAATAAAACATGACTTTTTTGTTTCAAAAATGCTTTTATTGTGTTAAATATATATTAGGTATCGCCGCATCTGTAACAACCAGCTCTATAAAAATACCACATGACCTAACACCTCAAGTGAACACTGTTAAAAAAAAAGAGTGTCAAAAAAGCAATTTTTTGTCATCTTAAATCACAAAAAGTGTAATAGCAAGCGATCAAAAAGTCATATGCACCCCAAAATAGTGCTACATCATCTCATCCCGCAAAAATTATACCCTACCTAAAACAATCGCCCAAAAAAAAAAGAACAATGGCTCTCAGAATATGGAGGCACTAAAATATGATTTTTTTTTGTGTTTCAAAAATGCTTTTATTGTGTAAAACTTAAATAAATACAAAAAGTATACATATCAGGTATTGCCTCATCCGTAACAACCTGCTGTGTAAAAATATCACATGAACTAACCCCTCAGGTGGACACCGTAAAAAAAAAAACTGTTAAAAAAGCCATCACAAAAAGTGGTCAAAAAGTCATATGCACCCTAAAATAGTACAAATCAAACCATCATCTCATCCTGAAAAAATCAGACCCTACATAAGACAGTTGCCAAAAAAACCAAAAAAAAAACCAAACTATGGCTTTCACATTATGGAGACACAAAAAATAAATAAAAAAAGGCTTTATTATGGTATTGTCGCGTCTGTAACAACCTGCTCTATAAAAATAGCACATGATCTAATTCTAACCTGTCATGAACGTTAAATAACAAAAAATAAAAACAGTGCCAAAAGGTGTTTTTTGTTACCGTGCCTCACAAAAAGTGTAATATAGAGCAACCTAATAGTACCAACAAAACTGCCACCTTATCCCGTAGTTTCCACAATGGTGTAAATTTTTGGGAGTTTCTACTCTAGGGGTGCATCAGGGGGTATTCCAATGTCAAAAATGTTAATTAAAATCTGTCCTACAAGAACCATATGGCCCATACAGCAGTTTATGATCACAAGCAGGGTGTTTATGTAAACTTCTGAATCAGGGTAATACATATGGAGTTTTGTTTGACTGTTAACCCTTGCTTTGTTAGTGGAAAAAAAATGAATTAAAATGGAAAATCTGCCAAAAAACGGAAATTCTGAAATGTCATCTACATTTTTCTTTAATTCTTGTGAAACACCTAAAGGGTTAACAAAGTTTTTAAAATCAGTTTTGAATACCTTGAGGGGTGTAGTTTCTAAAATGGGGTCATTTTTGGGTGGTTTCCACAAAGTGACTTTAGACCTGAACTGGTCCTTAAAAAGTGGGTTTTGCTTCTAAACTTATAAGCCTTCTAATGTCCCCAAAAAATAAAATCACATTCACAAAATGATCCAAACATAAAGTAGACATATGGGAAATGTAAAGTAATAACTATTATATGAGGTATCACTATCTGTTTTAAAAGCAGAGAAATTGAAATTTGGAAAGTTGCAAATTTTTCAAATTTTTGGGTAAATTTGATATACATTATATATATATATATATATATATATATATATATATATATATTTCTAAATAAAAATGATAGATATTGACTGAAATTTACCACTATCATCAAGTACAATTTTTTACGAGAAAATACTCTCAGAATGGCTTGTATAAGTAAAAGCGTTCCAAAGCGTACCACAAAAAAGTGACACATGTCAAATTTCCAAAAAACAGCCTGGTCCTTAAGGTGAAAAATTGAAGGGTCCTGAAGGGGTTAAACATGCTACCATTACACCCATCCTCAAAAATCCTTCACTTGACCCATCTTCTTTGTCCAATTATCGCCCCATATCACTTCTTACATATGCTTCAAAACTACTTAAGCAAAATGTCCATTTTTAACTTTCCTCTCGTCTCTCCTCCTGCTCCCTCTTTGACCGGCTAGAATCTGGCTTCTGACCCCACCACTCAACTGAGACTGCCCTGACCAAAGTCACCAATGACCTACTAACAGCCAAAACCAAAAAACATTACTCTGTCCTCCTTCTCCTTGACCTTTGCTCTGCCTTTGATACTGTCGACCACACCTTCTGTTACAAGCTCTCCATCTCTTGGCATCACTGACCTGGCCCTCTCCTGGATCACATCATACCTCACAGAGTGGACATTTAGCATCTCCCACTCTCACACCACCTCCTTGTTTCATTCATTCTCTGTTGGTGTCCCGCAAAGCTCTGTCCTAGGACCCCTGCTCTTGTCTATCTACACTTTCGGCCTGGGACAGCTCATAGAGTACCATGGCTTTCAGTATCAATTTTATGCTGACGACATACAAATCTACCTCTCTGGTCCAGACATCACCACCTTACTATCCAGAATCGCACAATGCCTATCTTCTATATCCTTCTCCTCTCGCTTTCTAAAACTTATCATGGATAAAACAGAGTTCATCCTCTTTCCCCCATTCTGCTCAACCACCTGTCTATCAGGATCACGATGGCTGTACACTCCCCCAGTCAACCAAGTCTGCTGCCTTGGAGTGACCTTGGATTCTGCCGTCTCCTTCCGAACACACATACAAGCTCTTTCCCCTACCTGCCGCCTCCAACTCAAAAACATCTCCTGCATCCGTGCTTTCCTTTGAGTCTGCGAAAATGCTTGTACATGCCCACATCATCTCCCACCTAGACTACTGCAACATTCTTCTCTGTGGCCTTCCATCTAGCACTCTGACACACCTCCAATCTATCCTCAACTCTGCTGCCTGACTAATCCACCTCTCACCCGGTTACTCCTCTGCCTCTCTTCTCTGCTAATCCCTTCACTGGCTCCCCATTGCCCAGTGAATTCAGTTCAAAATACTAACAAATATATACAAGGCTGTCCACAACCTGTCCCTTCCCTACATCTCTGAGCTACTTTCCCGATACATCCCCACACACAATCTCCGATCCTCACAAGACCTCCTTCTCTCCTCTCATAACATCTTCCCACAACCGCCTCCAAGATTTCTCCCGTGCATCCCCCACACTCTGGAACTTGCTACCACAACATATCAGGCTCTCACCTACAGTGGAATCCTTCCAAAGAAACATAAAAACCCACCTGTTTAGACAAGCCTACAACCAGTGACCCTGCTGCCTCTATACCGCCATGACCAACTTCACCTGCACCTACTGTGTCCTTCTCCCATACAATGTAGATTGTAAGCCCTCACGGGCAGGGCCCTCTCTCCTTCTGTACCTGTTTGTAACTCGTCTTATTCATGCTTAGTGCAATTGTCTGTATTATGTATGTATACCCCTTTCCATATGTACAGCGCTATGGAATGAATGGCGCTTTGATAATAAATAATAATGTATAACATGCACTTACATTGGGGGGGTATTTAGCCTTGGAAGGAAGGAGTACAAATTCCACAGTGGGCCCCTACTATCCCCATGCTGATCATTACTTTTCTTATCTCAAACTAAACATAGTAACGCATAGCTTGTTTACACTATGACACTTTTACTGCATTTGTCTGTGTATAAAAACTTGCACTGCTCATTATAATAAAGAAGTGCATTATGAGAAACATATCTTATATGTGTTGTGACTTTGATAAGCGGCTTTGGGCATTCTTTAAGTGCAGCAAGCAGTGCAGTCAGTTACGTACTAACATTTTTAAGTCCAAAGTTGAGAATCTGTGGAGGCCGGGGTTTAGTTTTGAGTAAGCAGTCTACGTGTCTTATGGCTACATTTTCGTAAGCGTCTCTGGGCGCTCCCGTAGTGTAGTGAGCATTGTAGCCCCATAGCAGAATTGACAACCCAACTATATGAATTATATATTATTGGCAGTTTTGAAAGACATCTGTTAGGGCTATGCAAAGTAATGTAATGTAAGTGAAGAATTCTTCATCTTTTTAGTGCGTTGTAGTGTGATAATGCTAAAGAAATCCATAAGGTCAAGTAAATCTCCATTTGAATAACTATAGACCGCATGTTCTTTTATGAGAATCCCTGAATGAGAAGGTGAAAAAGTATGAGTAATTTATGAGGCACAAATTAATAAGCCCCTATTTTATGAGGGATTCAAGTAGGTTTGACGTCTTGTATGTGACAAGACAAGTCTGTCTCCCTTAAGGAGACAGAAGGGGAGGGATGTATGTGAGAAACATAACCAGTAGGAAATTTCCATGGTGAAAAAGTATGCTGGGGATGTGGTGAAGTCTTTGGAAATTGATGAAGGAACCTTCCACTAAGAAGGGTGGCATGAGTGAATGAAGACAGGGGATCCCATCATAACAGTTAGGGACAACCCTATAAAATAGGAGTGAAAGTTGTTTGGCCTGAGTGTCTGTTTGGGAAAGAGAGGGATTCCAAAATCAGAGGGCAAAACTATAAGAACAGACTCTGCAGATTGAAAAACATCCCCAAGAAGATGCAGAAAAGATCTAGGGAAGGATAGAAGAAAGTCTGAGATTGTGATAGAGGAAGTAGAGGTAGTCACTATAGTATTGTGTGTACTGATAACTTATTTATCTGGCTGGAAAAATTAAAGGGACATCCCGTGTAGAGGTTACTATAGACCTGGTGATCTGTGCAGAAGTCCTGACTAGGTATACCAGAAAGACTAGACTGTATGAGGAAGGAGGACCTAGACTAGGTGTACCAGAAGGACTGTTGTCCGAGGGAGGAGGACCTAGACTAGGTGTACCTGAAAGACTGGCTGAGGGAGGAAGACCTAGAGGAAGCCCAGCTGAAAAATTATGCAATTTAGGATTTGGGGTGTTAAAGTGCCTTGTGAACCAGACCCAAATCCTGGGATTGAACTGAGACACTTCATGGGGTCCCCATGGTCTAAGTACGGGGGGAAAAAAGAGGAAAACTTCCAGACAAAATAGCGAGATAGAGTAAGAAAAAGAAGGTAGAGATGCAGTGAAAGGGTGTAGCAAGTTGTTGAAAAAGGCTTGAATGCCAAAAGATGGAAGTTTGGATGTTGAAGGAAATGTATAATACAATTAAAAGGATACCTTGTATTCAGATTGCCCTGACTTAAGAATCTCCTTGTGAGTGCTGTGTGCCTGAGGAGACTTAGGTCATTCTCAATAAATGAGACTCCAGTAGTGAAAGAGTCAGGCATACTTAGTGTATCCAATTTTGTTCCAGCATGTAAGTTACTGTAGTCAAGCATAGGAAAGGTGAATATATGGTGATGAAGTAGGTGATTAAACTAAGGCTTGAAATGTTAGTCATGAATTTTCTTTATTTTGTTTACTACAGATTGTAAACAGGAAGAATCAGATTAATTATTTCTTTCCCAGACAATTTCTTATCTTTTAGGGGAATTTGCGGCATATAAAAAAAATGAAAACTGTACTTTTATATGTGATCCTAAATAATAAGTAATTTTAATAATCATTGCATATAGTTTGGAATATCCCTTATATATATCAGTGGGTCATATACAATGTGGCATTGTATTGATTTTGTTTATCCTGTTATGTGCATTTTTAAGGTTTTGTCTTGAATAATTTGCTTTGTATCGGTTATAACTTTCTGTTTGTAGGAGAAAAGATAAGAAGACTGTCTATTATTAGCCAGAAATTGCGTTTTAATACAGTATGTCTCATTCTCCCTGAATATCTGTGTGTGAATGGATTGTTGGGTTACAGGAAAGCTGGGTACTTATATGAAGGGAGACAGTGGAGGCAAGTACCATAGCTGTCAGTGGAGTGACCTCATGACCATGAAATGGGATAATGGAATGTGTAGCTAAAGTGTTGTAGTCATAAATTGCCTGTTTGAGTGTGTGAGGTTTGTAGCCAAAGCAAAATATAAATAGTTGATAGCAAGTCACTGAGTGTGTGGAGAGAGTTTATAATCATGTATGTTTTATGTGTTTTTATATGTGTATGGAGCTCTAGGAAAACTTTTTGTTGTTATGAGTTCAAGGAACTTGTGTGTGTGTGTGTTAATGTATTGGAAACTTTTCTTTATGGTTGTCCCCAGAACATGTTTCTATGTTTGTTCTACGTTGAATGTTGTGTCTGTTCCTTGTTATGTTTGTGTGAACCAGAGTTCTGACCTAGTGAGTTGTCAAATAAATTTGGGGAGTACCATCTCTCCCCTGGAAGAGAGCGTCTTAATCAGCATGATGGGCAATCCCCCCGAAACAGCTGTCTGCAGATGAGGTGCTGGCTTATTTAATATCCGAGTCATGTCTCAATGCCTATTTAAAGGGTCAAACATTGACAGGCAGAGCTTGTTAAGAGTAGGGATGAGCGAACCCGAACTGTATAGTTCGGGTTAGTACCGAATTTTGGGGTGTCCGTGACACGGACCCGAACCCGGACATTTTCGTAAAAGTCAGGGTTCGGTGTTTGTCGCTTTCTTGGTGCTTTTTGAAAGGCTGCAAAGCAGCCAATCAACAAGCGTCATACTACTTGCCCCAAGAGGCCGTTACAGCCATGCCTACTATTGGCATGGCTGTGATTGGCCAGTGCAGCATGTGACCCAGCCTCTATTTAAGCTGGAGTCACGTAGCGCCGCACGTCACTCTGCTCTGATCAGTGTAGGGAGAGGTTGCAGCTGCGACGTTAGGGCGAGATTAGGCAGTGATTAACTCCTCCAAAAGACTTCATTCAGTGATCGATCTGCAGCTGTGGATCATTGAACTGCTGCTATTCAATTGCTCACTGTTGTTAGGCTGCCCAGAGCGTTTTTCATTCACTTTTTTCTGGGGTGATCGGCGGCCATTTTGTGTCTTGTGGTGCGCCAGCACAAGCTGCCACCAAGTACATTTAACCCTCAATAGTGTGGTTATTTTTTGGCTATATCCTACATCAGGGTGAATCTGTCACACCAAATGCATTTAACCATCAATAGTGTGGTTATTTTTTGGCCATATACTACATCACGGGCAAGCTGAGCCTGTCACCAAGTGCATTTAACCCTCAATAGTGTGGTTGTTTTTTGGCTATATCCTACATCAGGGTCAAGCTGTCACACCAAGTGCATTTAACCATCAATAGTGTGGTTATTTTTTGGCCATATCCCAGTCTAATTCTGTCTGTAAACGTATACCTGTCACCCAGCGCTTAAATAATAGGCCTCAAATTTATAGTCATCTAAATCTGTGGTTATTGCTGTAGCTGGTCAAGTTATTTAGTGTCCGTCAAAGCACAGTTTTTTTTCTGGGTTGAAATACAATTCCCAATTTTGAAATTTCCTAATTTAGTGGTTTCTGCTGTATCAGACCTACTTTAAATCTATCCCTAAAAGGGTATATTAGATTCAAGGTGCTGATAGGGTCATTCTCAATAACTTCACACACACGCTACTGTGCATATCCTAGTCTAATTCTGTCTGTAAACGTATACCTGTCACCCAGCGCCTAAATAATAGGCCTCAAATTTATAGTCAGCTAAATCTGTGGTTATTGCTGTGGCTGGGCAAGTTATTTAGTGTCCGTCAAAGCACAGTTTTTGTTCTGGGTTGAAATACAATTCCCAATTTAGCAATTTCCTAATTTAGTGGTTTCTGCTGTATTAGACCTACTTTAAATCTATCCCTAAAAGGGTATTTAGATTCAAGGTGCTGATAGGGTCATTCTCAATAACTTCACACACACGCTACTGTGCATATCCTAGTCTAATTCTGTTCGTAAACGTATACCTGTCACCCAGCACCTAAATAATAGGCCTCAAATTTATAGTCAGCTAAATCTGTGGTTATTGCTGTAGCTGGTCAAGTTATTTAGTGTCCGTCAAAGCACAGTTTTTGTTCTGGGTTGAAATACAATTCCCAATTTTGAAATTTCCTAATTTAGTGGTTTCTGCTGTATCAGACCTACTTTAAATCTATCCCTAAAAGGGTATATTAGATTCAAGGTGCTGATAGGGTCATTCTCAATAACTTCACACACACGCTACTGTGCATATCCTAGTCTAATTCTGTCTGTAAACGTATACCTGTCACCCAGCGCCTAAATAATAGGCCTCAAATTTATAGTCAGCTAAATCTGTGGTTATTGCTGTGGCTGGGCAAGTTATTTAGCGTCCGTCAAAGCACAGTTTTTGTTCTGGGTTGAAATACAATTCCCAATTTAGCAATTTCCTAATTTAGTGGTTTCTGTTGTAGCAGACCTACTTTAAATCTATCTCTAAAAGGGTATATTAGATTCAAGGTGCTGATAGGGTCATTCTCAATAACTTCACACACAAGCTACTGTGCATATCCCAGTCTAATTTTGTCTGTAAACGTATACCTGTCACCCAGCGCCTAAATAATAGGCCTCAAATTTATAGTCAGCTAAATCAGTGGTTATTGCTGTGGCTTGTCAAGTTATTTAGTGTCCGTCAAAGCACAGTTTTTGTTCTGGGTTGAAATGCAATTCCCAATTTAGCAATTCTCTAAATTAGTGGTTTCTGCTGTATCAGGCCTACTTTAAATCTATCCCTAAAAGGGTATATTAGATTCAAGGTGCTGATAGGGTCATTCTCAATAACTTCACACACACGCTACCGTGCATATCCATGTCTAATTCTGTCCGAAAACGTATACCTGTCACCCAGCGCCTAAATAATAGGCCTCAAATTTATATTCATCCAAATCTGTCATTATTGCTGTAGCTGGTCAAGTTATTTAGTGTCCGTCAAAGCACAGTTTTTGTTCTGGGTTGAAATACAATTCCCAATTTAGCAATTTCCTAATTTAGTGGTTTCTGCTGTATCAGACCTACTTTAAATCTATCCCTAAAAGGGTATATAAGATTGAAGGTGCACATAGGGTCATTCTCAATAACTTCACACACACGCTACTGTGCATTTCCAAGTCTAATTCTGTCTGTAAACGTATACCTTTTACCTAGCGCCTAAATACTAGGCCTCAAATTTATTATTAAATTAGTGTAATACGGTACCTAAATAGATAGCCAGATAGTGTTAGGTGTCTGTAAAAAAAGGCCTGAATTTGATTTCAATACATTGGGCCAAATAATATTTTTCTTATTGTGGTGAACGGTAACAATGAGGAAAATATCTAGTAAGGGACGCGGACATGGTCGTGGTGGTGTTAGTGGACCCTCTGGTGCTGGGAGAGGATGTGGCCGTTCTGCCACAGCCACACGTCCTAGTGTATCAACTACCTCAGGTCCCAGTAGCCGCCATAATTTACAGCGATATTTGGTGGGGCCCAATGCCGTTCTAAGGATTGTAAGGCCTGAGCAGGTACAGGCATTAGTCAATTGGGTGGCCGACAGTGGATCCAGCACGTTCACATTATCTCCCACCCAGTCTTCTGCAGAAAGCGCACAGATGGCGTCTGAAAACCAAGCCCATCAGTCTGTCACATCACCCCCATGCATACCAGGGAAACTGTCTGAGCCTCAAGTTATGCAGCAGTCTCTTATGCTGTTTGAAGACTCCGCTGGCAGGGTTTCCCAATGGCATCCACCTAGCCCTTCCCCAGCGGTGGAAGACATAGAATGCACTGACGCACAACCACTTATGTTTCCTGATGATGAGGACATGGGAATACCACCTCAGCACGTCTCTGATGATGACAAAACACAGGTGCCAACTGCTGCGTCTTTCTGCAGTGTGCAGACTGAACAGGAGGTCAGGGATCAAGACTGGGTGGAAGACGATGCAGGGGACGATGAGGTCCTAGACCCCACATGGAATGAAGGTCGTGCCACTGACTTTCACAGTTCGGAGGAAGAGGCAGTGGTGAGACCGAGCCAACAGTGTAGCAAAAGAGGGAGCAGTGGGCAAAAGCAGAACACCTGCCGCCAAGAGACTCCGCCTGCTACTGACCGCCGCCATCTGGGACCGAGCACCCCAAAGGCAGCTTCAAGGAGTTCCCTGGCATGGCACTTCTTCAAACAATGTGCTGACGACAAGACCCGAGTGGTTTGCACGCTGTGCCATCAGAGCCTGAAGCGAGGCATTAACGTTCTGAACCTTAGCACAACCTGCATGACCAGGCACCTGCATGCAAAGCATGAACTGCAGTGGAGTAAACACCTTAAAAACAAGGAAGTCACTCAGGCTCCCCCTGCTACCTCTTCTGCTGCTGCCGCCTCGGCCTCTTCTGCTGCTGCCGCCTATGCCTCTTCCTCCGCCTCTGGAGGAACGTTGGCACCTGCCGCCCAGCAAACAGGGGATGTACCACCAACACCACCACCTCCGTCACCAAGCATCTCAACCATGTCACACGGCAGCGTTCAGCTCTCCATCTCACAAACATTTGAGAGAAAGCGTAAATTCCCACCTAGCCACCCTCGATCCCTGGCCCTGAATGCCAGCATTTCTAAACTACTGGCCTATGAAATGCTGTCATTTAGGCTGGTGGACACAGACAGCTTCAAACAGCTCATGTCGCTTGCTGTCCCACAGTATGTTGTTCCCAGCCGGCACTACTTCTCCAAGAGCGCCGTGCCCTCCCTGCACAACCAAGTATCCGATAAAATCAAGTGTGCACTGCGCAACGCCATCTGTGGCAAAGTCCACCTGACCACAGATAAGTGGACCAGTAAGCACGGCCAGGGACGCTATATCTCCCTAACTGCACACTGGGTAAATGTAGTGGCGGCTGGGCCCCAGGCGGAGAGCTGTTTGGCGCACGTCCTTCCGCCGCCAAGGATCGCAGGGCAACATTCTTTGCCTCCTGTTGCCACCTCCTCCTACTCAGCTTCCTCCTCCTCTTCTTCCACCTGCTCATCCAGTCAGCCACACACCTTCACCACCAACTTCAGCACAGCCCGGGGTAAACGTCAGCAGGCCATTCTGAAACTCATATGTTTGGGGGACAGGCCCCACACCGCACAGGAGTTGTGGCGGGGTATAGAACAACAGACCGACGAGTGGTTGCTGCCGGTGAGCCTCAAGCCCGGCCTGGTGGTGTGCGATAATGGGCGAAATCTCGTTGCAGCTCTGGGACTAGCCGGTTTGACGCACATCCCTTGCCTGGCGCATGTGCTGAATTTGGTGGTGCAGAAGTTCATTCACAACTACCCCGACATGTCAGAGCTGCTGCATAAAGTGCGGGCCGTCTGTTCGCGCTTCCGGCGTTCACATCCTGCCGCTGCTCGCCTGTCTGCGCTACAGCGTAACTTCGGCCTTCCCGCTCTCCGCCTCATATGCGACGTGCCCACCAGGTGGAACTCCACCTTGCACATGCTGGACAGACTGTGCGAGCAGCAGCAGGCCATAGTGGAGTTTCAGCTGCAGCACGCACGGGTCAGTCGCACTGCGGAACGGCACCACTTCACCACCAATGACTGGGCCTCCATGCGAGACCTGTGTGCCCTGTTGCGCTGTTTCGAGTACTCCACCAACATGGCCAATTGCGATGACGCCGTTATCAGCGTTACAATACCACTTCTATGTCTCCTTGACAAAACACTTAGGGCGATGATGGAAGAGGAGGTGGCCCAGGAGGAGGAGGAGGAGGAGGAGGAGGAAGAGGGGTCATTTTTAGCACTTTCAGGCCAGTCTCTTCGAAGTGACTCAGAGGGAGGTTTTTTGCAACAGCAGAGGCCATGTACAAATGTGGCCAGCCAGGGCCCACTACTGGAGGACGAGGAGGACGAGGGTGAGAAGGAGGTGGAGGAGGATGAGGATGAAGCATGGTCACAGCGGGGTGGCACCCAACGCAGCTCGGGCCCATCACTGGTGCGTGGCTGGGGGAAAACGCAGGACGATACGCCTCCCACAGAGGACAGCTTGTCCTTACCTCTGGGCAGCCTGGCACACATGAGCGACTACATGCTGCAGTGCCTGCGCAACGACAGCAGAGTTGCCCACATTTTAACGTGTGCGGACTACTGGGTTGCCACCCTGCTGGATCCACGGTACAAAGACAATGTGCGCACCTTACTTCCTGCACTGGAGCGTGATAGGAAGATGCGCGAGTGCAAGTGCACGTTGGTAGACGCGCTACTGAGAGCATTCCCAAATGTCACAGGGGAACAAGTGGAAGCCCAAGGCCAAGGCAGAGGAGGAGCAAGAGGTCGCCAAGGCAGCTGTGTCACGGCCAGCTCCTCTGAGGGCAGGGTTAGCATGGCAGAGTTGTGGAAAAGTTTTGTCAACACGCCACAGCTAACTGCACCACCACCTGATACGCAACGTGTTAGCATGAGGCAACATTTCACTAACATGGTGGAACAGTACGTGTGCACACTTCTCCACGTACTGACTGATGGTTCGGCCCCATTCAACTTCTGGGTCTCTAAATTGTCCACGTGGCCAGAGCTAGCCTTTTATGCCTTGGAGGTGCTGGCCTGCCCGGCGGCCAGAGTTTTGTCTGAACGTGTATTCAGCACGGCAGGGGGCGTCATTACAGACAAACGCAGCCGCCTGTCTACAGCCAATGTGGACAAGCTGACGTTCATAAAAATGAACCAGGCATGGATCCCACAGGACCTGTCCTTTCTTTTGTGGAGATTAGACATTAACTACCTCCCCTTAACCATATATTATTGTACTCCAGGGCACTTCCTCATTCAATCCTATTTTTATTTTCATTTTACCATTATATTGAGGGGCAACCCAAAGTTGAATGAACCTCTCCTCTGTCTGGGTGCCGGGGCCAAAATATCTGACAATGGACTGTTACAGTGGTGGGTGACGTGAAGCCTGATTCTCTGCTATGACATGAAGACTGATTCTCTGCTGACATGAAGCCAGATTCTCTGTTACGGGACCTCTCTCCTCTGCCTGGGTGCCTGGGCCTAAATATCTGACAATGGACTGTTACAGTGTTGGGTGACGTGAAGCCTGATTCTCTGCTATGATATGAAGACTGATTCTCTGCTGACATGAAGCCAGATTCTCTGTTACGGGACCTCTCTCCTCTGCCTGGGTGCCAGGGCCTAAATTTATGACAATGGACTGTTACAGTGGTGGCTGACGTGAAGCCTGATTCTCTGCTATGATATGAAGACTGATTCTCTGCTGACATGAAGCCAGATTCTCTGTTACGGGACCTCTCTCCTCTGCCTGGGTGCCGGGGCCTAAATTTATGACAATGGACTGTTACAGTGGTGGCTGACGTGAAGCATGATTCTCTGCTATGATATGAAGACTGATTCTTTGCTGACATGAAGCCAGATTCTCTGTTACGGGACCTCTCTCCTCTGCCTGGGTCTAAATATCTGACAATGGACTGTACCAGTGTTGGGTGACGTGAAGCATGATTCTCTGCTATGATATGAAGACTGATTCTCTGCTGACATGAAGCCAGATTCTCTGTTACGGGACCTCTCTCTTCTGCCTGGGTGCCTGGGCCTAAATATCTGACAATGGACTGTACCAGTGTTGGGTGACGTGAAGCATGATTCTCTGCTATGATATGAAGACTGATTCTCTGCTGACATGAAGCCAGATTCTCTGTTATGGGACCTCTCTCCTCTGCCTGGGTGCCGGGGCCTAAATATCTGACAATGGACTGTACCAGTGTTGGGTGACGTGAACGGTAACAATGAGGAAAATATCTAGTAAGGGACGCGGACATGGTCGTGGTGGTGTTAGTGGACCCTCTGGTGCTGGGAGAGGATGTGGCCGTTCTGCCACAGCCACACGTCCTAGTGTATCAACTACCTCAGGTCCCAGTAGCCGCCATAATTTACAGCGATATTTGGTGGGGCCCAATGCCGTTCTAAGGATTGTAAGGCCTGAGCAGGTACAGGCATTAGTCAATTGGGTGGCCGACAGTGGATCCAGCACGTTCACATTATCTCCCACCCAGTCTTCTGCAGAAAGCGCACAGATGGCGTCTGAAAACCAAGCCCATCAGTCTGTCACATCACCCCCATGCATACCAGGGAAACTGTCTGAGCCTCAAGTTATGCAGCAGTCTCTTATGCTGTTTGAAGACTCCGCTGGCAGGGTTTCCCAATGGCATCCACCTAGCCCTTCCCCAGCGGTGGAAGACATAGAATGCACTGACGCACAACCACTTATGTTTCCTGATGATGAGGACATGGGAATACCACCTCAGCACGTCTCTGATGATGACAAAACACAGGTGCCAACTGCTGCGTCTTTCTGCAGTGTGCAGACTGAACAGGAGGTCAGGGATCAAGACTGGGTGGAAGACGATGCAGGGGACGATGAGGTCCTAGACCCCACATGGAATGAAGGTCGTGCCACTGACTTTCACAGTTCGGAGGAAGAGGCAGTGGTGAGACCGAGCCAACAGTGTAGCAAAAGAGGGAGCAGTGGGCAAAAGCAGAACACCTGCCGCCAAGAGACTCCGCCTGCTACTGACCGCCGCCATCTGGGACCGAGCACCCCAAAGGCAGCTTCAAGGAGTTCCCTGGCATGGCACTTCTTCAAACAATGTGCTGACGACAAGACCCGAGTGGTTTGCACGCTGTGCCATCAGAGCCTGAAGCGAGGCATTAACGTTCTGAACCTTAGCACAACCTGCATGACCAGGCACCTGCATGCAAAGCATGAACTGCAGTGGAGTAAACACCTTAAAAACAAGGAAGTCACTCAGGCTCCCCCTGCTACCTCTTCTGCTGCTGCCGCCTCGGCCTCTTCTGCTGCTGCCGCCTATGCCTCTTCCTCCGCCTCTGGAGGAACGTTGGCACCTGCCGCCCAGCAAACAGGGGATGTACCACCAACACCACCACCTCCGTCACCAAGCATCTCAACCATGTCACACGGCAGCGTTCAGCTCTCCATCTCACAAACATTTGAGAGAAAGCGTAAATTCCCACCTAGCCACCCTCGATCCCTGGCCCTGAATGCCAGCATTTCTAAACTACTGGCCTATGAAATGCTGTCATTTAGGCTGGTGGACACAGACAGCTTCAAACAGCTCATGTCGCTTGCTGTCCCACAGTATGTTGTTCCCAGCCGGCACTACTTCTCCAAGAGCGCCGTGCCCTCCCTGCACAACCAAGTATCCGATAAAATCAAGTGTGCACTGCGCAACGCCATCTGTGGCAAAGTCCACCTGACCACAGATAAGTGGACCAGTAAGCACGGCCAGGGACGCTATATCTCCCTAACTGCACACTGGGTAAATGTAGTGGCGGCTGGGCCCCAGGCGGAGAGCTGTTTGGCGCACGTCCTTCCGCCGCCAAGGATCGCAGGGCAACATTCTTTGCCTCCTGTTGCCACCTCCTCCTACTCAGCTTCCTCCTCCTCTTCTTCCACCTGCTCATCCAGTCAGCCACACACCTTCACCACCAACTTCAGCACAGCCCGGGGTAAACGTCAGCAGGCCATTCTGAAACTCATATGTTTGGGGGACAGGCCCCACACCGCACAGGAGTTGTGGCGGGGTATAGAACAACAGACCGACGAGTGGTTGCTGCCGGTGAGCCTCAAGCCCGGCCTGGTGGTGTGCGATAATGGGCGAAATCTCGTTGCAGCTCTGGGACTAGCCGGTTTGACGCACATCCCTTGCCTGGCGCATGTGCTGAATTTGGTGGTGCAGAAGTTCATTCACAACTACCCCGACATGTCAGAGCTGCTGCATAAAGTGCGGGCCGTCTGTTCGCGCTTCCGGCGTTCACATCCTGCCGCTGCTCGCCTGTCTGCGCTACAGCGTAACTTCGGCCTTCCCGCTCTCCGCCTCATATGCGACGTGCCCACCAGGTGGAACTCCACCTTGCACATGCTGGACAGACTGTGCGAGCAGCAGCAGGCCATAGTGGAGTTTCAGCTGCAGCACGCACGGGTCAGTCGCACTGCGGAACGGCACCACTTCACCACCAATGACTGGGCCTCCATGCGAGACCTGTGTGCCCTGTTGCGCTGTTTCGAGTACTCCACCAACATGGCCAATTGCGATGACGCCGTTATCAGCGTTACAATACCACTTCTATGTCTCCTTGACAAAACACTTAGGGCGATGATGGAAGAGGAGGTGGCCCAGGAGGAGGAGGAGGAGGAGGAGGAGGAAGAGGGGTCATTTTTAGCACTTTCAGGCCAGTCTCTTCGAAGTGACTCAGAGGGAGGTTTTTTGCAACAGCAGAGGCCATGTACAAATGTGGCCAGCCAGGGCCCACTACTGGAGGACGAGGAGGACGAGGGTGAGAAGGAGGTGGAGGAGGATGAGGATGAAGCATGGTCACAGCGGGGTGGCACCCAACGCAGCTCGGGCCCATCACTGGTGCGTGGCTGGGGGAAAACGCAGGACGATACGCCTCCCACAGAGGACAGCTTGTCCTTACCTCTGGGCAGCCTGGCACACATGAGCGACTACATGCTGCAGTGCCTGCGCAACGACAGCAGAGTTGCCCACATTTTAACGTGTGCGGACTACTGGGTTGCCACCCTGCTGGATCCACGGTACAAAGACAATGTGCGCACCTTACTTCCTGCACTGGAGCGTGATAGGAAGATGCGCGAGTGCAAGTGCACGTTGGTAGACGCGCTACTGAGAGCATTCCCAAATGTCACAGGGGAACAAGTGGAAGCCCAAGGCCAAGGCAGAGGAGGAGCAAGAGGTCGCCAAGGCAGCTGTGTCACGGCCAGCTCCTCTGAGGGCAGGGTTAGCATGGCAGAGTTGTGGAAAAGTTTTGTCAACACGCCACAGCTAACTGCACCACCACCTGATACGCAACGTGTTAGCATGAGGCAACATTTCACTAACATGGTGGAACAGTACGTGTGCACACTTCTCCACGTACTGACTGATGGTTCGGCCCCATTCAACTTCTGGGTCTCTAAATTGTCCACGTGGCCAGAGCTAGCCTTTTATGCCTTGGAGGTGCTGGCCTGCCCGGCGGCCAGAGTTTTGTCTGAACGTGTATTCAGCACGGCAGGGGGCGTCATTACAGACAAACGCAGCCGCCTGTCTACAGCCAATGTGGACAAGCTGACGTTCATAAAAATGAACCAGGCATGGATCCCACAGGACCTGTCCTTTCTTTTGTGGAGATTAGACATTAACTACCTCCCCTTAACCATATATTATTGTACTCCAGGGCACTTCCTCATTCAATCCTATTTTTATTTTCATTTTACCATTATATTGAGGGGCAACCCAAAGTTGAATGAACCTCTCCTCTGTCTGGGTGCCGGGGCCTAAATATCTGACAATGGACTGTTACAGTGGTGGGTGACGTGAAGCCTGATTCTCTGCTATGACATGAAGACTGATTCTCTGCTGACATGAAGCCAGATTCTCTGTTACGGGACCTCTCTCCTCTGCCTGGGTGCCTGGGCCTAAATATCTGACAATGGACTGTTACAGTGTTGGGTGACGTGAAGCCTGATTCTCTGCTATGATATGAAGACTGATTCTCTGCTGACATGAAGCCAGATTCTCTGTTACGGGACCTCTCTCCTCTGCCTGGGTGCCAGGGCCTAAATTTATGACAATGGACTGTTACAGTGGTGGCTGACGTGAAGCCTGATTCTCTGCTATGATATGAAGACTGATTCTCTGCTGACATGAAGCCAGATTCTCTGTTACGGGACCTCTCTCCTCTGCCTGGGTGCCGGGGCCTAAATTTATGACAATGGACTGTTACAGTGGTGGCTGACGTGAAGCATGATTCTCTGCTATGATATGAAGACTGATTCTTTGCTGACATGAAGCCAGATTCTCTGTTACGGGACCTCTCTCCTCTGCCTGGGTCTAAATATCTGACAATGGACTGTACCAGTGTTGGGTGACGTGAAGCATGATTCTCTGCTATGATATGAAGACTGATTCTCTGCTGACATGAAGCCAGATTCTCTGTTACGGGACCTCTCTCCTCTGCCTGGGTGCCGGGGCCTAAATATCTGACAATGGACTGTACCAGTGTTGGGTGACGTGAAGCATGATTCTCTGCTATGATATGAAGACTGATTCTCTGCTGACATGAAGCCAGATTCTCTGTTACGGGACCTCTCTCCTCTGCCTGGGTGCCGGGGCCTAAATTTATGACAATGGACTGTTACAGTGGTGGGTGACGTGAAGCATGATTCTCTGCTATGATATGAAGACTGATTTTTTGCTGACATGAAGCCAGATTCTCTGTTACGGGACCTCTCTCCTCTGCCTGGGTCCCGGGGCCTAAATATCTGACAATGGACTGTACCAGTGTTGGGTGACGTGAAGCATGATTCTCTGCTATGATATGAAGACTGATTCTCTGCTGACATGAAGCCAGATTCTCTGTTACGGCACCTCTCTCTTCTGCCTGGGTGCCTGGGCCTAAATATCTGACAATGGACTGTACCAGTGTTGGGTGACGTGAAGCATGATTCTCTGCTATGATATGAAGACTGATTCTCTGCTGACATGAAGCCAGATTCTCTGTTATGGGACCTCTCTCCTCTGCCTGGGTGCCGGGGCCTAAATATCTGACAATGGACTGTACCAGTGTTGGGTGACGTGAAGCATGATTCTCTGCTATGATATGAAGACTGATTCTCTGCTGACATGAAGCCAGATTCTCTGTTACTGGACCTCTCTCCTCTGCCTGGGTGCCTGGGCCTAAATATCTTACAATGGACTGTACCAGTGTTGGGTGACGTGAAGCCTGATTCTCTGATATGACATGCAGACTGATTCTCTGCTGACATGAAGCCAGATTCTCTGTTACGGGACCTCTCTCCTCTGCCTGGGTGCCTGGGCCTAAATATCTGACAATAGACTGTACCAGTGTTGGGTGACGTGAAGCATGATTCTCTGCTATGATATGAAGACTGATTCTCTGCTGACATGAAGCCAGATTCTCTGTTACGGGACCTCTCTCCTCTGCCTGGGTGCCTGGGCCTAAATATCTGACAATGGACTGTTCCAGTGTTGGGTGACGTGAAGCATGATTCTCTGCTAGGATATGAAGACTGATTCTCTGCTGACATGAAGCCAGATTCTCTGTTACGGGACCTCTCTCCTCTGCCTGGGTGCCGGGGCCTAAATATATGACAATGGACTGTTACAGTGGTGGGTGACGTGAAGCCAGATTCTCTGCTATGGGACCTCTCTCCAATTGATATTGGTTAATTTTTATTTATTTTATTTTTATTTTTATTCATTTCCCTATCCACATTTGTTTGCAGGGGATTTACCTACATGTTGCTGCCTTTTGCAGCCCTCTAGCCCTTTCCTGGGCTGTTTTACAGCCTTTCTAGTGCCGAAAAGTTTGGGTCCCCATTGACTTCAATGGGGTTCGGGTTCGGGACGAAGTTCGGGTCGGGTTCGGATCCCGAACCCGAACATTTCCGGGAAGTTCGGCCGAACTTCTCGGACCCGAACATCCAGGTGTTCGCTCAACTCTAGTTAAGAGCTAATTTGCATCCCTTTCTTGCCAAATGGAAAACTAACTAGTAGAGGAATGTCTCAAAGCTCAACCATGAGGGGAGGGATTTAGATGACATAAACGGGAGGGAGAAGCAAACTTCCCCCTCTCTGTTCACTGGGGGGTTTCTGGATAGTTGGGAGTTGCATAGATCCACTGCAGTTCTTTTCTTTTTTTCTTGAGAAAAAAAAAGTTATGTTGCCTCTGGATCTTGTGCTTCTAGTACAGGGGCCCATTGTTTGCATGTCTCAAGTCGGAAAAACAATTGCAGAGGCAATAGATGCATTTTATAACATGAAATGTGCATTGATTGCTGCCCCTTGAACTAGGCATCCCTGACTCCAAGACTTTTGTATTATTTTGCCATGAATAAGCAAGGCAAGCTAGAGGATTCTTCAACCAAGACCATGGAGGCAGGCAGAGACTGTTGGGGTATTACTCTGTGGTTCTGGACCCTGTAATCATAGGATCTCCATTTGTGTATGAATAGTTGCGGCTGCAGCTGAACTTGTTAAAAACCTGCAAGTGCTCCATGTGGTGTCTGATATTTTTATTTTATTTTTATTTATTTTTTTATTTTTTTAACTGTTTTTATTAAGTTTTCAAATATTTAAAGAATAAACATACAAACAAAGGCAGTGTCGCACTGCTACCATTGGTATCCATTCTTACAAGTGCAAAGTAATTTACCAGTTGTAGTGTCCATGAACATACAGAGGCTGACAAAAACCCAACTAAGCTGTCAGTATTAGCCGTCCGCCTGGTGTCTGATATTTTACTAAACCAGACACCTGTCTACAGCTAGACCAAAAACAGTTTCAAAGTTAGATTCACCAAATATGAAGTTTCATTTCTCTTACCCTCCAATCTAGTGAAGTATTGCAATGTTCTGAATCTGACCACCTTGATGCTGGTGGATTTAGAAAAGGGGGAGGATATGGAGAAAGTGGAGAACAAGGTGAAATCCAGTGTCTAATTTTCAAATTAGTAAGTGAGGTATACCCATTTAACATGACACACAAATATGATAATGAAGCATTGATAGGTATGGAAACAAGTGGTTTGCCCAATATTACTGGTGTACCACTCAATAACCCTCCTGCTGAGTATTTTGTAGATGGCTTAAGATCATGGGAGAAAGACCGAGGAAGATTAATTGCTAGGTATGCCATAGTCCAAAATGGTGAGGCAGTGATAAAGAAACAACTCCCTTATAGTTGCTTGACACAAGAGGTAGAGATGAAGGCACTCACTGCAGCCTGCAATCTGGCTAAGGGAAAAGACATGACCATCCATATGGACTCAAGGTATGCATTTGTTGTAGCACATGACTTTGGAGCCATTTGGCAGAGCCGCAGTTCTTGAGCTCTGTAGGTAAGCCTATAAAGAATGCTGAGGCTGTACAACAACTATTGGATTCACTGCTATTACATCAAAGAGCAGCTATGGTGAAGGTGTGAAGCTGTAGGGAATATATAGTCAGATCAGGTGGCCAGAAAGGCAGCATTACTAGCCTTGATAGCGGCTGCCCCATCAGCCATGCTTGCAGTAGAGGTAGGACTGCTAAAGACCCTCCAGAACCGTACATCCCCTTACAAGGAAAAAGGTGTGGATGGAGGTAGGTGTCATACAAGGAGAAGGAGGGTTCTGGCGTATACACACTAAGGTCTGTCTGTCCCGTTGTTTGTTTTCCATTATGGCCACACTGTCCCAGTCAGTGGTCCATAACTTCAAGGGCCATAGTTTTACAGAACTGGTTTGCCCCAGGGTTTCAGGATGCTGCCGAAAATTGTTTTTACAGGGATGCCTTACATGTGCAAGGCATAACCCTAGTAAGAGCACCACAAGACCAGATTACCCATTTCAGAGATCGCAGGTGGACTACATATACTGTAACTATCTAAGGTGGGTAATTAAGAGTATGTCCTGGTCTGAGTAGACTTCTCTGGATGGTCTGAAGCCTGGCCAGAGGCACATGCTATTCCAAAAGCCACCGCTCAGAAACTGTTCAAGGAAGTAGTATGCAGATATAAGGTTCCAGAAGTAAAAGTGAGAGGGATACACACTTCACAGGGGAAATCATGAAAGCAGAGACAGAGGCCTTAGGCATCCAACAAGCATTACATGTTCCATGCCACCCACAAAGTTCTGGAAAAGTCAAAAGAAGGAATGGTGCAGTTAAATTGAAAATTCAAAAAGCCATGGAAGAGACGGGGAAGAATTGAGTTGATTGCTTACATGTAGCCTAGCCTTGTTCTCAATCAGGTACACTCCAAGTAGAAAAACTAGATTCTTCCCTTATGAAATCCTCTTTGGGTCTGCCCTTCATACTAGCTTGTATTTTCCACAGGTATTGGCAAGGAAACAAAGTTCATTGTCAGAGTATGTGCAGACCGTACAGGCACAATTAAATAAGGTACATAAACAGGTGTTTGCATCTATTCCAGATCCCAATTCCAGATCAACAGTCTTGAAGGGAGTCACTCTTTGGAACCAGAACACTAGGTGGTCCTGAGGAGAGATGTCAGGAAAAGCCTTGATAGCCAGTTTGAGGAACCCTTCAAACGTCCTCTTGTCAACTCCAGGAAAGATAAATTGGGTCCATGACAGCCATTGCAAGAAAGTTTTGAGAGTTGAAACTGGAAGAGATGATGCCTCTCATCCTTTTTGTGGCCATTAATCCTGGTGCAAAGAATATATGGACTCTTAATAAGATGTTGAAAGAGGACTGGATAATCTCCCCCTGGAAAAATCCAGGATATAATTGAAATGTGCAATTGTGATGTAATTTGCAGGATGCTCAGGAGGTAATCAGGTGAAGATATAGGCAACTTCTGAATGTGTGATTACACATGTCAATGTATCTCCTAGGCTATACCTGAAATTATTCACAAAAGGGGGGATTTGTGAGGGAAAGCATAAAGGCATCCATTTTGTAAATCTATAACATGCACTTACATAGGAGGGGGACTTAATTTTCTTATCTCAAACTAAACATAGTAACTCAAGGGGTGTCTGTGTTTGTTTGTGTATAAATACCTCCACTGCTCATAAAAAAAGGGCATTACGAGGAACACATCTTGTATGGCTACTTTCACACTGGCGTTTTGGTTTCCCTTTGTGAGATCCGTTCAGGGATCTCACAAGCGGTCCAAAGCGGATCAGTTTTGCCCTTAATGCATTCTGAATGGATAAGGATCCGCTCAGAATGCATCAGTTTGGCTGATGGCGAACACCAGCTTACAGCGTTTTGGTGTCTTTCAATGGGGACGGATCCATTTTCACTGACACAATATGGCACAATAGAAAATGGATCCGTCCCCCATTGACTTTCAATGGTGTTCAAGATGGATCCGCTTTGGCTATGTTAAAGAGAATACAAACGGATCCGCTCTGAACGGATGCAGACGGTTGTATTATCAGAACGGATCAGTCTGTGCATATCCATGACAGATCCGCACCAAACGCCAGTGTAAAAGTAGCCTAAGTGTGTCTGTGTCGTGACCTTGAGCCGGCTCACTCAACTTCAGAACTATTAGGTGACTGGGTCAGTTTTTGGGTTATTAAAAACGACTTGTAAGGACACCAAAAGTTTTTGGATAGATTCCCTGTGTGCCTGAAAAGTGGCGTTAAAAAATTGTTGCATGTGCCACTTTTTGCCGTCCTTGCCACTTTTTTGAAAGGGGGCATGGCAAAGGGTGGGAAGGGATATGGCCAACCTCTGCATAAAATTTATCTTCATGTACGCCAGTTTTCTTGCATAAACGAAAGCCAGAATTCTGCGGCAGCTCTGAGCTGTCGTAGAATTCTGGTTAGGCGCACGGACTGCAGGAGAATGTGCCTAATTTATGATGAGGCTTGCACCTTGTCCTAAATTAGGCACATCCTCTGGCAGCGCAGGGGTATCAAGACAGGTGCAGAAAGCACCAGCCTTGATAAATCTCCCCCCTTTCAGTTGTAAATGTCTTTTAGTTGTTCACCATTTTAGTTTATTTTTATAGTTTAAAAAGCCCATTGGAGTCTACAGACAAAAATGCTATATGAAAAGTCATAACTAAATTGTGTGCCGTGAAGTGACTGGAATTGACAGCAAAAAGGTAAAAAATAAGCCTTAAAAAGTGTAAATAAACCTTTGATAAAAACTGAAAGGGCAGCAGCGCTGCTGAGATCACTCTGTCTAGTTTGCTTTCAATGACTTAGCTTATAAAGCGTGCAGAGTATGGATTCATAGAAAGAATATAGGATCTGTACTCCGCACACTCCATATGCCAAGCAGGGGCGATGAAAGCCGAATGGGCAGAATATTAGGAACAGAGCTGCTGCCCCTTCATTTTTTTTATCAGAGGTTTAGTTACCCTTTAAGCAAAATGCTAGAGATATTGGGGAATATAAGGATCAGGCAGAGTTCAACTGCCTACATGCAGCAATAGAACATGTAATTATGGATAAGGAAGAAAAATAAATGTGGAGTAGAGATGAATAAATCTATTCTAAAATTCAGAAATGTGACCCGAATTTTTCAAGAAGTTCAGATTCTACAAAACAGAAACTTGTGTGATTCGATTCATGACCATCGAGAGAGAAGTGAGAAATGTCCAGGCTATTGGAACACTTTCAATTCGGGTAGAATTTATTTGGACCTGAATTGAATTTGTCAGCCCATTCAGCCGAATCGGACCTGAACTGAATCTTAAGAAATTCTCTCATCTCTAATAGGGAGCACTGACCAATAGCACAACTCAGCCCCCGACTGTTGAAGGTGCTGTGTCTAGTACTGCAGCTAAGCTCAGTTCAATCGAATGGGCCAACCAAAGGCAGAAGCACATGTATGTTCCAACGAACGCCACTGCTTCTTTGGTTCTGCTGATTGGTGGGGAACCCATTTATCTCAACAGAAAACCATCAATGTAAACCTCCAAAAAAAACATTTAAATCACAAAATTGTTATAGCTGTTCACAGAAATGAAAATAGTGTTATATTTAAAAATTATACTGTATAATGCTTAGCTGTTTTTTAAGTGTAATTTCTTTGTTGAAACTTCTTATTCCCCTTATTATATCGAAATTTTGCAACATAGCAGTTTTTTTTATTGCAATTCAAGATACAATATTTTTGACATTATGGAAAATGTTGTAAGCTGCCCAGAAAAAGTGAAGTGGGACAACAGTCACTGTGTCACGTTAACATGGAAAGATTTGTGTGAAAAAATGGGGATTAATTATGATTTAAGAAAATGAAGAAAATGTTTCAGTTGTACAACCGTGCAGTAAAAAAATGTTTTGCACCAAGATGTGTTTTTGTGCCTCATGCAATAACTGTGTACTAGTATTCTGGTAATGACCTTATCCGTAGGGGATGAAAACACAAAAAACACCTACATCCATGATATACAACATTTCATACTAATGCACCACAGTCAAGAAAAAAATAAAATAAAATGTTAATTCTATCAAGAATGTTTATTGTCACTAATTACTGTTATTATAGCTCTAGCAGTAAAGTCTTCCCACAACCAACAGCACTCGTCCCACAATAAATTGCTGTATTGAAAGATCAGGCAAAACTTAAAAAAGTTTCAAATCAGTTTTTTTTTTTTAAACATGTTACTGTGTCTAAATATCATGTTTACATACTGGTTATGGTTCCTCTGGTCTAGTTTTGATTCGCTCTTAGAATGTCCACCTCATGCGTCCAGTGGTGTTCAGAAGAAGCCACTTCTAGTGCACAGATTCTTACTGGATGGCCTGTACAATAGCAGGTATAACTCTGCAGCTTGCGTAGTAGAAGATCCACTGAGTGATATTTATCAAGACTGGCATTCCCATACATCAGTCTTTATCCCCTGTGCATTGGAGTAAAATGTGCCTTATTTGTTAAGAGGCAGGTACCTCTTAATAGGTTAGGCGCATCTCTGGCACTCTGTGTGCCAGTATCTCAAATCTACGCCAGCCAGGGGCTGGCATAGACTAGGGCTATAACTTACGCCAGTTTCTGGTATAAGTTATAGTAAATCTGGCCGGCTGGGATAGGCTTTGCCCCACCTATAAAAGATTCTAATGCAAAGCAAAGCAAGATACACAAAAGACACCACAGTGCTACATATGTAAGATATAAATACTGTGGTCCAATCCTTACCATGTAGCAGAGGGCATATGCAAGTTGTTTGACAACTTCTAGCTTCCAGCTTATCGGTATAGGGCCTTTCTGTTGCCTTCGCTTCAAGTAAAGATCTACGGCACCCAGAGTCTCATATTCCTGAACCATAACAACTAGAAAACAATACAAATACTCAGTTACCACAGTACTATTGTTTTGCAGTATACTACATGAATTATAAAGGACCAATTCCAAATATAAAGAAACATTTTCCCACACATGAATTAATGCAAATTTTTTATCTGATACACTGATGAGCTTCAAAATTAAGAGGCACCCTGTTGTAGTGAATGAGAGTTATGTAAACACCATAGCAGAACAAGCTGCACTACAATGGGAGTTTTGGAAACAGTAGAGCGCTGGCCCGTTCAAATGTTTCTACAAGCCTAACCACCTAGGGCTGGCGCTCAATCCCCTGAAAACATCAAGATGGGACAACTCCTTTAACACAGCAACTTGTGTGTTACATTTTCTAAAATAAGCACATAGGGTAGGAGTGGATCATTAAAGGCAAGAAAGTATTAACAACATATAGTACTTCTCTCTCTTGAAGCCACTGCTGGTTTTGGCTTTAAGATCTGCATAAAAAAATGAACATTTGGCTGTACCCTTGTTCACAAAGGTATAGTGTGGTATAGTGCAGGTATAGTGTGATTTTACATTGACAAATGGATGACATCCAAAAAAGAGATTTTTTTTCTTTCTATACTTTTGCTCGATTGCAAAAGTATGAACAGGATCTAAAGAGGCAAAATTGCAGCTCCTAAATAGGAGATATTATTCTGGCCATTATAGAGCACTGATTTATCGTTTGACTGTCTTGGTTGCAAACAGTATCTAACGTGGACAAATGTATTATTATTTTTTTTAACCAAAAATAGATTTTCCTGGGAACAAAAAGGAAGGAAGACTCACACCTAATCACGTGGTCAGGGAGATGGGGTAATGGGGTGTTTTGTGACAATAACATAAATTAAGGCACACATGTAAAACTAGGCACACATGAAAGCAACAGAACAATGTGAATCGACCAGTGGGATACACTTACTCTGTTTTCCAACACAAACTCCATGTAGAAGGACTTGGTGTTTGTGAGAAAGTTGGTTCATTAAGCTTGCTGCTTCTAGAAAAGACTAAAAGTAAGTAAAAAACTGTAAGTTCAAATTATCATATAATATATTTCCTTTATATCTCCCAAAATATCATTTGAAATACACTAGGAAACAAACATTTCATGTTTCATAAGTTAAAAATGCATGATCTGTCAAGAATGGATATAGACTGATGATCATAAATGTTCTGGGTGTTTGTTTGTTTTTTTGCACTCAATATCAGTAAACACTAGAGATGAGCGAATCTAAGTTGACGAAGTGGAATTTGATTTGAATTTCAGGAAAAATTTGGTTCGCACCGAACCCGAGTTTCCTCACGCTTCGTGGTAACGAATTTCCTCACGCTTCGTGGTAACGATCACCCATAATGCCATGCATGCAGCCAATCAGCAGCCAGCTCGTCTTGTGATGTCACAGCCCTATAAATAGCATCAGCCATCTTGGATTCTGCCATTTTCCAGTGTACTTAGTGCAGGGAGAGATGTCAGGAGGCGCTAGGGACAGTGCTAAAAAAAAGTCATTGTGCTAAAAAAACTATTTACAAGTGCAGGGAACGATTATTCAAGGTGTAGGGAAAGGATAGGGAGGAATCATTCCACAGCATTTATGTTGAACAGGGTTCAGTAGGGGAGGTTACAGCCTTGGTAATAGGAACAATCCTATTACACCTTGCTGCATTGACTGCGGATCCAAATTGCTATTATACAGCTCTGTAATTCCAGAAAACTGTTCTTGTTATTGGGGTGCAAGTGCTGTTTGATACAGCCATTAACAGGGTTTATTGCAAGGAAATATTTATATGTCTTATTTGCCCTAGTGCGGTGCAGTTATATGTTCTAAAGCATTTTTGGCTTGTATTAGTGGAAAAAAAGGGCTTATTAGCCATTGTGTGGTGAATTGTGTGGTGAATTTGTGTTTTTGTTGTGTATTAGTGGCAAAAGAAATATATATTTGCCGTTCAGAGGTGCAGTTATATGTTCTAAAGCCTTTTGTGTCGTGTATTAGTGGCAAAAGTAAAATATATTTGCCGTTTAGCAAAGCAGTTATATGTTATAAAGCCCTTTTTGTCGTGTTATAGTGGCAAAATAAAAATATGTTTGCCATTCAGCGGTGCAGTTATATGTTTTATAGCCTGTTGTGGCGCGTATAAGTGGAAAAAGAAAAATACCGGTATATTTGCCGTTTAGTGGTGCAGTTATATGTTATAAGGCCCTTTTTGTTGTGTAATAGTGGCAAAATAAAAATATATTTGCCATTCAGAAGTGCAGTTATATGTTATAAAGCCCTTTTTTGTGTGTATTAGTGTGAAAAAAGGGCTTATTAGCTGTTGTGTGGTGAAGTGAGAAAATTATTGGGGTGTTTTAATTTCCTTTTTTTTTATTTATCTGATCTAACAGTATGTCAGACAGAGAAGTGACAGGCCCTGCACAGGGGAGTGGCAGAGACCTAAATATTTCTGGCAGAGGTCGCAGCAGAGTAAGGGTCCATTCACACGTCCGTTGTTTCTTTCCTAATCTGTTCCGTTTTTTGCGGAACAGATCTGGACCAGTTCTGTACCCATTCATTTTCAATGGGTCCTGAAAAAAATCGGACAGCACAATGTCCAATTTTTTTTCAGGACCCATTGAAAATGAATGGGTACAGAACTGGTCCAGATCTGTTCCGCAAAAAACGGAACAGATCAGGAAAGAAACAACAGACGTGTGAATGGACCCTAAGGGGGCATGGCAGCAGGAGTCGCAGTGAAAGGCCGGAGCTCCCTGTGTCATCTAGCGGTCGTGTCTTGACCAGCAACCTAGCAGTTCTTGAATGGTTGACCCGGTCATCTCGGTTTTGGATCCACTCCTGTTTTTTTGGGGGCATTAGCAATACTGATGTATTACTGACCAAATGCTGACCGAGTGAAGGCGGATGCCCAACAGACAGGATCCGTTTTTTGGGCGTTATTGTTCTGACGGATCAGAGGAAGGGCAAAATAATCAGTGACGTTAACACAAACTTACTGCTGACACCCTTTCCACTTTGTCAGGGGGGCTCTATTTGTATAAGCGTTTAATAGAACAGGTTCTGTAGACATCTATGTGGAATCAGCTGATGACGGTGTAAAAGGAGTGCACTTTTTCTTGGCGCTAACATCGACCTGTAAGGCTAAGTTCATACTTGAGTTATTTGGTCAGTTATGGCCCCGTGACTGCCCAAATAAGTGAAGTGTGCAGTGATTCTAATGTCATATGGACTCACAGTATAATTTCACTACAACAGCAGACTCCCTATGCGTGTTACTGCAAGGCACAGTGTTCTACACCACTATAAAGGCTCTCTGCAGCCAGGAAATAGCCTTTTTTTTTTTACATGATTCGCCGCAAATAAATTTGAATTGAACCAGATTTTTTTTTTTAATTCGGCAAACCGGCCGAATAGAATTTTTTTAAAATTCCAATGATTTGGCTACAAAATTTTCTTTAGTTTAGAATTTTATATTACTGTTGTCATGTGTCTTTGTGTAAAGTTGCTACAGATTATAGCCAGGGCCCTTCTCTAGGGGTCTGGTGTATTCAGCAATCTGAAATTGGCTGCTGGGGGTTAAAATTGTGGCCAGGTTGAAGTGCCAAGTTTGGTTGGCAATGACATACCAGTACATATTTTTTTTTACAGTAAGATTTTTATTGGTTTCCACAAGTTTTAAACAAAGAAAAGGTCTACATAAAGGGAATAAAAGCTCAGATTTCAGAGCTAAAAATGTTAGAGAGAAACAGCAACTTGCATCAGTAGTCAGAAATAGGAACTATAGTAATAGCTATAACTAGTAAGACATAAACTCAAATACTTGATGGACCAGAAATAGCTTTTTTTTTTTACCTTTGTATAGGTAGGCAGTAGCTCATCAACCACCTGCTCAATGTAATAATGTCTCTACAATTTCCTCTCCACTAACTAGAAATAGATATCTATTTGTATGAATTTAGAAGTAGGGATGATTAAATGAAAGGTGTCTGGGCCGCTTCACCTGCTTCGCGATGAGATCACAATGTTGGTGCCTAGGGTAGGGGAAGGGAGTAAGGAAGCTACTGGCCATGTTAGTTTAGAAGGTAGACCAGAAGAATAAACACATGGGTGCTACCAGTGAGGAAAATTATTCTTAATTGCATATTAATTGCTTTAATAGGATAATCCTTTTAATGTGTGGAGGAATTTTCATTTCACCTTCTCCAGAACCAAAAATAATAATAATTAAAATGGGTTGTTCAGAGGCTTTATATTGATGAACTATCCTCCTCCTATCCAACACCTGGCACCCCCTCCTATTAGCTGTTCGAAGAGGATGCAGCGCTCCTTCATTATACTACGCGTCATCTCCCCTGTAGTGGTGGCATAGTGAAATTACAAGTACTCCATTCAAGCGCTCACATGAAGTGCTGTCTCCTCTTCAAACAGCTGATTGCCTGGATTGCCAGGTTAGGATAGGTCATTGAAAGCAGAACCCCTTTTACTGTCTGTAAGCAGTAAACGCTTTACCTCTTGGTAATGCTGGTGAGTGGCATCAAGAATTTTCAGCAGAACATCAACTTTGTGCTCCTCCTCTCCATCTGCATCTCTGCGTAACCCATGAAATATTTTGGTGAAGGAGCCTTTTCCTTGGCTTTCCAACTGGAAAAGAGTTATGTGACATATCATGAGCATCACCATTCTAGATAGCTGTGCAACTGTTCCAGCAATAAATAATAACCCAAACTCATGAACCTTATAAAACATTTATGAACACTTGTGCAGACAAGAGCTGGAGGTGTTGACTAGTGTTGATCGACCACCAAAGTGCTTGGGTGCTCTGGTGCTTGAGTAGAACACTTTGGGATGCTTGGGTGCTCTACAGAGCACCCAAGCACAATGGAAGTCAATGGGAGAACCAGAGTATTGAACCAGTGTCACGGTGTGGTGTGGGAGGGTGTCAAGGAACCATGAACCAGACGTACAACAAGAGATAAGTGGAAATAAGAAGGCTTTATTGAAAATCAAGCTGTAAGGCAAAAGTCCAAACGGATGGCTAAACCGAAGCAGGGTCTTGCGAAGCCAGAGGTCAGGAACCAGGAGGGTAATCAGACGAAGCCTGGATCAGGAACCAGCAGGGTAGTCAGACGAAGCCTGGATCAGGAACCAGCAGGGTAGTCAGACGAGGCCTGGATCAGGAACCAGCAGGGTAGTCAGACGAGGCCAGGATCAGGAACCAGAAGCAGCAGCAGTCTTAGAAGCATGTGAACACAGGAGGACCAAGCAAGGAACTGAAGCCACAGACCTCCTATATATGAGCTAGGCATCCAGCTCCTCCCAGTGGGAAGGAGAAGCCGCTGGGTGGGAGGCTACAAGAAACCCAGAAACCAAGATGGCCGCCAGCACATGTCAAACGAAGGAGAACAGCAAGAAGGTAAGACCATGACAGTACCTCCCCCTCAAGGGCCCCTCCTCCGCGGAGTAAAGAACGGTTTCTGAGGGAAGCGTGCGTGGAAGGCTCGGAGCAAGGCAGGAGCATGGACATCTGCGGAGGGAACCCAGGAACGCTCCTCTGGACCATAACCACGCCAATGGACCAAAAACTGCACCCGACCGCGGACCAGGCGTGAGTCCAGGATATTGCTCACCTCATATTCCTCACGATTGCCCACTTGGACCGGACGAGGCCGAGGAACCGAGGAAGTGAAACGTTTACACACCAGTGGCTTCAACAGGGAGACATGAAACACGTTGGAGATCCGCATGCCAGGAGGAAGCGCAAGGGCATAGGCTACCGGGTTTACCCTGCGAAGCACTCGGAAGGGACCAACAAAGCGAGGCGCCAGCTTGGGAGTGGGCACTCGAAGGTTGAGGTTGCGGGTGGACAACCATACGCGGTCTCCGACCTGGTAGGAAGGAGCGGGCGCTCGTCTGCGATCAGCCTGGAGTCTCTGGCGCTGCGCAGAGACCTCAAGGGACCTCTGGATCTGTACCCAAGAAGCACGTAGGACGGAAAGGTGATCCTCCACAGCCGGAATATCCTGGGGAGAGAATACCTCCGGTAACACGGCAGGTTGGAACCCATAATTGGCCATGAAGGGAGACGTCCCAGAGGAAGAGTTCACCGCCGTGTTCCTGGCAAACTCAGCCCAAGGCAGGAGAGAGATGAATCCCCAACTGGGAGCAAAAGGAGCGCCAGAACCTGGACACGAACTGACTCCCCCGATCCGACACAATCTCCTTGGGCAAACCGTGCAACCGGAAGACCTCCCTGGCAAAAATCGTGGCCAACTCTTGTGCAGAGGGTAACTTCTTGAGAGGAACACAGTGGCACATTTTGGAAAACCGATCCACAATCATGAGAATGACCGTATGGCCTCGGGATGCAGGGAGGTCCACAATGAAATCCATCCCCAGGTGTGACCATGGACGCTCCCCGGTGGCTATGGGTTGCAAAAGGCCCAACGGACGGTGCCGAGGGGACTTACTCTGGGCACAAACGGAGCATGCCGCTACATATGCGGCGATGTCGGAACGTAGAGAAGGCCACCAGAACAGACGTGAAACAGCCCAGGACAGCTGATTCTTTCCAGGATGCCCCGCGGCCTTGGAGTTATGGTAGGTTCGCAACAACCGAGTGCGCAACTCCTCAGGCACAAAACATCTGCCGTTGGGTCTCCCAGAGGGAGCACCAGATTGAGCCGCCAAAATCTGCTCACCCAGGGGAGAGGTCAGGCTGGTGCGAATGGCGGCCAGGATCTGATTCGGAGGTATGACCGAAGTCGGAATCGACTCCTCCCCGGACAGCTCGGAGTACTGCCGTGATAAGGCATCCGCTCTGATGTTCTTGGAACCGGGTAGGTAGGAGACCACGTAATTAAAACGTGACAAGAACAGAGCCCATCTGGCCTGACGTGGTGTCAATCTCTTGGCCTCAGAGAGGTAGGTCAGATTCTTGTGGTCCGTCAGGATGAGAACCGGAACCACCGAGCCCTCGAGCAAGTGCCTCCATTCTTTAAGGGCCTGCACGATGGCCAATAACTCCCTGTCACCAATCTGATAGTTGCACTCCGCGGAAGACAGTTTCCGGGAGTAAAACCCACAAGGAAGCAGAGGACCCTCTGGTGTTCTACGCTGAGACAGAAGGGCGCCTACTCCCGTCTCAGACGCGTCCACCTCGAGGACAAAAGGCAACCCAGGGTTGGGATGCGACAGAATCGGAGCCGACACAAAGGCGGACTTTAGAGCCTCAAAAGCTCGGATGGCCTCGAGCGGCCAGACCTGGGGATTACTGCCCTTCCTGGTCAGATCCGTGAGAGGCTTGGCTAGCATGGAAAAGTCCCTGATGAACTTCCGATAATAATTGGCGAAGCCCAAAAAGCGCTGCAGGGCACGAAGACCACTGGGCTGGGGCCACTGTAAGACAGCCGAAACCTTCTCAGGATCCATGGAGAACCCGTCAGCGGAAATGATGTAACCTAAGAAGGTTACCTGGGATCGGTGAAATTCGCATTTCTCAAGCTTACCGAACAGCTTGTTCTCTCGTAACCGTTGCAACACTCGTCTGACATCCAGAATGTGGGCCTCCATGGATTCAGAATATACCAAGATGTCATCCAAATAGACCACCACACACTGCTGCAACAGGTCACGGAAAACATCGTTGATGAATTCCTGGAAGACTGCGGGCGCATTGCACAACCCAAAGGGCATAACCAAGGATTCATAATGACCGGTCCTGGTGTTAAACGCGGTCTTCCACTCATCGCCCGCCTTGATCCTTACCAGGTTATATGCCGCCCTCAGGTCGAGTTTGGTAAAGACCGTGGCCCCTTTGAGGCGATCGAACAGCTCGGAAATCAAGGGTATCGGGTAAGCGTTCTTGATCGTGATGCGATTGAGACCCCTGTAATCGATGCAAGGCCTCAACTCACCGCCCTTCTTTTTCACAAAGAAAAATCCAGCCCCTGCCGGGGACGAGGATTTGCGAATGTGTCCGCGTGAAAGCGCCTCCCTCACGTACTCCTCCATGGCCTCATTCTCCGCTACCGACAGTGGATAGACTTTGCCACGAGGAGGAACGGCACCAGATTGTAACTCTATGGCACAATCGTATGGGCGGTGCGGAGGTAGGGCAACCGCACGCACCTTATCGAATACATCCCGGTACTCCTCGTATTCAGGAGGCAACAGAGAGTCCGAGGAAGTACACAGCAACTTGACAGACCCATGGATGCAACTAGCCCCACACTGCGGTGACCACGAGAGGATCTCGGCCGACCTCCAATCGAAAGTCGGATTATGCTTCTGGAGCCAGGGGTACCCCAAGACCACCGAGTAGTGTGGAGACGAAATAACCTGGAGACAGACCGACTCTCTGTGAACGGCACCAATGGCCATCCCCACTGGAAGGGTCTCATGAGTCACGTGTGGCGGCAGAAGGGGTCTGACGTCTATCGCCTCAAGAGCCAGTGGGGAACCTCGAGGCTGCAGAGGAATGGAATTGGCGGCAGCGAACACACTATCAATGAACAAACCACCAGCACCAGAGTCCACCAACGCCTGAGTCGTCACCGAGCCCCCCAACCCAGGAGAGGACAACAGTAATCAGTGGTTTGTCAACACGGGAAACCGGGGACGAGGAGACTCCACCCAAGATCTGCCCCCGACAGGATCTCAGGTGCGAGCGTTTCCCGGACGGTTCGGGCATGCCAACCGAAAATGCCCACCGAGACCACAGTACATGCATCGGCCCTCGCGTCTCCGGAGTGCCCTCTCCCCCTCGGACAGGCGAGCAAACCCCAGCTGCATGGGTTCACCCCCAGACAAGTCATCCCCAGGAGGCGTGGGAGGAGAGGGAGGCACGGGTGGGACAGCAAACGTAGGCGCCAATCTGTTAGAAGACCTCCGCAGGCTCTCCTTAAAGGAAGGTCTCTCCCTGAGTCTGGTGTCAATCAAAATCAGGAAAGAAATAAGAGACTCGAGCTCCACTGGTAGGTCCTTAGCTGCAACCTCATCCTTCAAGGCATCCGAGAGACCATGAGAGAAAGCAGCGACCAGAGCCTCATTATTCCAGCCCACCTCTGCTGCCAGGGTACGAAACTCAATGGCATATTCAGCTACGGATCGTGAACCCTGTCTGATGGACATAAGGAGCTTCGCAGCAGAGGCAGCACGAGCCGGCACATCGAATACCTTCCGAAGAGAAGCAACAAAACCGGAAAACTCGGCAACCACCGGATTGTTGTTCTCCCATAAAGGGCTGGCCCAGGCCAAGGCCTTGTCCGAGAGCAGCGAGATCAAGAAGCCCACCTTTGATCTCTCAGTAGGAAAGGCATGTGGCAGCAACTCGAAATAAATGCCCACCTGGTTAAGGAAACCTCGGCACTGAGTTGGCTCTCCCCCAAAGCGCTGTGGAAGGGGGGCAGAACCGGTCATACCCCGAAACACCGCAGGCGCAGCAACAGGTGTCGGGGTAGACTCTGGCGCAACAACCGGAGCGGCAGTAGGAGCGGGCCCAGGAGCGACAACCGACCCATCGGCAACGGAAGCTAAATGAGCCGTGCGTTCAAGCAGGGTTTGCAACGCCACAGCGAACCGACCCAACAGGTGATCCTGCTGATCAAGTCTGGCAACCAGTGTAGGTAGCGAGGATGGCCCTGTACCGTCAGAATTCATGGCTTGGTCCTAATGTCAAGGAACCATGAACCAGACGTACAACAAGAGATAAGTGGAAATAAGAAGGCTTTATTGAAAATCAAGCTGTAAGGCAAAAGTCCAAACGGATGGCTAAACCGAAGCAGGGTCTTGCGAAGCCAGAGGTCAGGAACCAGGAGGGTAATCAGACGAAGCCTGGATCAGGAACCAGCAGGGTAGTCAGACGAAGCCTGGATCAGGAACCAGCAGGGTAGTCAGACGAGGCCTGGATCAGGAACCAGCAGGGTAGTCAGACGAGGCCAGGATCAGGAACCAGAAGCAGCAGCAGTCTTAGAAGCATGTGAACACAGGAGGACCAAGCAAGGAACTGAAGCCACAGACCTCCTATATATATGAGCTAGGCATCCAGCTCCTCCCAGTGGGAAGGAGAAGCCGCCGGGTGGGAGGCTACAAGAAACCCAGAAACCAAGATGGCCGCCAGCACATGTCAAACGAAGGAGAACAGCAAGAAGGTAAGACCATGACAGAGGGGAACTCCACACCAAACACAAAAGTGAGGGAGAAGGTACAAGGCCTGCAAACTAGGGAAAGGTCTAACAGAATGAACAGACCCTGATGGTAGGACTGTTCATCCGCAGGAAACTAAGCCTTGTTCCGCCTAAAAGGCCCTGAAGATAGTGATTGAGCCACAGATGACCTGGTCCTTCCCAGCTGAAGGAACAAGAGTCTGCCTCAGGTCTGGTACCAAGAGACAGGGAAATAAACACAATACAAAAATGAAAAACACTTAACTCCGGGTAAATGGAAAGCAGGAACTCAGCAGAGATCCAGACACCAAACAATCTACAACCAGAATGAGCTATCAACCACAAGGAGTGATGGGTAATGCCAGACTAAGAAGAGAGTAGTAATGGTCACAAGATCTACACCTGAAAAGGAGGTGTGCACATCCCAGCAACACATAGACAAAGTGAAACCAAAAGAAGCAGTCAGATCACTGACGTGCAGCCAGTCTTTCAGATCTTCTACCACCTGTCACGGGTGTGACAACCGGGCACCCCCCTGCTATGAAGAGGGGGGTGGGTGTCTGGTTCACAGGAAAGGTCAGAAATTGATGGAAACACCACTGAAATGGTTCGGGAACAGCATTGGGAGGATGTCTGGATGCATCTTGGACTCCAAGGTCGCTGCTGGGAACGATGTTCTCCGAGTAGTATGCCACTTTTACAGACAATAAAACGCACAAAACCGAAGATGAAATTGATTTTAGAGGAAAAATTGTTAGAAACATTCTTTCCTGTATATTTACTTGTATATAAAGTGCAAGTGCTGCCAAAAATTTAGAAGGAAGAGGCACTCTGATACAACCAGTATATCACATAAAGAAGGGCCTCACTCACATTGTGGTACAATTGTTCAGGTAGCGGGACTCCTACACTCATAAAGCATATGCACTAAGTGAAAGGGCTGCCAAAAATTACAAGGAATCGGCACTCCAATACACCCTTTATTACACATAAAGGAGGGCATCATACACACCCTTGAAAAACTATGATTGATTGCCTGCTGGTGACCCTCAAAAACATTAGGAGAAAGGGCCTGCTGTTGACCCTCTAAAACATTAGGCGCGAGGGCCTGCTGCTGATCTGACCATCTAAAACATTAGGGGTTAGGGTCTGCTGCTGATCTGACCCTCTAAAACATTAGGAGCGAAAGCAGCCTAATAAGCATGTTGATATGATGGAGGAGAAGGATGAGAAAAGGAAGATTGAACCATATACCCTTTTTAGTGTTTTGGAACGGGTGCATGGGAATACAATGTATTCAATACACCATAAAAGCCACATTTAAAGTGCCTTTATGTTCAGCCGCTTTCCTCTAGGGGAGTAGAGAAGATGGGTCAACCTGTCAGCATTTTCAGTTGACAGGTGGATGCGCTTATCAGTTATTATGCCCCCAGCAGCATTAAATACACGCTCTGACAAAATGCTGGCGGCGGGGCAGGCCAGCACCTCCAAAGCGTAGAGCGCCAGTTCGTGCCATGTGTCCAGATTGGACACCAAATAGTTGTAAGGCACAGAGGGATCACTGAGGAAGCTGACACGGTCTGTTAAGTACTTCTTCCCCATCTTCCAAACTTTTCCCTCCTTGTGACACTAGGCCGTGCATCAGGGTGAGGGTGCTGGCGGGGTGTCATGAAACTGTCCCAGGCCTTGGAGAGTGTTGCCCTGCCTCTGTTGGAACTGCTTTGTGTTCCCCTTGTCTCCCCTCCTCGGTTGCCCAAGGAACTACGTACTCTGCCGCCAGCGTAGTCAGCTGGAAATTTTTGGAGCAATTTTTCCACAAGGACCTTCTGGTATTGCACCATTTTGCTAGTCCTCTCCACCACAGGAATGAGAGATGAGAAGTTCTCTTTGTAGTGGGGGTCGAGAAGGGTGAACAACCAGTAATCAGTGTTGGCCAAAATGCGTATAACACGAGGGTCACGGGAAAGGCAGCATAACATAAAGTCAGCCATGTGTGCCAGAGTCCCAACAGACAAGACTTCGCTGTCCTCATCATGAGGATGACTCTCAATCTGCTCATCCTCTTCCTCCTCTTCTACCCATTCACGCTGAACAGATGGAATAAACCTGCTATGGGTACTACCCTTTGTAGAGGAGGCATCCGTCTCCTGCTACTTCTCCTCCTCCTCATCATCATTCAATTTGCGCTGAGAAGACGAACTGAGGGTGGTCTGGCTATCACCCCGTGTACTGTCTTTCCCCATTTCCACCTCTTCCACATGCAAAGCGTCCGCTTTCATTGTGAGCAGCGAGCGTTTGAGTAGACACAGAAGTGGGATGGTTACGCTGATAATAGCAGCATCGCCGCTCACCATCTGTGTTGATACCTCAAAGTTGCGTAAAAGCTCACAGAGGTCAGACATCCATGCCCACTCGTCACTTGTGAAGTGCAGAGGATGAGTGGAAAGGAGACAATCATGTTGCAGCTGGTATTCCACTACAGCCCCCTGCTGATCACAAAGCCTGGCTAACATGTGGACGTGGAGTTCAAGTGCGTGCTTACATCGCACAACAGTCGGTGAGCTGGCAATTGCAAGCGTTGCTGCAGCGTTGCCAGACCGGCAGAAGCTGTCGATGACTTTGGGAAATGGGCACACACTCTGGTCATCCTCCTGACGTGTTGACCTAACAGGAACCTCACTTATTGACAAATGTGTCTCATCCTCATTATGAACCTCTTGAGACACTAATTGAAGTTGACTTATTGGCAACTGTGTCTCATCATCATCCACCTTGTGAAACACTAATTGCCGTTCCCTACCGTCATCTTCTTCTGACTGTGGATGCTCAAGAGTTTGGGAATCAGTGCACAAAATCTCCTCATGTCCCTCTTCAAGCGGGCATGGTGAGAGGCCCAAATCAAGGAATGGGGCTGAAAAAGAGCTCCTCGGAATATCCAAGTCTGGGCTCACTTGTTTGCCAAGACTCTCCATGGTGGGAGGAAGGAGGATCAGGGTGAGGATTCTGTTGACCAGACTCTTGGCTACTGAGACTGGACTTTGTGGAAGACAGGGTGGTGCGTAACTGACTGGAATCATTATCTGCTACAATCCAACCGACCACCTGGTCACACTGGTGTGACTTTGAGAGTGGTGTCCTGCGCCTCCCTGCAAACTGGGACATGAAGCTAGGTATCATGGATGAGTGTGTTTCTTGTACTCTGACAGCAGGCACAGTTTCACCGCGCCCAGGGCCACCATCAGCAGCATGGCCACTTCCCCCTCCCTTACTGCTCGCCTTGAGCATATTAACCGGTATATATGCTTGCAAGTATGTCACACGTACAGTAGCGCAGGTTTTGTAAGTGTATGCGCAAATAAATTACGCAGGAGATTTAGTGCAGGTAATGTCGCTGTCACCAGCTGCTAAGAAAAAATTACTCTGAATGTCACAGATATTTAGGATGCAAAAACGTTATACAGGAGATGTAGCGCAGGTACTGTCGCTGTCACCAGCGGCGAAAAAATTATACTAAATGTCACAGATATTTAGGATGCGCAAACATTATACAAGAGATGTAGCACAGGTAATGTCTCTGTCAGCAGCGGCCGACCAATTGCGCTGAATGTCATAGATATGTAGGATGCGCAAATGTAACACAACAGGTGTAGCAGAGGTTGTGTCACTGTCAGCAGCGGCCAAACAATTGCACGCAATTTAGCGTAGGTTGCGCTAATAATATATATTGCAGCTAGATAAACAATAGTCCTTAAAAGGACTTTTGGGTCTCTAACACCTTTCAAACAGTGAGTGCCAGAACTTCACCGCACGTTTATTGGCTGCGTAGCAGCCAACAAATGTGTGTGGGGAGGAGACTCGAGCATCGCGCTCGAGCACACGCGGTGTTTGGCTGAACATCGCGATGTGCCGAGCATCGCGATGCTTGACTCAAAATGGTGTTCGGTCGAGCATGCTCGCCCAACGCTAGTGTTGACTTTAATAACCAACTGTTACCAATTCTTTTCTATATTCCAAAGTCTAAAAAACAATTTTTACAGTGAAATATAAAGCAGTATAAACTCACACAACAATCTGTTTTAAGAAAGTCCCCATGTTAATAATGTGGTACAGTACAATCTGGTGACAATCATTTCTTCAATATAGAAATCGTGAGGGAGAAGCCCTTAAGCATCTGTGCTACCATGTTAAGCATTAATACCACAAATTTCTAAAGTTTTTTTTTAGGAATAGATTATACTTACAAAGGTGATATCGTTGAGATGGATTTTTTGAAAGGTCAGTAGCGGAATTTGTCTTCGCTGTCTTGTTGGTGACATCATTTGTGGAGAGTAATTGTTATGTAGAATTAAAAGGTTTGATTTCTCTGGAGGAGAAGCAAAAATCCAAATTCTATTATGTTATTTATTATTTATTAGAAACATAGTCCTAATTTATATTATTTTATTTAGGCCTCATGCACACGACCGTTGTTGTGTCCCACGTCCGTTGTTCCGTTTTCCATTATTTTCTGCGGACCCATTGACTTTCAATGGGTCCGTGGAAAACTCGGCTAATGCACCATTTGTCATCCACGTCCGTGATCCGTGTTTCCAGTCCGTAAAAAAAATATGACCTGTCCTATTTTTTTCACGGACAGCGGTTCGCGGACCCATTCAAGTCAATGGATCAGTGAAAAAACACGGAGGCACACAAGATTGTCATCTGCGTTCGCACGTCCGTTTTTTTCCTATCATTTGCATGGCAAACTTGACTTAGATTTTTTTTTACTTTCCTTCATGTCTGGTGATCCTCCAAAAATAAAGGAAGACACACTGGAAAAAAAAACGGACACGGAACAACGGAACCCCTTTTTGCGGACCGCAAAAAAATACTGTCGTGTGCATGAGGCCTTATAAGGATATGTATTTTCCTTTTATATTAGAAAATATTTTGCCTTAGGCCTCTTTCACACGGGCGTCATGTTTTTTGCCCGGATAAGAGGCGGGTGCGTTGCGGGAAAATGCGCGATTTTTGCGCGCGAGTGCAAAACATTGTCATGCGTTTTGCACTCGCGTGAGAAAAATCGCGCATGTTTGGTACCCAAACCCGAACTTCTTCACAGAAGTTCGGGCTTGGGATTGATGTTCTGAAGATTGTATTATTTTCCCTTATAACATGGTTATAAGGGAAAATAATAGCATTCTGAATACAGAATGCTTAGTATAATAGTGCTGGAAGGGTTAAAAATAATAAAAAAAGTTAACTCACCTTCTCCTCTTGTTAGCGTAGATCCCGGTCTGTTCTTTAGCTGTGGACTGAATGACCTGAGGTGATGTCAGATCACATGCTCCAATCACATGGTCCATCACCGTGGTGATGGAGCATGTGATCTGACGTCATCAAAGGTCCTTCAGCCCACAGCTAAAGAACAGACCGGCCTCTACGCGAACAAGAGGAGAAGGTGAGTTAACTTTTTTATTATTTTTAACCCTTCCAGCACTATTATACTAAGCATTCTGTATTCAGAATGCTATTATTTTCCCTTATAACCATGTTATAAGGGAAAATAATACAGTGAATAGACTGTCACCTAGAACCCATGCGTGAAAATCGCACCGCATCCGCACTTGCTTGCGGATGCATGCGATTTTCACGCAACCCCATTCATTTCTATAGGGCCTGCGTTACGTAAAAAACGCACAAAGAGGAGCATGCTGCGATTTTCACGCAACGCATAAGTGATGCGTGAAAATCACCGCTCGTGTGCACAGCCCCATAGAAATGAATGGGTCAGGATTCAGTGCGGGTGCAGTGCGTTCACCGCACGCATCGCACCCGCACGGAAAACTCGCCCGTGTGAAAGGGGCCGTACTCAACTGGAAACAACTAGGCTTCTGTCCTCTATAATGCAACTTGATGACCATATTCATTTACCCTTTAGGCTGGGTTCACACCTGAGCGTTTTACAGCGCGTTCCTACGCATTGTAAAACGCTCAACAAGGAGAAACCAATGCTTCCCTATCGGCATGGTTCTCACCTGGGCGTTTTACAGCGCGTACGATCGCGCTGTAAAACGCCCGACCGCCCAAGAAGTACATGAGCTTCTTTGGGGCGTCTCGTCACGCGTTCCCGTACATAGACTTTCGGGAACGCGCGACAATGGGCGTTCGCTTGTCTCTGTATGCGCGATTGCAAACGCCGGTACAATCGCGCATACAGAGTTCTCCTTTCAGAACGCTCAGGTCTGAACCCAGCCTCATGGTTTGCTTCCCATTGAAATGAAAATCCTATGGGGGCATTTATCAAATGTGTTACTCCAGCTTTTTGGCATAGAATTGTTGCCTTTGTTGTCACATGTTTTTAGTTGTTTAGACTTGTGTGACTTCTGGCTTCCTGCACCACTTTCAGAAGTGGAGTGGAATTTACTCCAAGTTTGTTGTGTTCATCATTTATCTTTTGCAACTTTTTAATAAGTCACAAAAAAAGTTACAACTCCACTCTAGGCATACTTATCCAGACTCTAGGCATCCCCCCAGACATACTGATATAGGCATAAACCACATCACACTTGCACCACATTTATTATTACTGTGAGCCAGTTTCATAAATTTGGCGTAAGGTTATATGACAACTCCAATCTAAAAACTGATCTCAAATACACCTACAATGATAAATTTCCCCTATGACTTTGTTTTTAGATACCTTTGGCTCTTGGAGGACAGCAGTATGTCAGACATGTGGAGACGCCACCCAGACACAGCTTATTATGTTTGTAGTACTCCAAAAGATTCCGCAAACTGGAGAAGTAACGTGAGACACCAACCAAAGAAAAAGTGTCATTCTTACACTGGATGGAGCAGCCCTGGAAATCCTTACCGAGAGGCGTCTGTAAGAAAGTTACAATAATACAGGATATCGAAAAAAAACCTGTATAGGTTATTGTGATAAATAGATGGCCTTTCTGGTACCAAACATGATCTGTACAGGTGGGTCCTGTAGCATATTTTATCTGTCATATGAATAATATCGTGTGATTTCTATGTCCTGTAACCTCAATGTGTACTATTGCCTTTAGCAATATTCATAGAGTCCCTCCTCGTACCCCACATCATATATTTTTGGTAATGAGGATTGTGAGTGTGTGATATATTTTTTGTACAATGCTGTACTGATTCTTAGAATGGCAAATTCTATATGTTGCAGCTTAATCTGGAAATTTAGGTGGGGAATACACATCCCCTGGGCGGAAATCCAAGTGCAGCTCCACTACAATGGCCTTCAATAACATCAGCGATACAACCACAGGGACTGTTCAGCTACATCATAAGCAAATTAGCTACTGTGTTACAGCATATTTGAAGCTAGAAGATACATTGTGGAAAAAAAGCGCTGTTCAGCTTACAATCAAATACCTGTCACTACTATTAAAGACAAGCAGTGTTCTATTAATATTTTTGGAATGCCTATAGTGCTCACACTTTTTTTCTCTCTTTCCTGGAGTACTGTAAATTATAGAAGGCTTTCTTGATGCAAAGCTCCAAGAAGTGAGCACATGTAGCGCTCCTCTCACTTCCTCAACTAACACATCCACTGAACTAGGGGCAGACCTAAGTTCATTACCTAGCTTCCTACAAGAAGACAGGATTGTTAACCCTGGCTGATCCATACAGAGCTATGCATGTTGGTATACATCAAAATATTATGCAGCAAGAAAAATTTGCAATGATCCTATTCTGGGGGACTGCACTTACAGAAATGTTGGGCATATGCATTTAAAGGGCGCTAGTGTGCAGGTCAATCATCTCAGTTTCTTTCCCTGTGCTAGTTATTGTGCTTATTCCATGGGGTGTTTATGCTGCTTCTGTACCATTCTTGTGAACTAGACTTAGCCATATCTTTGTGTCTTCATGACTCTTAGTATTAATTGGTTCCCAGATTGACTGACCATCGGTGTGCCTGCTGTTTTTTTACTTTACAGGTTTGATCAAGATCTCAGATTCTGATTTGGCTGTGGTGTTTTTCCTGCTGTCCTCTGGTAATGACCCCTTAGCTTTGTTTAATATTTATTCTTCACCTGTGTTTTGCAGCAGATGTGGACTCGCTGCGGGAAATTTATCAAGACCAGAATTCCTAAATGGCAGTCTTGATCTTACTGCACTGGAGTAAGATGCGCCGGAACAGCCTGCCAGAGAAGGCTGCCGCTAGTGTGAAAATAGTCTAATGCTGATTGCAGCGTTTTCTGTGACATTTGGTCAAATTTAGAGACATGTGATGTTTCTCGACAGTTTTCAAAGTGGTCTATGTTTAAGGGCTAAAAGTGAGATTAGACATGGATTATTTGTCTTGGTTCCAGCAAGCTTTAGCATTAAACTGGCAGGCAAACTCAACTCTGCTATATCTTCCTCTCACTCTACTGTACTGACAAGCTGGCTTGATAACTTGACTTCTTCTTTATGCTGCACTTCTCTCTGTAGTCAGACTTATCTTCAGCCAAGGAAGGTTACTCCTGGCTCCTGAGGCTTCTATGCCTCTGCCTCCATAGCCAGCCGAGCTTAAGGTGCTCTGGCTGGCGTGGGCACGTCCAGCAGAGATGTGCCCCTGCACACCCTTCCCCTTGCAGGGGGTAAACTAAACTGCCTCTAACAGGTCCCCACCCTTCCTGCAGGAAGTAGGGCTAGCTAACTTCTCTCCAGAGGGGGAGTAGAATGGAATGGAGAGTTCCATTCTTCCTAAGCACAGCTCTGCCATGTTTTCTGCCACCTGCTGGTGAACCAGCCACATTACATGAACAGTTACATAATATTAATAATGCACATTGTGGAGGACCTGAACAAAAATACATAAGATGACGTTGTGTTAGCTAATTAGAGATAGTAGCAGGGTACAGAAGTGGTAACAACACTCCGGGGTGTGATAGATAGATAGAAAGATAAATAAATAAATAAATAGGTACTGTAGATAGATAGATAGATAGATAGATAGATAGATAGATAGATAGATAGCAGTTCCAGTGAAACACTTGTGGGATCATTTATCAGCCCCACAAAATGACAGGTGGAATCTGATTGGTTGCTATGGATAACTAAGTCAGTTCTACTTTACACCAGTTTGATAAATTGATAAGTTGATTTGTAGGACGGCAAAGTTAAGGCCAGTGAAATGTCTGGTTGGCAGGTATGTGTGCAGTGACCCAGGAGCCACTTATAGGACTTTGCAAATTCTGTGTTTTCTAATGTGTGGTTAGGTATAAAACTATGTTGTTTAACTGTTATGTAACACCTAGCTGGACCATCTTCTTATAAATGACTCCTTTACTTCCAAATAAATTAAGGTGCCTGAATGCTAGCGTGTCTGTCCCAGCCAAGACCCGTCTGGCACACCTCCCACCATGTGAACCTATGTGTCAGGCGGTCAGCGCAGGTCAGGCGGAAGCAGAGACCCGGTGCGATAGTAAAACAAGACATTTTAGTGTAACAGCTTTCAAACTGCAGGCAGGTATGCAAGAACTAAATGAGCAGGTGAAATAAGTATGTAACACATCACCAATTTTCTAAGTGAATATATTTCTAAAATTGCTATTGACATGAAATTCTCACCAGAATAAGTTGTTGTTTTGGTCCGCATACGAGCCGCAGCTTTGGCGGCTCGGATGCGGACCCATTCACTTCAATGGGGCCGCAAAAGATGCAGACAGCACTCCGTGTGCTGTCCGCCTCCGTTGCTCCATTCCGTGGCCCCGCAAAAAAATATAGCATGTCCTATTCTTGTCCGAGCTTTGCGGACAAGATTAGGCAGTTATATTAAAGGCAAATTGCGAAACGCACATGGACGCCATCCGTGTTTTGCGGATCTGCGGTTTGCGTACCGCAAAAAATGGAACTGTCATGTGCATGTAGTCTAATAATGAGAAATGACATAGGGAAAATGTATTGAACACATGAAGAAAGAGAGGTGCAAAAAGCCGTGGAAAGTCATGACACCAGCTGAAATCTATCAGTAATTAGAAAGCAATCCAATCCAATAGCATATTCAAGCGAGTTTAAAGTTTGCTCAACAACATTTAGACAAGCTAGTACAGGCCGGACTCAGGGCTTCAAGCCTGGGGGTAGACCTGGCATGACAGAGGTTTGGAGGGAGTGGATTTTGGGACCTATGGGGTTAATTGGTGGGGCGGGAGGTGGGGGGTGCATCAGGGGAGGGGTATAAGGTTTATAAAGGGTGGCAAGGGCAGGAAAAGGGCCATCTTGTGGGGACAGCAGATTTGCAGCAGCCCCTGTCAGAGCTGCTGCGTACCTCTTGTGTGGCCGTGTCTGCACCAGGATATCCTCTGTGGAAGTGCTGCTGGCGCAGGTCCGGGTGGCGGCAAAGAGAAGGGGACCAGAATGGCTCCAGGGCTTGATTCCGAGGTCGGGGGACTTGGCCTCCACGGCTTCCCCCCTTAGCCAGCCACGGAGGACCAGGCCTCCAGCGAGCCTCAGTCCAGGGACCCCCCCGGCACATGCCACAGGTAGAAGCAGTAGAGCCAGGCTGTCGTGTGCCAAGATGAATCCTATCGCAAGGTGGGACCCTGGGCGGGGGATATCGGGCATCCCCGCCTCTGATTCAGCCGGCGGGGAAGCGGGACCAGGATCGGCAGGTGGGACAGGCCGGGCTCACCTTGCCCGGCGTGTGAGTGGAGTCCAGGATTCTTCTTCGGGGCAGCGGGGTAAAGATGACTGCCCTGTGCTGGGTTCACTGATCGGGCAGCACGGGGCTGGCTCAGTGTCGGCTTCAGCTCTAGTGGTCGAGCTGCAGAAATGCAGGCTCTGGCAGCGCCAGCAGCAGGAAGGGGCACAGGAGGTGCTGAGGATGGAAGGATGACCAGAGGGGAGACTTCACATTACGGCTGGTGGAATCACAGCATCTACGCAGCTAGGTAAGACAGATGGGGAGTCCTCATTAACAGTGGATTGTCTTGAGGGGGCCCCGGGGTTGCGGGGGACCCAAGGGGGTCCATTGTGGGAGGGCTGGAGGCGTTGTTATTGAGGTTGAAGGATTTAGTAAAAGGGTTGGCAAGTACGGGGTCAGGGACAGGGTCACCAGTGGCTGCCTGGGGTTTACATGGGTCAGGGATGACGGGTAGTGGTGGGACAGTTGGGTCTGTTGGGCCGGGGGATCAAGGGGCCGTAGGTGGGGGGACCAGCGGGTCGTTGGGGATATCGCTGGAAGGTCCGGCGAACAGGGGTGGGAGTAAAGAGAAGAAGGGGGTATGGGGAAAGATTGGGAGGAGCTGCTTTTGGATGACGGGGCAAGAGGGGAGGTATATGCTTGCTTTGTAGAGCCGCTGGGGGCCCACCTGCGGCCGAAGGTGAAGGAAAAAATGTGGAAAGGGGAATACGTAGACATATTTTTGTTATTCACGCTGGAACGGTTCAATTTGGATAAAGATAGGAAGGAGGAAGAGGACAAGCGGCGGTGCCGTTTGATTCCGCTGACTTTTTCCAACTAGTTGCAGGTGTTCGTGATCCTGGCCAGTGTCATTGGGGAGAAGGTTCTGGAGAATTGTTCCGCGCTTTTCTGTTAACTGAACGGGATAGGCGAGGCCTATCGGGTATATGGGGAGCTGGGGTGGTTGGAGTACTACGAGCAATTTAGGCAACTGAAAGCGGCGCGGTCTAGCATTTGGTGGGATCATAAGGACATTGGCTTGTGAATCAGGGTGATGGCTCCGGTCAGGGCGGGGCAGGCCTTTCCAGGGGTCACCGGGGGTTCTGGCCAATCGGAGCACTCGGCAACCTCGCAAAAGTGATTATACTTCCTGTTTAACGATGGAGGATGCAAGTATGAAGACAAGTGCATATTTAAGCACAAGTGTTCTTCATGTGGAGGAATTCATGGAGCACAGCGGTGCTTCAAAGGTCGAAAAGGAAAGGGTTGGGGTAACGCGGCTGGAAAAGGGGCAGACGCCAATTCGGGTAACTGAGATGGTGCCCTTCCTAAATAGGTACCCGAATGAGGAAACGGCGAAGTTTGTAGCTGGCTAGCTAAGACCTGTCCTAGGTTGCTAGTATAACCTGACATGTGTATATAGCTAAACCTGCTAATAACCTTAATACAATTCCTATGTTTATGTGTTAAAGATAAAAGCAGAGTTATTTTCTGTGACATCATGTTTTGGATGTCATATAACTTTTCTATTTTGTGTTCACAGAAGCAGAAAAAGATAATATGCCTTTAAGATTCATTTTATAGTATAAGGTAAGCTCAGTGACACAGCAAAAACAACAGAAAGCATAGTGTCAATCTGTTGTTGCTGGGCAGAAGTCTAGACTAATCACAGCCAGTTTCTCACACAGCAAGAGTTTTCACCAATCGCAGCCAGCCTCACACACAGCCTGCCTGGGAATTCTCCTAGCAGGAGCTACTGGAATCATTATTCACCAGAGACTGAAGAGACATTCACTCCACTGAGAGTCCAGTTTTATAGGAACAAGAGGCCAAAATAGTTCCATCAATTGCAACATACAATTGCAAATACAAATTGCAAGCATTCAGATTCCATATTGCAATCCAAATTGCATACAACCATACCAGATCATACTCAACCAATCTGCAAATCGTCACTGCTAACTGCATACTGCAAGTGAACTATTAGTTAGACCTCAGATATACCTCTCAGAGAGATCATAAAGTGCTTAAATAACTTAAAGTGAGAGTACAGATACTCTAGAGAGAAATATATCCACCATTTTATGTTGAATGACAAGATTGAACGATAGAACGGTGCTAGAGGAATTACAGAGTTAGGCTACATGCACATGAACGTTGTGTGTTTTGCGGTCCGCAAATCGCGGATCAGAAAAACACGGATGGCATCCGTACACGTTCCGCAATTTGCGAGCGGCACGGACAGCCTTATATAACTGCCTATTCTTGTCCGCAAAGCGCGGACAAGAATAGGACAGGTTATATTTTTTATGCAAGGCCACGGAACGGAGCAACGGAAGCGGACAACACACGGAGTGCCGTCCACATCTTTTGCGGCCACATTGAAGTGAATGGGTCCGCATCTGAGTTTTGGTGGCTTGGATGCGGACCAAAACAACGGCCGTGTGCATGAGGCCTAATAGACAGTCTGGTTAGACTAAAAGTCAGAGATATCAAAATTCTTCTAATGCCACAGAGCAAAAGGCACTTCATAGTGCTGCGCCTGCCACAGAGTTTCTGTTGACAGGTTTTAGGGAGGGTTTTCGTATCCCGTTCGTGAAGGGTGAATTTTGGCAAGGGAAGAAAAATTTGAGGTCTGCCAGGGAGCTTCCAGGGGTGGGTACTGAAAAATGCAAAAAAGAGGTGGCGTTGGGTCGCATGACATGCCCCTTTTGGGACTTGCCGATGCCAGATTTACGGGTGTCACCGCTGGGGGTCGTGGCGAAGAGGAAGCCTACTAAATTTTACCTTATACATTACCTTTCATTTCCAAAAGGGGGTTCGGTTAATGATGGGATTGCGCTGGAGTTGTGTTCAGTGGTGTCTACATCGTTCGATGAAGCAGTTTGTTGGGTTCGGCAGTATGGGCAGGGAGCTTTGCTGGCTAAAGTGGATATTGAAGCGGCGTTCCGTCTTCTGCCTGTGCACCCGAATTGTCAGCACTTGCTGGGTTGTTTTGGGGACGGGGGGATGTTTCCGTTGATTGGTGTTTGCCCATGGGTTGTTCGTTTTCGTTTTCCTACTTTGAGACGTTTAGTACATTTTTGGAGTGGGTGGTACGAGAGTGGCCGGGATGGGGTTCTATTACCTATTATTTGGATGATTTCTTGTTCATTGGGCCGCTGGGTTCGAAGGGATGCTCCGTGATGTTGCATTCTTTCAAAGTCATGTCGCAATTTTTTTGGGTTCCCTTAGTGTCGGAAAAAAACGGAAGGCCCTACGACGATGTTGAGTTTTCTTGGGATAGTCATAGATACTGTGGCTTTGAAGTGCAGGTTTCCAGAGGAAAAAGTTGAGGATCTACAACGGGTGGTGTCGGCTGCCTGTGGGCAAAAAAAATTGCGGCTTCGGGAGTAGCAATCCTTATTGGGAAAACGTAACTTTGCCAGTTGAATTATGCCCATGGGTCGGATTTTTTATAGGAGGTTGGCAGAGGCGACTGGGGGGGTTCAGGCTTCTCATCACTTTGTGCGGCTTACTCGGGAACTGCGGGACGATTTGAGGGTGTGGGCGTCCTTTTTGAAAAAGTATAGGTCTTTATGAATGGCGGATAGGGTGTTGGCGGCGAATCCGGACTTGTTTACGGATGTTGCTCGGGGGTACAGTTTTGGGACATACTTACAGGGTCGGTAGTGTTTAGGGGAGTGGCCGAAGCGATGGCAGGAAGAAGGCTGGGTGAAGAATCTGGTGTTGCTGGAACTCTTTCCCATTTTGGTGGCAGTGTTTATTTTGGGGGAATTTTTGCGGAACAGAAAGGTGCGATTCCATTGTGACAATTTGGGGGTGGTGGAGGCCATTAATCGCGTTTCGGCTTCATCACCACCGGTTGTGTGGTTGCTTCAGCACTTGGTTTTGAGTTGTTTATCATTAAATGCTTGGATAGTTGCATCCCACGTGTCGGGGGTGAGTAACTCAATTGTGGATGCTTTGTCTCGTTTTCAGTGGGAGCAGTTTCGGGTGCTGGCACCGGAGGCGGACAAGCAGGGAGCAAGCTTTCCCTAGGAGCTATGGTCTCTGCCATTTGGTCGGTTGGAGAATTGGTGAGGGGATCCTTGTCGGCAGGGAGTTGGGCAGCGTATGAGAAGGCATGGGGTTTATGGGAAGAATGGAGGCGGTGTTTTCAGGGGTGCGGGTTAGAGGAAGGGGCTTTGATGTTGCTTTTTGTGGAGCACTGCAGAGAGGAGGGATGTTCGTGTCCAGAATGAATGTTTATGGCGGGGGTGGCTTTTGGTTGTAAGTGTCGGGCTACGTCGGATATGACAAAGTCATTCTGGGTATTACAGGCATTAAAGGGTTGAAGGAGGCGGTCGCTGGGGGTGGATCAGCGTAGGCCTGTTTCATTCAGTCCGAGTAAGAGCAGAGCGGGTGGGCTTAAGAGGGAGGACGTTGATTTATTTCATGACAGGGTGAAAACCACCAGTTGTCTGGTGGTTTTATATTAGGTGGTGGGGATGGCTGCATGCCAGGTTCGGTGTCTTAGGGAGTTTTGGGGGCGAGAGGTTGGTGAGGTTGGACCGTTATTGGTTCATGACGACAGGTCGTTTCTTTCTAGTTTCCAGTTTATCGCAGTATTCCGAGCTTGTTTAAAACGCCTGGATAGGGACCCCTTATTGTTTGGGAGTCATTCTTTCCGGATCGGTGTGGCCACTGAAGCGCCTAGGAGATCATTCGTCCCATTGGTCGATGGGAGTCTATCCGGTTTTGATCCTATGTTAGGCCGGCATTGTTGTAAAAGGGGGTAATGGTTATGGGGGTTGGGAGCATGTGGTGAGCAGTTTCGTTTCTGTTGACATATGGTATTTTGTGCTTCTTCCAGGTGGTTCTGGGTGCTTGGTGTGGATTATGGGGCACTCTTACGTGTTCTGAGGAGCATTATGAGCAGTGGTCAGGCCAGGCGGAAGACAGTTGGGTTTTCCAAGAGAGTCGGCGGAGATTCGCTGGTTAGGGATAAGAGGAATGTTGTGGAGCTGGGTTCTTCTGGAGTTTCACAAGTTTGCGAGGTTAGATACATGGGACTGTATGCTGGAGGGGCTGAAGGAGGGCATAATTATTACTATAATACTACAGAGGGGGCCGTTAAAATATTAAGAATACTAATAATACAGAGGGGAAAATAATAATAATAATACAGAGGGGCCAGTATATATTATAATTATACAGCGGGCATTATAGTTATGGGCACTACGGGGGGAGGGTAAGTCTGTTATCTGAGGATGATAGTAAAGTGAGAAATCTAAAACATTTTCTGTGAAACTCTACAGAGATGAGACGCGGCTGAAAGAAGTTATCATGATGGTCCTATCTCCGAATTAAGACGCTGAGGAAAGTCTACATCACAGGGGATGTCACTGGATATGGTGCTGTATTCTCCTGTATATTTCATAGCAATGTATGTTACTTCCATCCAAATATCTGGTTTGGGGGGGGTGGATATTGAATTTGGGCCCACTTATAGTCCTAGAAACCTCTTGTCCTGGATTTAGAGTATCTCAAGCTTCGGCTCAGCTTGGGTGAAGGCAATGCAAGCCCAGGAGGGGTCAAGCAACCATGTAGATATCGCAGGCAGGGCCTGCAGGCCTAGCAGAGCAGGCAGTGCTCTGCTATCCGGCACACAACCTCTGCCTAAGGAGGATAGACTAGACACTGACTTCTCACTAACTTAACTCCTCCCTCTAGCTACAGAGGGCTGGAAGGAAGCAGAAGGGTACTCTCCAGAGAAACTATCTCTGCCAATGCTGCCGCCATCTGCTGGTGGAACAGATAATTACACTTGAACATAACAGTTTCAGGAATAAATATGTACATTATTAGGCGATGACCATAGAATACATTAGATGTTATAGATTAGCACAAAGAAGATGGTAGCAAGGTGTAAAAAGGAGTGGTAATGGCATTGTCACTAAGTCTGTGTTGTGTGGTCACCCTGTACCACAAGTGCCTCTAACTACTCCTGCAACAGAACCAGAGATAACACACCCATAGGAAAACCAAAAGAAGGGCCTCCACAAAAGCGGAAAAAAGAAGGACAACCCAGTGGAGCCCGCCGAGCGAGCTGAACCTGCTGCATAGCAACTCAACTACCTTTCACGCATACTAAGGCAAAGACATACTGACTTCAAGATGTACCATAAAAAGGCGAATTTAGTACGATGGGGAACCAATATCTGTTGAGAGCCCAAGAGAAGTACATGCAGGTCTGGCATGACACCCAGCGCCGCTTGACCACTGCCATGACATTCTCAAAGCTGCCTGCTGAACACAATACATCAGAAATGACACTACTGGAACTACAAACCACTGAACGTGACCTACCAACTTGTAATAATTCAACAGATACTGCTCCATGCACTCCAGAGGCACTGCCAAGTGATGATCTCCTTGTCACGAGAAATCTAGTGGCAAATTCCTACTGCTGCCTCTGTCACCTATGAGGAAATGCCCAAAGTCTACAGAAGACTACAGACAAATTTCCACCTACGGTTTCAGATTATGCCACAGGAGGTTGCCAGAGGACCACAGATGGAGTCCCTGCTGGAGGTACAACCAGTGGGATTAGTTCTTAGGATCTAGAAGCGAACAAGCCAGCGGTCATGGGTACCGACTGGGCTGAAGCTTCTTCTGTCAAGAAAGAAAGGACCCAGGAGCCCTGAAAGTGTCAGAGGGGTTAAGAAACGGGATTGGCCCTTGTTTGCTTGTTTTGTGTTTAGGCCCTAATTTACCACCCTCCTGCCTCTTGACAAAAGGGACTCCTCTTTCATCAAATCCAGGTTGCGCATCTCTTTCCCCTTCTCAGGTTATGCCAACATCTGTCCGAGATGGTTCTGCAATGTTACATGATTTGTTCCCAAGGAATGTACTCAAAGGTTCCCAAGGAATATACTCAAAGACTGAAACGCACCTGAGTGGTGATGTGCCTAAGGTCTGTGCTACCTGGACTTTGGCAGACCCGCAGACCCAGGAATGATTTTTCACTGCTACAGTATTTGTGGACTCTAAAGTATCTGAGCCCTGTTGCCAGGATGCCTGTTAAATAGCTACACAGGCTGCCACCCTTGCCTCCATCAAAGATTGCCACTCAGTACCCTCATGTATTCCCTGATGGTGGCTAGATTTTGCCTAGGCCTTAGAAATGTATGTATGTGCACTTAATTCCTTAACTTTTTTTCCCCACAGCATTGGGAAGGGAGACAGCTATCTGAGATCTATGTGTATTTGGACCCCTATATTCACAGGTGTCAGCACCCAGCTGTTAGCCAGAAGCTTAATTAAGGGAGAGTCATCAGCAAGATAGCAAATCAGAGGTGCTATTAACTGCCACTTTGCCAGCCACCATACATCATCATCTGGAAATAGAAAATTCCACTTCAAACTACTGTTGGATGTACTACAAGTTATATTTTACATTGAGTAAAGAGAGACTTTTATTTTGTTACTGCTGGGTTGAGTCTTTAAATCAAACTTAAATTTAAGTTTTAAGTCTATGAAGTTGATTTTATGAAAGATAAGCAGTACCATTAAATTGTATCCCCTAACTCATCAAGAAAATTACAGCAGTTGATATAATATTGCAGTGCAAGTATGTTGGAATTTCAATTTGTGAAATACAATGATTTACCTCCAAACACACTGTTAGTAGAAGCTTGTCATATTCCTGGGGAGAGTACCGAAGAACGTAGCTTCCAACGCTTCCATTATTCTTCAGTTTATCAATAGCAAACTCTGAGCTACAGAAAAAAACATTTTTAATGGTAAATAGAAGCAGAAATAATGTTGATAAAATGCTTTGAAGAACTCATGATAATATTGATTCAATGAAACCAGAATAATATTACTGCACTTAAAAAATTGTATATGCCTGTAGGAGGCCCTCTGTGACCTGTACTGCAGAGATGCTTACATAAGTTATAGTTTAGATTAGGTGCTTCTAACAACTAGGCAGACAGGAATTACTTTCACACTTGCGTTCAGGGCTCCGCTTGTGAGTTCCGTTTGAAGGCTCTCACAAGCGGCCCCGAACGGATCCGTACTGCCCTAATGCATTCTGAGTGGACGCGGATCCGCTCAGAATGCATCAGTCTGGCACCGTTTGTCCTCCGCTCCGCTCAGCAGGCGGACACCCGAACTCTGCTTGTGGCATTCGGGTGTCCGCCTGGCCGTGCGGAGGCAAACGGATCCGTCCAGACTTACAATGTAAGTCAATGGGGACGGATCCGTTTGAAGTTGACACAATATGGCTACATTTTCAAACAGATCCGTCCCCCATTGACTTTCAAAGTAAGTCAAAACGGATCCGTTTGCACTATCATGAACAAAAAAAAAAAATTTTTTTTTTGTTTTTTTTTTTTGTTCATGGTAATGCAAACGGATCCGTTCTGAACGGATCTAAGCGTTTGCATTATAGGTGCGGATCCGTCTTTGCAGATACCAGACGGATCCGCACCTAAACGCAGGTGTGAAAGTAGCCTTACAGAACTAAATCAGACTTTACACCAAAGCATAACAGTTACAAGTTGAGGCTACCAAGAGGTTCAATGCTTGGTGGTTCACAGTGTCTCAATTAGTAGTTATTTTAACAAAAATATTTCTTATGTTGATGGTGGTTTTCCACAAACTATTGTGGAGATTAGTAGGGTCTCTGGGGCTGCTTCATTCATACATGTTATATAAAGGACCACTAGCTTTGGCCTGGTGCTCAGGACCCTCCACACCACCGTATCAGGTGTGCTGCAGTTTTATACCTCTCATACATGGTAACATCTCTCCAGACTCGCTTCTCTGAAGCTAAAACTGTGGCACTGTGAGGGTAGGTTTACATGGAGTTTTTTGGAGAAGATTTTGAGGAAGATTTTCCTGCAGGTTCTTCAGCCAAAGCCAGTAGTGGATGAAGAATGGAGCAGGCAATAGAATTAACTGATGCAAATGAGACGACGAGCAGAGTAATCTTGAAGAGGAAGTAGAGCTCGTACAAGCACTGCCTACTATTCTAAATCGCTGATCAACGAAGCGCCAGCAGTTGGACTCCCACCGATCAGATATTGATGATCTATCCTGAGGATAGGTCTCAAATATTACTGGCTGCACAACCCCTTTAATATATAGTATCTAATACCTTTCAAATTCACTTCTGGTTTTGGATGAAAAATTTGCTGGAAAATCTGCCTCAAAACCTCCTCAGAAGACACAGTTTGAACTTACCCTGGTACACACCAAAGCTACAGTCCGCAAACATGGAGTAATTTGTCAGTATACATCACAACTTTTGGTGGAGACAACATATAGCAGTTCTCTACCGCAGTCCCACCTCCTAGTGACTTCACTGATACAGCTTACACCCACTAGGAGACCTCTCCCCTAGGCAACCAACTCTCAATGAATACAGTGTGAGAAACCTCCATCATCATAAAACACATCAGCATTACAATGTTTGAAGGACACGGGCACAAACTAATGGTGGAACGTTGCTTTTTAAGGTTTATATTTATAGGACAATGAGAAGCACCAAATTTACTTTTATTCTACTTTTTATTTGGTTAAAGCATATATTTATAATTAACATTACAAGTTTTTCTATAATGCATATACAAGTGATCCATTATAATGGTTCCAAGACTTTTAAAACAGAATGGTCTTTCTTTGCTGACTCACCATACAATGATCTGCAGCATGTGTGATAGAAAGATCCAGCTAATAAACCTAGACATTTCACTGGTAAACTGCTCGTATTAGCTGTCTATAGACTATACAGTATCTGCCGCACAGTATCGTAATACATGTTCCTTACTACTCTATACTTTTGCCAGGATAAGGTGCTTCTTTGGACAAGAAGCAAGGCTGCCCCATTATTTTCCAGTACACTGTGTTTACTGTACAGGGCCCTGGTGAAGCTTCTGTCATCATAATAGAAATATTAAAAATATTTACAGCTTCCAGCAGTTCTTTCTGGCTAGTATTAGTAAGGAATTGCTTTACTTGTATTAGCTTTATGCTTGTTTTTCTTTAATCTTCTCTTTCTAGTTATTTTGTGTGTGCTTTTTGTTACCTGTAACCAGTTACTGGTTATCATAGAGTTATGGTCTGAAGTTATGCTATTTTCAACTTTTAGTAGTTGTCCTGGAACCAATTAATATTTTATCTTGGGGGGGTCTCTTGTGCTACATAATACCAATTTTAAATGCAATGAATGTTCAAAGGATAACTCACGTGATAGGACCATGACACTGATTGTCCAAATTCCACCGTAGTCTTGGTGGAGCCACTTCTTCACAAAAATAATGCTGCGAGTCTTTAGTCAACCGGTAATATCCATCAACCAGAGACACAAAAGACAGAGTGTCTCTTAACATTTGGAACTGTGCCTCCTTAGGAATAAATAAACAGGTATTAGAGGACATGAACCAATCATTTTAACCACTTAAGGACCACAGGTTTATACCCCCCTAGTGACCAGGCCCTTTTTTACAAATCGGCACTCCACAACTTTAGCGGTTTATTGCTCGGTCATGCAACTTACCACCCAAATGAATTTTACCTCCTTTTCTTCTCACTAATAGAGCTTTCATTTGGTGGTATTTCATTGCCGCTGACATTTTTACTTTTTTTGTTATTAATCGAAATTTAACGATTTTTTTGCAAAAAAATTACATTTTTCACTTTCAGCTGTAAAATTTTGCAAAAAAAACGACATCCATATATACATTTTTCGCCAAATTTATTGTTCTACATGTCTTTGATAAAAAAAAAATGTTTGGGCAAAAAAAATAATGGTTTGGGTAAAAGTTATAGCATTTGCAAACTATGGTACAAAAATGTGAATTTCCGCTTTTTGAAACAGCTCTGACTTTCTGAGCACCTGTCATGATTCCTGAGGTTCTACAATGCCCAAACAGTAGAAAACCCCCACAAATGACCCCATTTCGGAAAGTAGACACCCTAAGGTATTCGCTGATGGGCATAGTGAGTTCATAGAACTTTTTATTTTTTGTCACAAGTTAGCGGAAAATGATGATGATTTATTTTTTTTTTTTTTTCTTACAAAGTCTCATATTCCACTAACTTGCGACAAAAAATAAAAAATTCTAAAAACTTGCCATCCCCCTCACGGAATACCTTGGGGTGTCTTCTTTCCAAAATGGGGTCACTTGTGGCGTAGTTATACTGCCCTGGCAATTTAGGGGCCCAAATGTGTGAGAAGTACTTTGCAATCAAAATGTGTAAAAAATGACCGGTGAAATCCAAAAGGTGCACTTTGGAATATGTGCCCCTTTGCCCACCTTGGCAGCAAAAAAGTGTGACACATCTGGTATCGCCGTACTCAGGAGAAGTTGGGGAATGTGTTTTGGGGTGTCATTTTACATATACCCATGCTGGGTGAGAAAAATATCTTGGTCAAATGCCAACTTTGTATAAAAAAATGGGAAAAGTTGTCTTTTGCCAAGATATTTCTCTCACCCAGCATGGGTATATGTAAAATGACACCCCAAAACACATTCCCCAACTTCTCCTGAGTACGGCGATACCAGATGTGTCACACTTTTTTGCTGCCAAGGTGGGCAAAGGGGCACATATTCCAAAGTGCACCTTTCAGATTTTGCAGGCCATTTTTTACACATTTTGATTGCAAGGTACTTCTCACACATTTGGGCCCCTAAATTGCCAGGGCAGTATAACTACCCCACAAGTGACCCCATTTTGGAAAGAAGACACCCCAAGGTATTCCGTGAGGGGCATGGCGAGTTCCTAGAATTTTTTATTTTTTGTCACAAGTTAGCGGAAAATGATGATTTTTTTTTTTTTCATCTTTTTTCCTTACAAAGTCTCATATTCCACTAACTTGCGACAAAAAATAAAAAATTCTAGGAACTCGCCATGCCCCTCACGGAATACCTTGGGGTGTCTTATTTCCAAAATGGGGTCACTTGTGGCGTAGTTATACTGCCCTGGCAATTTAGGGGCCCAAATGTGTAAGAAGTACCTTGCAATCAAAATGTGTAAAAAATGGCCGGTAAAATCCGAAAGGTGCACTTTGGAATATGCGCCCCTTTGCCCACCTTGGCATCAAAAAAGTGTGACACATCTGGTATCGCCGTACTCAGGAGAAGTTGGGCAATGTGTTTTGGGGTGTCATTTTACATATACCCATGCTGGGTGAGAGAAATATCTTGGCAAAAGACAACTTTTCCCATTTTTTTATACAAAGTTGGCATTTGACCAAGATATTTTTCTCACCCAGCATGGGTATATGTAAAATGACACCCCAAAACACATTGCCCAACTTCTCCTGAGTACGGCGATACCACATGTGTGACACTTTTTTGCAGCCTAGATACGCAAAGGGGCCCAAATTCCTTTTAGGAGGGCATTTTTAGACATTTGGATCCCAGACTTCTTCTCACACTTTCGGGCCCCTAAAAAGCCAGGGCAGTATAAATACCCCACATGTGACCCCACTTTGGAAAGAAGACACCCCAAGGTATTCAATGAGGGGCATGGCGAGTTCCTAGAATTTTTTTTTTTTTTGCATAAGTTAGCGGATATTGATTTTTTTTTGTTTTTTTCTCACAAAGTCTCACTTTCCGCTAACTTAGGACAAAAATTTCAATCTTTCATGGACTCAATATGCCCCTCACGGAATACCTTGGGGTGTCTTCTTTCCGAAATGGGGTCACATGTGGGGTATTTATACTGCCCTGGCTTTTTAGGGGCCCTAAAGCGTGAGAAGAAGTCTGGAATATAAATGTCTAAAAATGTTTACGCATTTGGATTCCGTGAGGGGTATGGTGCGTCCATGTGAGATTTTATTTTTTGACACAAGTTAGTGGAGTATGAGACTTAGTAAGAAAAAACAAAAACAAACAAAAAATTTCCGCTAACTTGTGCCAAAAAAAATGTCTGAATGGAGCCTTACCAAGGGGGGGGGGGGGGGGGTGATCAATGACAGGGGGGTGATCACCCATATAGACTCCCTGATCACCCCCCTGTCACTGATCACCCCCCCTGTAAGGCTCCATTCAGACATCCGCATGATTTTTTACGGATCCATGGATACATGTATCGGATCCACAAAACGCATGCGGACGTCTGAATGGAGCCTTACAGGGGGGTTATCAATGACAGGGGGTGATCAGGGTAATCAGGGTGATCACCCCCTGTCACTGATCACCCCCCCTGTAAGGCTCCATTCAGACATCTGCATGATTTTTTACGGATCCATGTATCGGATCCACAGAACGCATGCGGACGTCTGAATGGAGCCTTACAGGGGGGTTATCAATGACAGGGGGTGATCAGGGTAATCAGGGTGATCACCCCCCTGTCACTGATCACCCCCCCTGTAAGGCTCCATTCAGACATCCGCATGATTTTTTACGGATCCATGGATACATGTATCGGATCCACAGAACGCATGCGGACGTCTGAATGGAGCCTTACAGGGGGGTTATCAATGACAGGGGGTGATCAGGGTAATCAGGGTGATCACCCCCCTGTCACTGATCACCCCCCCTGTAAGGCTCCATTCAGACATCCGCATGATTTTTTACGGATCCATGGATACATGTATCGGATCCACAAAACGCATGCGGACGTCTGAATGGAGCCTTACAGGGGGGTTATCAATGACAGGGGGTGATCAGGGTAATCACCCCCCTGTCACTGATCACCCCCCCTGTAAGGCTTCATTGAGACATCCGCATGATTTTTTACGGATCCATGGATACATGGATCGGATCCACAAAACGCATGCGGACGTCTGAATGGAGCCTTACAGGGGGGTTATCAATGACAGGGGGTGATCAGGGTAATCACCCCCCTGTCACTGATCACCCCCCCTGTAAGGCTCCATTCAGACATCCGCATGATTTTTTACGGATCCATGGATACATGGATCGGATCCACAAAACGCATGCGGACGTCTGAATGGAGCCTTACAGGGGGGTTATCAATGACAGGGGGTGATCAGGGTAATCACCCCCCTGTCACTGATCACCCCCCCTGTAAGGCTCCATTCAGACATCCGCATGATTTTTTACGGATCCATGGATACATGGATCGGATCCACAAAATGCATGCGGACGTCTGAATGGAGCCTTACAGGGGGGTTATCAATGACAGGGGTGATCAGGGTGATCACCCCCCTGTCACTGATCACCCCCCCTGTAAGGCTCCATTCAGACATCCGCATGATTTTTTACGGATCCATGGATACATGGATCGGATCCACAGAACGCATGCGGACGTCTGAATGGATCCTTACAGGGGGGTTATCAATGACAGGGGGTGATCAGGGTAATCAGGGTGATCACCCCCCTGTCACTGATCACCCCCCCTGTAAGGCTCCAATCAGACATGCGCATGATTTTTTACGGATCCATGGATACATGGATCGGATCCACAAAACGCATGCGGACGTCTGAATGGAGCCTTGCAGGGGGGTTATCAATGACAGGGGGGTGATCAGGGAGTGTATATGGGTGATCACCCGCCTGTCATTGATCACCCCCTGTAAGGCTCCATTCAGACGTCCGCATGTGTTTTGCGGATCCGATCCATGTATCCGTAAAAATCATGCGGACGTCTGAATGGAGCCTTACAGGGGAGTGATCAATGACAGGGGGTGATCAGGGAGTGTATATGGGTGATCACCCGCCTGTCATTGATCACCCCCCTGTAAGGCTCCATTCAGACGTCCGTATGCTTTTTGCGGATCCGATCCATGTATCCGTGGATCCGTAAAAATCATACGGACGTCTGAACGGAGCCTGACAGGGGGGTGATCAATGACAGGGCGGTGATCAATGACAGGGGGGTGATCAGGGAGTTTATATGGGGTGATCATGGGTGATCAGGGGTTTATAAGGGGTTAATAAGTGACGGGGGGGGGGTGTAGTGTAGTGTAGTGTGGTGTTTGGTGCGACTGTACTGACCTACCTGAGTCCTCTGGTGGTCGATCCTAACAAAAGGGACCACCAGAGGACCAGGTAGGAGGTATATTAGACGCTGTTATGAAAACAGCGTCTAATATACCTGTTAGGGGTTAAAAAATTCGGATCTCCAGCCTGCCAGCGAGCGATCGCCGCTGGCAGGCTGGAGATCCACTCGCTTACCTTCCGTTCCTGTGAGCGCGCGCGCCTGTGTGCGCGCGTTCACAGAAAATCTCGCGTCTCGCGAGATGACTCCTATTGGCGTTAGTGTGACCTGGGAGCGCCGCAGCATTGACGCCTTTCGGCGTTAGTGTGACGGGAGGAGGTTAAACTTGTCATTAATAGTGTTGGGCGAACACTAATTTTACTTGAGCATTGGCCGAATACCGCGTGTGCTCGAGTGCGATGCTTGAGTCTCCTCCCCACACGTTTGTTGGCTACTAAGCAGCCAATAAACGTGCAGGTAAGCACTGCCATTCACTGTAATGCCGTAGGCATGTTGGCTACTGGCATTACTGTGATTAGCACCCGATGACACGTGTTCGGCTCAGTCTTAGTCAGGGAGAGCTAGAGAGCAGAAGGGAGAGATAGTGTACGGAGTGAAATATGAATATTTTAGTTTTTATACTTGTTATAGACCCAAAAGTCCATTTAAGGACTATTGTTGTGTGTGTGTCAGCCATATATATTTTTAGCGCAACCTACGCTAAATTGCTAAAACTTGTTAGAAACCCAAAAGTCCTTTTAAGGACTATTGTGTGTGGCAGCAATATATATTTTTTGTGCAACCTGCACTAAATTGCTAAAACAATTGCAACCTGAGCTAAATAGCTTGCAATTGTTTGGCCTCTGCAGACAGCGACATTATCTGCGCTACATCTCCTGTGTAACGTGTGCGCAGCCTAAAAATATCTGTGAACAACAAAGCACAAAAATCCAGGGCAGCTCTCACCTGATTTCCCGTATAATGGAGGCACGGACTGCACTGGGAACCAAGCGCAATGTAGGAAACTTGAAAATGAAGAAAAGGTCCAGCTTCCAAAAAAAGGACGTCCTTTATTCCAATACAAACATGAACATTAAAAATCCAACATAGCAACCAGTTCTACGCGTTTCGGATCCTCTAATCCTGATCCTTACTCATGACAAGTTTGTTACTGACTGGCTAGGATTTTAAACAGCTGAAATCCTGCGGATCAGAGGTGACTGCGATCAGCAGGAAAATACACAAACCACGCCCTCTACTCAGGTGCCAATCACAGATAAAAAGTTAGACGCACTGAAAATACATTATAAATCTAAAATGTTCTATAGAAAGGAATCAGTAGTGCAGGATTAAATCGTGTTTGCGATTCAATCCTGTTGGAACACGGGAACCCATGCAAAAAATCCAGTAAGATTCCCTGTTCAAAAGTTTCCGCTTATAATCTCCACCTCTAGTGGGAGGATTAACCCTCTCCAAAGCTTGAACCTGGAATCCTGCAGTATTGCCCTGATGTGAAACTACAAAATGAAGACTGACCGCTGAAACATTTCTTGCTTTGTGTGTGTGGGATATCTGAAAGGTGTCTGCTCATTCTCACTTTTAGACCATTGGTAGCACAGCCAACATCTTGGAGGCTGCATATTGTACAAGTAATGCAATACACCACATGGCTAGTATTGCAATTGACATATTGTTTAAGAACAAAAGTGTTATGTGTAGTCGTAGAATATATCGAAGAGCCCATTTGTATAAAATTGCAACATGTGCAGATATGGTAACCGCATTTAAATGTACCCTTATGTCTCAACCATATTACTTTTGTCACTGTCAGAAAACAAACTGGGACTAATCTTATGCGCTATAGTTGGTGCGCGGCGAGCAATGCATCTGACACCACCATAGGTGATGTCATACCACTGTTCGTCATAGTTCAGAATAGATAAATGCCTTCTGACAATCCAACAAATCTGTGGAAATTCAATGTTGTGATTGGTGACAAATGAAGTAATACATTGTGCAGTCTTTTCATAACACTTGTTCAGATGTTTTCTGTTGTCGGATCGCGTGACCTCTGGAAAAACCAGACTTTATCTGGACTTGGTAAATACATATGTCTTAGCACGGTTTAGGGTCCAAGGGGGATATCTACGTTTTGTAAGTCTATTGGCCACAACCTCCATCTCCTTTTTAAATGTATAATCTCTAAAGCAGTATTGTTTGGCATGAAGAAACTCTCCCTTAGGGACATTATGTAACACATGGGGGATGGCAGGATATGGCCATAAGAGTGGTATTACCAGCTGTATCCTTACGGAACGTGTTGGTAGAAACCTGTTGTGTGATGAAATCACCCTGAAGGGACAAATCAAGAAAGGCAGTGGTGGAAGTGCCATGTAAAATATAAAACTTCAAATGGCACTGGTTATTGTTGAGAAAACTCCCATAAAAAGGCACGGCCGCACAATCACCCGACCATACAAACAGCAGGTCGTTAATATAGCAGCCGTACCATCTCAGGGAGCCACTCCAAGGATTATTTGGCAAAAATAGTGAATGGCACTCCCACCACGCCATATAGATATTTGCCATGGAGGGCGAAAATTCCGCCCCCATGGAAGCCCCTGTCAGTTGAAGAAAGAAATGTTGAGCAAACATAAAGACATTATGTTTTAGCAGAAACCACACGCCCCGACAAATATAATCTTGAAAAGCTGGAGAAAAATCTGAATAAATATTTAAAAACCATTTGAGAGAAACAATAGCTAAATCATGAGGAATCACAGTGTATAAAGATGTTACATCTGCTGTAATCCCCAAAAAATGCTGTTCCCATTTGAAATAAAAAAATGCTTGTAGTACCGCTCAAGTGTCCTGCAAAAAAACAGGTATGGATTGAACCAAAGGCTGCAGGATGCTATCTACCCAAGTGGACAACCTTTCAGAAAAGGAGCCAATGCCTGCGACTATTGGTTTGACCCTTGTGGATTTTAGATAAAGAATGAAAAATTTGAATAACTGGATGTTGAATAAAAATAAAATCCAGCTGTTTTTGGTTTATAAAACCATTTTCCAAGCCATGGGACAATAGACGCAGTAATTCTTGCTAGTACTGGGGGGCGGGGTTGTGGTCAAGTTCCAGATAAGTATTGCTATCCTCTAACATAGCCGTGATTTTTATCCGGTGCAGTCGAGTTCCTCTGCATTAGATCGTTTTCAAGAACTTATAGAGAGGGACTTAGTTGCCCTAAATTAGGAAATATTTTCATGTGACAAAACTTATAAATGCGATAATTAAAGGAGCTGATGCATTTGACTGATATTGTTATAAAACAAGCGGATAAAGGGGGGGGGGGCTGTGGTGGTTCTGGATAGTTACATTTATAAAAAACAAAACCTCTCTATGTTACAGGATAGCAATACTCATCTGGAACTTGACCACAACCCCACCCCCCAGTACCAACAAGAATTACTGCGTCTAGAGATGATACATTTACAAAGGAGATGGAGGTTATGGCCAATAGACTTACGGAATGTAGATATCCCCCTTGGACCCTTAACCGTGCTAAAACAAATGTATTTACCAAGTCCAGAGAAAGTCTGGTTTTTCCGGAGGTCACGCGATCCGACAACAAAAAACATCTGAACAAGTGTTATGAAAAGACTGCACAATGTATTTCTTCATTTGCCACCAATTACAGCATTGAATTTCCGCAGATTTGTCCCATTGTCAGAAGGCATTTATCTGTTCTTAACTATGACGAACAGTGGTGGTGTCAGATGCATTGCTCTCCGCGCACCAACTATAGCACAGAAGATTAGTCCCAGTTTGTTTTCTGACAGCGGCAAAAATACTAACAATAAGTTTACTTGGTTGAGACATAAGGGTACATTTAAATGCGGTCACCGTATCTGCACATGTTGCAATTTTATACAAATGGGATCTTTGATATATTCTACGGCTACACATAACACTTTTGATCTTAAACAATATGTCAATTGCAATACTAGTAATGTGGTGTATTGCATTACTTGTTCAATATGCAGCCTCCAAGATGTTGGCTGTGCTACCAATGGTCTAAAAGTGAGAATAAGCAGACACCTTTCAGATATCCCACACACAAAAGCAAGAAATGTTTCAGCGGTCAGTCTTCATTTTGCGGTTTCACAGGGCAATACCGCAGGACTCCAGGTTCAAGCTTTGGAGAGGGTTAATCCTCCCACTAGAGGTGGAGATTATAAGCGGAAACTTTTGAACAGGGAATCTTACTGGCTTTTTGCATGGGTTCCCGTGTTCCAACAGGATTGAATCGCAAACACTATTTAATCCTGCACTACTGATTCTTTTCTATAGAATATTTTAAAGGGATTCTGTCATGAGATTTTACCCCCAACATAGCAACCAGGTCTACGCGTTTCGGATCCTCTAATACTGATCCTTACTCATGACTAGTTTGTTACTGACTGGCTAGGATTTTAAATAGCTGAAATCCTGTGGATCAGAGATGACTGCGATCAGCAGGAAAATACACAAACCACGCCCTTTACTCAGGTGCTAACCACAGATAAAAAGTTGGACGCACTGAAAATACATTATAAATTTAAAGGGATTCTCTCATGAGATTTAACCCCTATAACCTAAACATATGCTCATGTCCGGAGTAATAAGAATAATCCTAACTTGGCCTTATTAAACTTCACTGTGGCTCTATTTGCCCAAAAAAACATTTTTTTATAACCTGTCAATCACTCACTTAAGGTGCCCAAGGGGAGGTCCGTTAATACAGGGTGTCCGGCCGCACCCCTCGCCGTCCGGTGCCCAGCGCCACTTTCGCTGTCTTCTGCGCCGCCTTCTACAGTTCAGCGCCGCCTCTGGAATCCTACCTGTCCCTCTGCCAAATCCCACGCCTGCGCACTAGGCTCAGCCTGATGCGCCGCGGACTCCTGGCAGCGGCTTCGTTGAGCGAAGTGCGCATGCGTATCAGGCCGGCGCATGGGCACTTCGCTCAACGAAGCCGCTGCCAGGAGTCCGCGGCGCATCTGGATGAGCCTAGTGCGCAGGCGCGGGATCTGGCAGAGGGACGGGTAGGATTGCGGAGGCAGCGTTGAACTGTAAAAGGCGGCACAGAAGACAGCGAAAGTGGCGCTGGGCACCGGACGGCGAGGGGCGCGGCCGGGCACCCTGTATTAACAGACCTCCCCTTGGGCACCTTAAGTGAGTGATTGACAGGTTATAAAAAACAGTTTTTTGGGCAAATAGAGCCACAGTGAAGTTTAATAAGGCCAGGTTAGGATTATTCTTATTACTCCGGACATGAGCATATGTTTAGGCTATAGGGGTAAAATCTCATAAGAGAATCCCTTTAAATTTATAATGTATTTTCAGTGCGTCCAACTTTTTATCTGTGGTTAGCACCTGAGTAGAGGGCGTGGTTTGTGTATTTTCCTGCTGATCGCAGTCACCTCTGATCCGCAGGATTTCAGCTATTTAAAATCCTAGCCAGTCAGTAACAAACTTGTCATGAGTAAGGATCAGTATTAGAGGATCCGAAACGCATAGACCTGGTTGCTATGTTGGATTTTTTATGTTCATATTTGTAATGGAATAAAGAACGTTGTTTTTTTGGAAGCTGGCCCTTTTCTTAATTTTCAAGTTTCCTAAAAATATCTGTGACGTCCAGTGTACTTTTTCTGTAGACGGTGTCCGCTGCGGACAGTTACATTACCTGCGCTACGTCTCCTGTATTACGTTTGCGTATCCGAAATATCAGTGACATTCAGTCTAATGTTTTTGCTGCTGGTGGCAGCGACATTACCTGCGCTACATCTGCTGTAAAACGTTTGCCCACCCTAAATATCAGTGACATTAATTCAGTGTAATGGATATAATATGGATGATAGTATATATACCATTTAATATGCGCAAGGCGAGCAGTAAGGGACGGGAAAGTGGCCATGCTGTTTATGGTGCGCGCAGAGGCAGTGGCCCTGACGAGGTGAAACTGTGCCTGCTGCCAGAGCATAAGAAACACACTTATCCACGATACCTAGCTTCATATCCCAGTTTGCAGGGCGGCGCAGGACACCACACTCGAAGTCAGACCAGTGCGACCAGGTGGTCAGTTGGATTGCAGCAAATAATGCTTCCAGTCAGTTAAGCACCACCCTGTCTTCCACAAAGTCCAGTGCTGTTACCTGCTGGCCAATCCCCTGTCCAAGACGCAGGCCCGGATGCCTCCCGCCATGCACCTGGACCTTCGGAAGCACCATCAACTAGCACATCCACTTCTGTGTCCCAGTGCAGCGTACAGATGTCTATACCCCAGGCCTTTGAACGAAAAAAGCAAATACCCAGCCACCCACCCACAGACCATAGCACAAAATGCGCACCTTTCCAAATTGCTGGCCCTGCAAATGTTGCCATTTAGGCTTATGTTTTCATGGTGTGCAGTCCTAGCCTTACACCAGCATGTGTCCTGTAACATCACTCGTGCCCTGACCAACGCAGTTATTGGGAAGGTCCACTTAACAACTGACACATGGACAAGTGCTTTTGGCCAGGGACGCTACATTTCCCTGACGGCACACTGGGTGAACGTTGTGGAGTCCGGGAGCGAGTCGTACCCTTGGATGGCACAGGTTCTACCGATGCCAAGGATTGTGAGCCCTACTTCCATCAGGATTTCCTCCGCCACCTACATTAGTGGCTGCAACCCACCCTTCTCCTCCACCGCCTCCTCCTCCACTTTCACCTCTGAATTATCATCTTGCAGCACCAGTCAGCCATCAGTCAGTAGCTGGAAGCAGTCTAGCACTGCAGTGGGGAAGCGGCAACAGGCCTTTCTTAAACTGACCTGCTTAGGTGACAAAGAGCATACCGCCGCAGAGCTGTAGCAGGGAATAAGGGACCAGACTGAGCTGTTACTCTCGCCACTCAACCTACAACCAGACATGGTTGTGTCTGATAATGGCCGTAACTTGGTGGCGGCTTTGGAGGTCGGCAAGCTCACACACATACCATGCCTAGCCCACGTGTTAAACCAAGTAGTTCTCAAAACCTATCTCAATTTGCCTGAGCTACTGGTGAAGGTGCGCCGCGTGTGTGCCCATTTCCGCAAGTCATCTACAGCTTCAGCCAGGCTGTCAACGCTGCAGCAGAACTTGCAATTGCCAGCTAACCGACTGTTGTGCGACGTGAGTACGCGCTGGAACTCCACATTCCACATGTTGGCCAGGCTTTGTGAGCAGCAGAGGGCAGTATGGAATACCAGCTGCAACATGGTCATCGCCTCTCCAGTTAGCTTTCCGCTCTTCACAAGCGACGAGTGGGCATTGATGTCTGACCTCTGTGAGGTTTTACGCAACTTTGAGGAATCAACACAGATGGTGAGCGGCGATAACGCTATTATCAGCGTAACCATTCCACTTCTGTGTCTACTCAAACGCTCGCTGCTCACAATTAAGGCAGATGCTTTGCATGTGGAAGAGGTGGAGGAAAGCGGCTGAACATAAAGGCACTGTAAATGTGGCTTTTATGGTGTATTGAATACACTGTATTCCCATGCACCCCTTCCACCACTAAAAAGGGTATATGGTTCAATCTCCCTTTTCTCGTCCTCCTCCTACTCCTCCATCATATCACCATGCTTATTAGGCTGCACTTGTTCCTAATGTTTTAGAGTGTCAGCTCAGCATCAGACCCTCACCCCTAAATTTTTAGATGGTCAGCTTGGCAGCGGGCCCTCGCCCACAACATTTTTTAGATGTTAATCTCAACAGCAGGCCCTCGCCCATAATTTTTATTTAGATAGGCAGCTCGGCAGCAGTCCCTCGCCCACAAAATTGTTTAGATGGTCAGCTTTGCAGCAGGCCCTTGCCCCTAATGTTTAAGATGGTCAGCTCAGCAGCAGGCCCTCGCCCCTAATGTTCTAATGTTTTAGATGGTCAGCTCAGCAGCAGGCCCTCATCCCTAATGTTTTAGATGGTCAGCTCAGCAGCAGACCCTCACCCCTAATGTTTTAGATGGTAGGATCAGCAGCAGGCCCTCGCCCCTAATGTTTTAGAGGGTCACCAGCAGGTCTTTGCTCCTAATGTTTTTGAGGGTCACCAGCAGGCCATCAATCATAATTTTTCAAGGGTGTGTATGATGCCCTCTTTTATGTGTAATAAAAGGTGTATTGGAGTGCCGATTCCTTGTAATTTTTGGCAGCCCCTTCACTAAGTGCATAGGCTTTATGAGTGTAGGAATCCCACTACCTGAACAATTGTACCACAAATGTGAATGAGGCCCTCCTTTATGTGATATACAAGTTGTATCAGAAGGCCATTTTTTGGCAGCACTTGCACTTTATATATAAGCAAATATACAGGAAAGAATGTTTTCTAACAAATTTTCCTCTAAAATCGATTTTATCTTTGGTTTGGTGCATATTATTGTCAGTCTGTAAAAGTGGCGTACTACTAAGACAACATCGTTCCCAGCAGCGACCTGGGAGTCCAAGATGCATCCAGACATCCTCCTCATGCTGTTTCTGAACCATTTCAGTGGTGTTTCTATCAATTTCTGACCTTTTCCTATGAACCAGACACCCTCCTCTCTTCAGAGCAGAGGGTGCCTGGTTTAATGCTTGGGTTCTCCCATTGACCTCAATTATGCTCGGGTGCCCGGAAGAGCACCTGAGCATCCCGAGGTGTTCTACTCGAGCACCCGAGCACTTTGATGCTCGACCAACACTAGTCATTAACAAATGACCAGACCTAAAAGGGCCTTATTGACCAGCTATTATTTTATTTATTTTTTGGGTCTTTGCATTTTGGCAGTCATAGATTTTTATTTATTAGTTTTGACGTGGCAATATGCAGCCTTGTTTTGTGCAGGAGAATTTTTTTTAGGAGTTTGGTGGTGCAAACAAATTGCTATGTCCCCAGGCTCCAGTCTCAAAATCTAAGAAATTTTGTATTATATCTCATCAGAGAAAAAGATTTGATTACCTGCTAACCATAGAAGTTTATGGAGAGGAGAAAGGGAGAAGGAGATGCAGAGAGAGAGACATACACACCTATGCTGCCCATTGACATCTATGTAGAGGGGAGGGAATAAATTGCTAGAGGGTGAAGCAGGCATTTTTTTCTAAGATTATGGCCTCATGCACACAGCCGTTGTTTTGGTCTGCATTCACTTTAATGGGGCCGCAAAAGATGCGGACAGCACTCTGTGGGCCGTCCGCAACCGTTGCTCCGTTCTGTGGCCCCGCTAAAAAAATATAACATGTCCTATTCTTGTCCGCTCTTTGCGGACAAGAATAGGCATTTATATTGAAGGCTGTCTGTGCCGTTCCGGAATTTGCGGAACACGCACGGACGCCATCCGTGTTTTGTAGTTCCACGATTTGCGGATCCATGGCAAAACACAACACGGCCGTATGCATGAGGCCTATTACAAAGTTTCTTATATTCACCTGTAAAGAAGAGTAAAGAAGTGTTATACCTCAGTATATTGAGGATATATTATGATTTGTAGATATAAAGGTAACTTACCTGCTGTTTGCTGAAACTAAACATTTTTGTAACATATTAAATGCACTTACCAAGACTTTGTTGTTTTGCTTGGTGATTGTTACTATACGTCCTCCACTTTTTTGATCAGAGTCAGCCTGTGTTATTCTAATATCCACTATGTCCTCAAAGTCACTGAATGGCTGCCACAACTGCAAAACAATTATTCGTCTTGAGTATATTTTAGTATATGTAATCTCATTGGGTAAATAAATTCTGGATATGATGGTGATGGTGAGTGCAATAAAGGAATTCAAGAGGGGCCTGGATGTATTTCTGGAGTGTAATAATATTACAGGATATAGCTACTAGAGAGGGGGCGATGATCCAGGCAGTTATTCTGATTGCCTGATTGGAGTCGGGAAGGAATTTTTTATTCCCCTAAAGTGAGGAAAATTGGCTTCTACCTCACAGGTTTTTTTTTTGCCTTCCTCTGGATCAACTTGCAGGATGACAGGCCGAACTGGAAGGATAAATGTCTTTTTTCGGCCTCATGTACTATGTTACTATGTTACTATGATATCAAACATAACACTGTTAAGCCAATTTCAGACAAGCAAGTCATCAACATGTTCTGTGTGGGAGCTTGATTTCCCAGCCTGAATGGGACCTCATGGCAGCATAATGATTTACAATTCAGTTTGTGAAAGCCTGACATAAGTTGTTATGAACTGTACTGGGGACACACAGCATTATATGTCACACATGCTCTCACATGGAGCATCTTTCCCGCAGACAACTTGCTTGTCTAAAAATGGGCTAAGGCCCTTTTCACAAGTTAAGTCCTCTTTCACACTGGCGTGTGCGGCCTGTTGCCGTATTGTGGCCCACAAAATGCGGGCCGCAATACATGAGCACAGTCCGGGGGGCAGCCACAGCGGATCGCGGACCCATTCACTTGAATGGGTCCGCGATCCGGCCGTTCCGCAAAAAGATAGGACATGTTCTATCTTTTTGCGGAACGGAAGTACGGGCCTCTTTCACACTGTCGTGTGCGGCCCGCTGCCGTATTGCGGATCGCATTTGCGGATCCGCAATACACAGGTGCCGTTCCGTGGGCATTCCGCATCACGGATGCGGACCCATTCACTTGGGACCCATTCCATGGGGCTTCGTCCCGTACTTCCGTTCCGCAAAAAGATAGAACATGTCCTATCTTTTTGCGGAACGGCCGGATCGCGGACCCATTCAAGTGAATGGGTCTGCGATCCGCTGCGGCTGCCCCACAGACTGTGCTCGTGTATTGCGGCCTGCATTTCGCGGTCCGCACACTCCGGTGTGAAAAAGGCCTAATTGCTTTTTTTTTTTATTTTTTTACTACATGCATTTTTGGCCATTCCGGATGCATGTTTATGGCTTTTTTTGTGGTGTATAAAATATAGATGAGTATAAGTCAATAAACTGTGCAGGTAGGAGGTGAAAGACCATTTTTAGTAACTGGAGAGCTTAATATATAATATAATGGTTATTTGCAGTACTTAAATGGGTTGTCGAAGATGTTTTTTTTGTTTCATTGGCATGGACAGCATCATAATAATAAGAAAAGGTCACTTTTGTTGTTATTTGCGCTAAAAGCGTTTATTGCCATATTTCTAGAGAAAAAGAGAAAAATAGGCTAAGTTCATATTTGCGCTAAAAGCGTTTCTTGTCATATTTCACTATAATACAAGAAAAATAGATGCAGTTCAAATTTGGTGTTATTTGCGCTAAAAGCGTTTATTGCCATATTTCTAGAGAAAAAGAGAAAAATAGAGGCAGTTCATATTTGCTGTTATTTGCACTAAAAGCGTTTAGCACCATATTTCTAGAGAAAAATAGATTAAGTTCATATTCGGTCCTTTTTGCGCTAAAAGCGTTTCTTGTCATATTTCACTACAATACGAGAAAAATAGACACAGTTCACATGTGATGTTATTTGCGCTAAAAGCGTTTATTGCCATATTTCAAGAGAAAAAGAGAAAAATAAATTAAGTTCATATTTGGTCTTGTTTGCGCTAAAAGCGTTTCTTGTCATATTTCACTACAATACGAAATAGATAGACACAGTTCACACTTGGTGTTATTTGCGCTAAAAGCGCTTATTGTCATATTTCTAGAAAAAAAAGAGAAAAATATTTGCAGTTCACTTTTTCTGTTATTTACTTAGAAATCGTTTAGGGGCCTATTTTAGTCCAATACAAGAAATATATATGCAGGTCACTTTTGTTGTTATTTACGCTAAAAGCGTTTATTGCCATATTTCTAGAGAAAAAGAGAAAAATAGGCTAAGTTCATATTTGCGCTAAAAGCGTTTCTTGTCATATTTCACTATAATACAAGAAAAATAGCCGCAGTTCATATTTGGTCTTATTTGCGCTAAAAGCGTTTCTTGTCATATTTCACTACAATACGAGAAAAATAGACACAGTTCATACTTGGTGTTATTTGCGCTAAAAGCGTTTAGCACCATATTTCTAGAGAAAAATAGATTAACCTTCTGCCGTCACACTAACGCCGAAAGGCGTCAATGCTGCGGCGCTGCCAGGTCACACTAACGCCGATTGGCGTCATCTCGCGTGAGCCGAGATTTCCTGTGAACGCGCGCACACAGGCGCGCGCGCTCACAGGAACGGAAGGTAAGCGAGTGGATCTCCAGCCTGCCAGCGGCGATCGCTCGCTGGCAGGCTGGAGATCCGAATTTTTTAACCCCTAACAGGTATATTAGACGCTGTTTTCATAACAGCGTCTAATATACCTCCTACCTGGTCCTCTGGTGGTCCCTTTTGTTAGGATCGACCACCAGAGGACTCAGGTAGGTCAGTACAGTCGCACCAAACACTACACTACACCCCCCCCCCCCCCGTCACTTATTAACCCCTTATAAACCCCTGATCACCCCATATAAACTCCCTGATCACCCCCCTGTCATTGATCACCGCCCTGTCATTGATCACCCCCCCTGTCAGGCTCCGTTCAGACGTCCGTATGATTTTTACGGATCCACGGATACATGGATCGGATCCGCAAAAAGCATACGGACGTCTGAATGGAGCCTTACAGGGGGGTGATCAATGACAGGCGGGTGATCACCCATATACACTCCCTGATCACCCCCTGTCATTGATCACTTCCCTGTAAGGCTCCATTCAGACGTCCGCATGATTTTTACGGATCCATGGATACATGGATCGGATCCGCAAAACACATGCGGACGTCTGAATGGAGCCTTACAGGGGGTGATCAATGACAGGCGGGTGATCACCCATATACACTCCCTGATCACCCCCCTGTCATTGATAACCCCCCTGTAAGGCTCCATTCAGACGTCCGCATGCGTTTTGTGGATCCGATCCATGGATCCGTAAAAAATCATGCGGACGTCTGAATGGAGCCTTACAGGGGGTGATCAATGACAGGCGGGTGATCACCCATATACACTCCCTGATCACCCCCCTGTCATTGATAACCCCCCTGTAAGGCTCCATTCAGACGTCAGCATGCGTTTTGTGGATCCGATCCATGTATCCATGGATCCGTAAAAAATCATGCGGATGTCTGAATGGAGCCTTACAGGGGGGGTGATCAGTGACAGGGGGGTGATCACCCTGATTACCCTGATCACCCCCTGTCATTGATAACCCCCCTGTAAGGCTCCATTCAGACGTCAGCATGCGTTTTGTGCATCCGATCCATGGATCCGTAAAAAATCATGCGGATGTCTGAATGGAGCCTTACAGGGGGGTGATCAATGACAGGGGGGTGATCAATGACAGGCGGGTGATCAATGACAGGCGGGTGATCACCCATATACACTCCCTGATCACCCCCTGTCATTGATCACCCCCCCTGTAAGGCTCCATTCAGACATCCGCATGATTTTTTACGGATCCATGGATACATGGATCGGATCCACAAAACACATGCGGATGTCTGAATGGAGCCTTACAGGGGGGGTGATCAGTGACAGGGGGGTGATTACCCTGATCACCCCCTGTCATTGATAACCCCCCTGTAAGGCTCCATTCAGACGTCCGCATGCGTTTTGTGGATCCGATCCATGTATCCATGGATCCGTAAAAAATCATGCGGATGTCTGAATGGAGCCTTACAGGGGGGGTGATCAGTGACAGGGGGGTGATCACCCTGATTACCCTGATCACCCCCTGTCATTGATAACCCCCCTGTAAGGCTCCATTCAGACGTCCGCATGCGTTCTGTGGATCCGATCCATGTATCCATGGATCCGTAAAAAATCATGCGGATGTCTGAATGGAGCCTTACAGGGGGGGTGATCAGTGACAGGGGGGTGATCACCCTGATTACCCTGATCACCCCCTGTCATTGATAACCCCCCTGTAAGGCTCCATTCAGACGTCCGCATGCGTTCTGTGGATCCGATCCATGTATCCATGGATCCGTAAAAAATCATGCGGATGTCTGAATGGAGCTTTACAGGGGGGGTGATCAGTGACAGGGGGGTGATCACCCTGATTACCCTGATCACCCCCTGTCATTGATAACCCCCCTGTAAGGCTCCATTCAGACGTCCGCATGCGTTCTGTGGATCCGATACATGTATCCATGGATCCGTAAAAAATCATGCGGATGTCTGAATGGAGCCTTACAGGGGGGGTGATCAGTGACAGGGGGGTGATCAGGGAGTCTATATGGGTGATCACCCCCCTGTCATTGATCACCCCCCTGTCATTGATCACCCCCCCCCTGGTAAGGCTCCATTCAGACATTTTTTTTGGCACAAGTTAGCGGAAATTTTTTGTTTGTTTTTGTTTTTTCTTACAAAGTCTCATATTCCACTAACTTGTGTCAAAAAATAAAATCTCACATGGACGCACCATACCCCTCACGGAATCCAAATGCGTAAACATTTTTAGACATTTATATTCCAGACTTCTTCTCACGCTTTAGGGCCCCTAAAAAGCCAGGGCAGTATAAATACCCCACATGTGACCCCATTTCGGAAAGAAGACACCCCAAGGTATTCCGTGAGGGGCATATTGAGTCCATGAAAGATTGAAATTTTTGTCCTAAGTTAGCGGAAAGTGAGACTTTGTGAGGAAAAAAACAAAAAAAAAATCAATATCCGCTAACTTATGCAAAAAAAAAAAAAAATCTAGGAACTCGCCAGGCCCCTCATTGAATACCTTGGGGTGTCTTCTTTCCAAAGTGGGGTCACATGTGGGGTATTTATACTGCCCTGGCTTTTTAGGGGCCCGAAAGTGTGAGAAGAAGTCTGGGATCCAAATGTCTAAAAATGCCCTCCTAAAAGGAATTTGGGCCCCTTTGCGCATCTAGGCTGCAAAAAAGTGTCACACATGTGGTATCGCCGTACTCAGGAGAAGTTGGGGAATGTGTTTTGGGGTGTCATTTTACATATTCCCATGCTGGGTGAGAAAAATATCTTGGTCAAATGCCAACTTTGTATAAAAAAATGGGAAAAGTTGTCTTTTGCCAAGATATTTCTCTCACCCAGCATGGGTATATGTAAAATGACACCCCAAAACACATTCCCCAACTTCTCCTGAGTACGGCGATACCACATGTGTGACACTTTTTTGCTGCCAAGGTGGGCAAAGGGGCACATATTGCAAAGTGCACCTTTCGGATTTCACCGGCCATTTTTTACAGATTTTGATTGCAAGGTACTTCTTACACATTTGGGCCCCTAAATTGCCAGGGCAGTATAACTACGCCACAAGTGACCCCATTTTGGAAAGAAGACACCCCAAGGTATTCCGTGAGGGGCACGGCGAGTTCCTAGAATTTTTTATTTTTTGTCACAAGTTAGCGGAAAATGATGATTTTTCTTTTTTTTTCTTTTTTCCTTACAAAGTCTCATATTCCACTAACTTGCGACAAAAAATAAAAAATTCTAGGAACTCGCCATGCCCCTCACGGAATAGCTTGGGGTGTCTTCTTTCCAAAATGGGGTCACTTGTGGCGTAGTTATACTGCCCTGGCAATTTAGGGGCCCAAATGTGTGAGAAGAACTTTGCAATCAAAATGTGTAAAAAATGCCCTGCAAAATCCGAAAGGTGCACTTTGGAATATGTGCCCCTTTGCCCACCTTGGCAACAAAAAAGTGTGACACATCTGGTATCGCCGTACTCAGGAGAAGTTGGGGAATGTGTTTTGGGGTGTCATTTTACATATACCCATGCTGGGTGACAAAAATATCTTGGTCAAATGCCAACTTTGTATAAAAAAATGGGAAAAGTTGTCTTTTGCCAAGATATTTCTCTCACCCAGCATGGGTATATGTAAAATGATACCCCAAAACACATTCCCCAACTTCTCCTGAGTACGGCGATACCAGATGTGTGACACTTTTTTGATGCCAAGGTGGGCAAAGGGGCACATATTCCAAAGTGCACCTTTCGGATTTCACCGGCCATTTTTTACACATTTTGATTGCAAAGTACTTCTCACACATTTGGGCCCCTAAATTGCCAGGGCAGTATAACTACGCCACAGGTGACCCCATTTTGGAAAGAAGACACCCCAAGGTATTCCGTGAGGGGCATGGCGAGTTCCTAGAATTTTTTATTTTTTGTCGCAAGTTAGTGGAATATGAGACTTTGTAAGGAAAAAAGATAAAAAATAAAAAATCATCATTTTCCGCTAACTTGTGACAAAAAATAAAAAATTCTAGGAACTCGCCATGCCCCTCACGGAATACCTTGGGGTGTCTTCTTTCCAAAATTTGGTCACTTGTGGCGAAGTTATACTGCCCTGGCAATTTAGGGGCCCAAATGTGTGAGAAGTACCTTGCAATCAAAATGTGTAAAAAATGGCCTGCAAAATCTGAAAGGTGCACTTTGGAATATGTGCCCCTTTGCCCACCTTGGCAGCAAAAAAGTGTCACACATGTGGTATCGCCGTACTCAGGAGAAGTTGGGGAATGTGTTTTGGGGTGTCATTTTACATATACCCATGCTGGGTGAGAGAAATATCTTGGCAAAAGACAACTTTTCCCATTTTTTTATACAAAGTTGGCATTTGACCAAGATATTTTTCTCACCCAGCATGGGTATATGTAAAATGACACCCCAAAACACATTCCCCAACTTCTCCTGAGTACGGCGATACCAGATGTGTGACACTTTTTTGCAGCCAAGGTGGGCAAAGGGGCACATATTCCAAAGTGCACCTTTTGGATTTCACCGGTCATTTTTTACACATTTTGATTGCAAAGTTCTTCTCACACATTTGGGCCCCTAAATTGCCAGGGCAGTATAACTACCCCACAAGTGACCCCATTTTGGAAAGAAGACACCCCAAGGTATTCCGTGAGGGGCATGGCAAGTTTTTAGAATTTTTTATTTTTTGTCGCAAGTTAGTGGAATATGAGACTTTGTAAGAAAAATAAAAAAAATAAAAATCATCATCATTTTCCGCTAACTTGTGACAAAAAATAAAAAGTTCTATGAACTCACTATGCCCATCAGCGAATACCTTAGGGTGTCTACTTTCCGAAATGGGGTCATTTGTGGGGGTTTTCTACTGTTTGGGCATTGTAGAACCTCAGGAAACATGACAGGTGCTCAGAAAGTCAGAGCTGTTTCAAAAAGCGGAAATTCACATTTTTGTACCATAGTTTGCAAATGCTATAACTTTTACCCAAACCATTTTTTTTTTGCCCAAACATTTTTTTTTTATCAAAGACATGTAGAACAATAAATTTGGCGAAAAATGTATATATGGATGTCGTTTTTTTTGCAAAATTTTACAGCTGAAAGTGAAAAATGTCATTTCTTTGCAAAAAAAATCGTTAAATTTCGATTAATAACAAAAAAAGTAAAAATGTCAGCGGCAATAAAATACCACCAAATGAAAGCTCCATTAGTGAGAAGAAAAGGAGGTAAAATTCATTTGGGTGGTAAGTTGCATGACCGAGCAATAAACCGCTAAAGTTGTGGAGTGCCGATTTGTAAAAAAGGGCCTGGTCACTAGGGGGGTATAAACCTGTGGTCCTTAAGTGGTTAAGTTCATATTCGGTCCTTTTGCGCTAAAAGCGTTTCTTGTCATATTTCACTACAATACGAGAAAAATAGACACAGTTCACATGTGATGTTATTTGCGCTAAAAGCGTTTATTGCCATATTTCAAGAGAAAAAGAGAAAAATAAATTAAGTTCATATTTGGTCTTGTTTGCGCTAAAAGCGTTTCTTGTCATATTTCACTACAATATGAAATAAATAGACACAGTTCACACTTGGTGTTATTTGCGCTAAAAGCGCTTATTGTCATATTTCTAGAAAAAAAGAGAAAAATATTTGCAGTTCACTTTTTCTGTTATTTACTTAGAAATCGTTTAGGGGCCTATTTTAGTCCAATACAAGAAATATATATTGTAACAATGTGAACATTGAAGTGTTGTTTTCCCCAGGTTCCAGTCCGGGACTTAGGCTGGGTTCACACCTGAGCGTTTTACAGCGCGTTCCTACGCGCTGTAAAACGCTCAACAAGGAGAAACCAATGATTCCCTATGGGAATGGTTCACACTTGGGCGTTTTACAGGGCGTACGATCGCGCTGTAAAACGCCCGACGCTCCAAAAAGTACATGAGCGACTTTTGGGGCGTTTGTGGCCATAGGACACTGTAGTGAATCACACAAACGCGCGTCAAACGCGCGTTTACTATTACAAAAACGCGCATAAAAATGCGCGTCAAAAACGCGCGTAAAACGCGCGTTTGCGCAACGCTCAAGTGTGAACCCAGCCTTAGGGCATGCTCATGTCCAGGGATCCTATTTAATCCTGCTACTGGATCTTGGGTGTGTCTCACTCTGGAGAGTGTGCAGACAGAGGCCTGGTGAGGCTCTGTCAGTGTGGTCTCAGATAGGCCAGGCTGAGGGGCCACGAGGCTATGCAATAGCCTGGACTTTGGGGGGACTTGCACACAGAAGGCTGGAGTGGCTCTGTGTGGTCTGAGCCGGGAGAGCTGAGAGACCAGTATTCCCCAAGAGACATTGTTGTGAGAGCAGCCTGGAGACTGCTGAAGGTTGGGCTGGGAAAGCCGCATCTCATCACTGGTGTGAACTGTGTTACGCTTTAGGTGAGTCAGGGAAACCTATGTGTTTAGATAGGGCCCAGACGGGCAAGGTATTTTATTTCGGCTTTGGGTGTTTTTCTTTATGCCGTGTGCCACAATAAAGCACAGTTTGGCCCCTAAATCCTGGTGTCTGTGAAGAAATGTGTGTTTGCAACCACCGGAAAAGAGCTAATCCCCTACAATTGGTGTCGGATGCGGGCACATGTCCGTGCTGAAAAGTAAAAAGCCAATGTGGTTGCTAAGGGCAACGACCTGACGGAAAAGAGCAGGTGCTGCTGAATGTTGCCAAGGACTTGCTGTGTTGCTGTGCAGTGATTTAAAGGGCCGGAAGCCTGCTAGTTTGCAGGAGCAGAGACTGCTGGTGTTAATCTGGACATTTTTTTTCTGTGGTGCAAACAGTGCAGGATTTAAAGGGCCAGAAGCCCAGTACAAGAGACTGATCAGTGGAAATGGCTACAAAATGGTATAGCCTGTGGGAGAAATCCTGTGATTTAGTGATTGGGGGAATCCCTCTGGGGGTCATTCTAGACTCCCGCCAGCAAGTGTCTCGGGTCCTGCCTGAAATTCTGGACTTTGTAACAAGGGGGCCAGAGACAAAAACTACGGTGTCACTGACCTTTGTGACTGACTATGGCTCTGTGCAATGGGAGCTGTTAAAATGTGAGACCCTGGAAGTGGAATTTGTACTGGGCAAGGACTTTCCATTGTTTGGGCAGTTGTGGAGCGGAGTTCCTGATAAAAAGCAAAGATGTGCCGTTGCCAAGGGCAACCGTCGGGAAGACAAAGAGGGGGAGAGCGGTGCGGTTCTCAGGAGTGCATATCTTCCCTGCGACTGTGCCCGGAGTCCTAGAGAGGAAGTGCGGAGGTGCAGTAAAGCTGTTGCTAGGAGCAACCACAACCTTGAGTCCACGGGAGAGAATGTCACTGCTTTACCAGAAGGGTTGATTACAAAGGGTAAGACTGTTCCTGTTATTAACCATGGGGCAGAGCCAGTGACAGTGAGCCGGCGGCAGGGGATATCTGCTGGGCCGGTAGGTGATAAGTCACACAGAGAAAAAACTGTGTCTGGACAGGTGGATAAGCCTGCTGTGATCCCTCCCTCGCAGAAACCTGCAGGGGAGAAGGTTTCTGTGTTTCCTCAGTTGCCCATGACCAAAGCTAGTTTTGGGATGACAAGGATCCGGGATCCCATGCTAGCCCGGGTAAGGGGTAGCACAATATTGAAACCTGAGACTGGTAAAATAATAAAGGTGCTGGACAGTCGTGCGGATAAGGACTATCCACTGATTTTCACTGAGCGTGAGACTCCAATGAGAACAGAGACTGATGAACTTGATGTTACAAATAAGCTTATGCATGAGGGGGTGTTGGGGTGTACTTTTCCCTTATGCTGGGAGTTGTGGAGTAATGGAGACACTTCTGCAGAGAGTGCAAAAACTCCTGCAGAACCTGTACCTGTCCCTTTAAGTGAGGATCTAAGGGAGCTGCACTTTGACCTGCATGGGGAAAGAATATTGACCATTGGAAACAATGGTGCTGGTCAAATGCAAAGTGATGGTGACAAAAGTGCGGAAATGCATAAGGAAAATGTGATGTCATATGAAATATGTGATAATAATGACATGCCTTTTCCTTTGCAGGCTGTGATTGGGGAAAAAGCTCCCCCTGTTGGTAAACATGTGTCTGATATAAAAGTGTTGATAAAGGTTGAAGAAACACCGCTAGGAGACCCCATTGTAGACAATGTGGCGGGGCTAGAGGGTGTACCACATGGACCAGAGGTGGATGTGCAGTCTCCACAGGTTTCTATGATTAATAAAATGTCCCAGGTGGGGATTGACTCAGGGGTGCGCCTAGAGGCCAGGGTTAATAATGACACAAGCAGTATAAGTGGCCTATGTGCCGTGACAGTTAGCAATTCCGAGAGTGAGGCTACCATGTCAAGACCCAGCAAAACTAAAGTTGTTACTAGTAGCGAGTCTAGCGACCAGATGACAGTTATATCTGACGAGACGAGAGTTCAGTCGGGTGACAGCCTAGTGTCTGAAGCTCATATCCTGACAGTTGTAGATGACCTGACAGGACAGTACAGCTACAAACTTGAAGATGTTTTCGCTCGCTCTGCACAGTCCCTAGATACACTAGAGATGGGGCTAGCAGTTCTCGCAGAGCAACTGCAGGAATCTCCAGAGGAGTCACAGAAAGAGATGAATGAACTGAAGGAACTGGAGTCACTAATAGAAGCGGAAGTTCTCCAACTTCAAGAGGAACTTGCAGCTTCTGAGCGATCCAGACTTCATGCAGAGCAGGAAAGAGATGATCTAGCTGATGAGGTTCTAAACAGCGCCTCAGAAAAATCTGCTCTCTTGGAGGAGAAAAGACATTTGGAAGCCAGGATGGCTCAACTTGATCAAGAGTTATGTGATCGCACGGTGGACCTGGACCACCAGAGACAAACTGTATCTAGATTGGAGAAGAAACAAAAGAAGTTTGACCAGCTCTTGGTTGAAGAGAAATGCATATCGGCTCGATATGCCGAAGAACGTGACCAAGCGGAGGCTGATGCTTGGGAGAAAGAGTCCAAGATCCTCTCCTTGGCTAGAGCCCTTGAAGAAGTGCTTGAGGAGCGAAATGAATTAGAGAGGCTGAACAAGCAACTCAGAGCAGAGATGGAAGCTCTCATGAGCTCAAAAGATGCCATCTATGAGGTGGAGAAGCCTAAGTGTGCTCCTGCACAGCAGGTGGAAGAAAGTGAGAAACCGGAAGAGGAAGATCCTCTGGAAGGTGCCAAGAAGTCAGAGCCTGGTAAGAGTGGGTCTGGAGATGGTGGTGCCAGGGTACTGGCCAAGGCAGAGAAGGTGAAAAAGGTATCGGCTGAACCAGTTGATGGGGCTGATGTCGATGCAGAGGCCAAGAGTCTCATGACAGTGTGTAACCAGGACCAGGTCGCAAAAGACGTCCCCTCCGCCTACAAGGCCTTCCAAGTAGCCAGCTGCCTGCTGGGGAAGAAATATGAGGAGATGGACGACCAGTATGCAGATCCGGGCTATTATGATGGGCTGTCTCTCCTGACTCCTCCCCAAAAGGAGACCAGTGTCCTGGGTGAGCCTCTGGAGAAAACGCCAGAAGACAAGAAGTATGCTGAAGACCCCAGTGCCTCCAACCTTGATGCGAAAGGGAAGGAGGAATTAAGAAAGCAAGGATATGATGCCATGTCCCTGAATGGTGAGAAGGCTAATAAAGTAAAGGCCAAAGAGACAGAGTCCAAGGAAGCTAAGGCCGAGCTCTTGAAATGGGAGAAAACCTTGGATGTCCCAGAGACCAAGGTTAGGGCGGAAAGAGCGACTGCGTCTTCAGTGGCTTTTCCCACTTCAGCAGAAGACTCTGAAGCTGGCTCCAAACCCGAAGAAACACCTGCTGAGAATAATGGTAAAGGGGTCCAGATGCGTGGAAAAGGAGCGAGACATAAGAAACCTGCTCTGCTGAAGGAGCCCCGCAAGGCAAAAGAGAAAGGGTTGGGACACGACCATGACTGGGACCAGTTCAGTCAAGAGTTGCCGCAGTCCAAGAAAGGACGTGAGGGGCCTGTGCAGAAGCCAAAAAGACAGTACCTGCTCATGAGATGGACAAGAAATACCCAGAGGCCTTGTCAGCTCTGTAATAAACTCACGAGGGTGACAAACCAAGCACTGATGGCATGGGTCTGGCAAAATAAAGGGAAGCCTCTGACGCTGACCACATCTTCCAGGGGGAAGGTTGAGCCAGGTGATGGCAAGAAAATGCGGATGCCCTGTCACGAGCATCCAGTTGGTACATGTGTTCACCCCCACAGGTTTGAACAGAGGGGGGGGATATGTAACAATGTGAACATTGAAGTGTTGTTTTCCCCAGGTTCCAGTCCGGGACTTAGGGCATGCTCATGTCCAGGGATCCTATTTAATCCTGCTACTGGATCTTGGGTGTGTCTCACTCTGGAGAGTGTGCAGACAGAGGCCTGGTGAGGCTCTGTCAGTGTGGTCTCAGATAGGCCAGGCTGAGGGGCCACGAGGCTATGCAATAGCCTGGACTTTGGGGGGACTTGCACACAGAAGGCTGGAGTGGCTCTGTGTGGTCTGAGCCGGGAGAGCTGAGAGACCAGTATTCCCCAAGAGACATTGTTGTGAGAGCAGCCTGGAGGCTGCTGAAGGTTGGGCTGGGAAAGCCGCATCTCATCACGGGTGTGAACTGTGTTACGCTTTAGGTGAGTCAGGGAAACCTATGTGTTTAGATAGGGCCCAGACGGGCAAGGTATTTTATTTCGGCTTTGGGTGTTTTTCTTTATGCCGTGTGCCACAATAAAGCACAGTTTGGCCCCTAAATCCTGGTGTCTGTGAAGAAATGTGTGTTTGCAACCACCGGAAAAGAGCTAATCCCCTACAATATGCAGATCACTTTTGCTGTTATTTACGCTGAAATCGTTTTGTTGCCAATTTAAAATCTTTTAGTTGCCTATCTCAGTAATAAAAGAAAAATATATTTGGTCCTTTTAGGGGTGTTTTAATTTGCTTTTCATTTATTTAGTTCAGCTAAAAGTATGTCAGACAGAGAAGTGCCAGGGGAGTGTCAGAGGTGTAAATGATTCTGGCGCAGTCACAGGGCGCAGCAGAGTAAGGGGGCGTGGCAGCAAGGGTTTCTTCCCGAGGCCCCAGGTCCACATGTCAGCTAGCGGTCGTGTCTTGACCAGCAACCCAGCGGTTCTTGATTGGTTGACTGGATCTTCGACTTTGTAGCACCAGCAGACTGAGACTAGAGTCACTGATAAGCAGCTTTCTTCACCTGCATAGTGAAGAAACTATTCACCAGCAGCAGCAGGTAGACCTGAAGCAGGACCTGAACCAGCAGGTGGTGGCATACTTTGACAGCACCCTGCCAGCCGTCATAAAAGAGCCGCTGGATTACTGGGCAGCCAAACTGTATTTGTGGCGGCAAATAGCAGAGTTTGCCCTGGAAAAGCTGTCCTGCCCGGCCAGTAGTGTGGCATCAGAGTGGGTGTTTAGTGCGGCGGGGGCCATAGTTACCCCAAGAAGAACTCACCTGTCCAAAAGTGTAGAGACTTCCTTTTGTCAAGATGAATCAGACGTGGATCAGCCAGGATTTCCACCCACCAATGCCTGATGCATCAGATTAGATTATCCATCTCCACACTATGTCACCGTGCCACTCTATGGTATCATGCTGCTGCTGTTGCTGCCATCTCCACACTATGTCACCGTGCCACTTTGTGGCCTCCTGATGCTGCCATGTCCACACTATGTCACTTTGCCACTCTGTGGTATCATGCTGCTGCTGCTTCCAACTCCACACTATGTCACCTTGCCACTCTGTGGCCTCCTGATGCAGCCATATCCACACTATGTCACCATGCCACTCTGTGGTATAATGCTCCTGCTGTTGCTGCAATCTCCACACTATGTCACTGTGCCACTCTGTGGCCTAATCATACTGCTGCTGTCACCTCCACACTTTGTCATTGTGCCACTCTGTGGCCTCCTGATGCTGCCACCACCTCCAGACACTGTCATTGTGTCACTTGGTGGTCTCCTCCTACTGCTCCCACTTCACCACTATGTCATAGGGCCACTCTGTGGACTTCTCATGCTGTTACCACCCTCCCCACTCTATGATGGGGGGTCGCTATTGTTATTGTTTGGCCTTCTTGAAATTACCATTTATTTAAAAAATACCAAATTTACCAAAAATTTAGAAAAATGTGCAAATTTCCAAGTTTCAATTTCTCTACTTCTATAATACATAGTAATAGCTACAAAAATTGTTATTACTTTACATTCCCCAAATGTCTACTTCATGTTTGGATCATTTTGGGAATGACATTTTATTTTTTGGGGACGTTACAAGGCTTAGAAGTTTTGAAGCAAATCTTGATATTTTCCGAAATTTTCAAAAACCCACTTTTTAAGGACCAGTTCAGGTCTGAAGTCACTTTCTGGAGGCTTATATTATAGAAACCACCCAAGAAATGACCCAATTCTAGAAACTACACCCCTCAAGGTATTCAAAACTGATTTTACAAACGTCATTAACCCTTTAGGTGTTCCACAAGAGTAAATGGCAAATGGAGATAAAATTTCTGAATTTTGCAAATTTTCCATTTTAATAAATTTTTTCCAGTAACAAAGCAAGGGTTAACAGCCAAGCAAAACTCAATATTTATTACTCTGATTCTGCAGTTTACAGAAATACCCCATATGTGGTCGTAAACTGCTGTACGGAACACAGCAGGGCGCAGAAGGAAAGGAACATCATTTGGTTTTTGGAAGGCAGATTTTGCTGGATTGGTTTTTAGACGCCATGGGCCAGATTTATCATTAGCTCAAGTCAGAATAATGGAGTGAAAAAGTCGCAAATTTTTGCGCAATCACTAAAACTGCGCAAAAATTTGCGACTTTTTTCTGCTCTGCACTATGCTCGCCAGTTTTCTGAAAGTGGGCGTGTTTTCTTATGTAAATTAATCTCTAGACAGATTTACTATTGAGACTATTAAAAAAGTCGCAAAAAATTGCGCAATTTCACTCCAGTGAGGACCATGCTTATCTTATGAGACTTTTTAATAGAACATGCGACTTTTTCGTAAAGATGTGCGACTTTTGTAAAGCTGCTTACTGACGGATAAACTACTACCGTCAAACCACATTTATTACAGTCTTAAAGGGCCGTTCATAAATCTGACTTGGCTAAAACTGACTTTAGCCATATGTGAAAGTGGAGTGAGCTGTCAGAGTCATGATAAATCTGGCCCTATGTCCCATTTGAAGCCCCTTGATGCACCCCTAGAGTAGAAACTCGAAAAAAGTGACCCCATTTTGGAAACTATGGGATAAGGTGGCAGTTTTTGTTGGTACTATTTTAGGGTACATATGATTTTTGGTTGCTCTATATTACACTTTTTGTGAGGCAAAGTAACAAAAACATTGAAATTCTGAAATTTCATATCCATTTGCCATTAACTCTTGTGGAACACTTAAAGGGTTAACAAAGTTTGTAAAATCAGTTTTGAATACTTTGAGGGGTGTAGTTTCTTAAATGGGGTAACTTTTTGGAGTTTCTACTCTAGCGGTGCAATCAAATATTTAGTTTGTTTAGCTGTTAACCCTTGCTTTGTTACGGGAAACAAATTGATTAAAATGGAAAATTTGCCCAAAAAATAGCTGTTTTGGCACCATTTTTAATTTTTATTATTTACAACGTTCAACTGACGGGTTAGATCATGTGATGTTTTATAGAGCAGGTTTCTTACGGACGCGGCAATACCTAATATGTATACTTTTTTTATTTTATTTAGGTTTTACACAATAATATAATTTTTGGAAGAAACAAAAAAAAAACGTTTTAGTCTGGGAGCCATAGTTTTTAAAAAAAATTTGGGCAATTGTCTTATGTTGGGTATCATTTTTTGCGGGATGAAGTGACGGTTAGATTGCCACTATTGTGGGGGGTATACACCTTTTTGATCGCTTGGTGTTGCACTTTTAGTGACGTAAGGTGAAAAAACAAATGTTTTTTAGCACAGTTTTTATTTAATTTTTTTGACAGTGTTCACCTGAGGGGTTATGTCATATAATATTTTTATAGAGCCGGTCGTTACGGACGTGTGATACCTATTGTGTATACTCTTTTATTTTTTTAAGTTTTATAATAATCATTTTTTAAACAAAAAATAATCTTGTTTTAGTGTCTCCATAGTCTGAGAGTCATAGTTTTTTCAGTGTTTGGGCGATTGTCTTAGGTAGGGTATCAATTTTGTGGGATGAGATGACGGTTAGATTGGCACTATTTTGGGGGCATACGACTTTTTAATTGCTTGCTATTACACATTTTGTGATGTAAGATGGGTTTAGGTCATGTAGTATTTTTATAGAGCAGGTTCTTATGGACGCGGCGATACCTATTATGTCTACTTTTTTAATTTTATTTTACTGTAAAGGCACAGCAGCCCCCGATGGGAAAGGGAGGTTGCTCCCTCCCTGTCCCTGTTGACCTCTTCCATACAGCGATCCCTACGGACCGCAGCATGGAAGGGGTTAAACGGCTGACATCTGTGTTATGATGTCAGCCGTTTCAAGCAGAGTGTCAGCAATGTGCTGACACTCTGCTTTACAAGCTCGGCCATCCTGAGAGAGGGGGCGGGCGGATAATCGAGCGCCTGCCCGCTCCCCAGCACCGCAGGCACCGCCTGCACATCAGCCCGCCTGCACATCAGCCCGCCTGCACATCACAAAGAGAGCTGCGCGGGGGGGGGGGGGGGGGGTAAACATAAAAAAAAATGCATTTTTAAGTTTCTGAGGATCAGAAACTTCCGAAAGCGATGCAAACCGCAGGTCTGAATTGTCACAGGACCCCCCTCAGCATTGACCCAGGGTGCCTGCTGATTGTTTTCAGCAGGCACCCAGTTCCGATCACCGCCCGCCGCGGTACCAGGACATCAGGGCATACCTGTACCTGTCAATAGGTACCCGAACTTTGGAGCACTAAAATGCCTCTAAAAAAAGTCATGGAAAGGGCTACAGGGCTGCAAATGGCAGCAAAATGTGCTTAAGACTCAGAGCATGGCAAGTGCTCTGCAAACAAATGTGGAAAGGGAAATGACCAGTTCTGTGAGATCCCTGCCTGGTTCATTTTAATGCACATGAGCTTGTCCACATTGGCTGTGGACAGACAGCTGTGCTTGTCTGTGATAACCCCCTCCAGCCGTGCTAAACAAATGTTCAGACAATAAACTGGCTGCAGGGCAGGCCAGCACCTCCAAGGTGTAAAGGGCAAGCTCAGGCCATGTGCCCAATTTGGAGACCTAGAGGTTGAAGGGGGCAGACCAATCATCAGTACGTGTAGGTGTGTGTCCACATACTGCTCAACCATGTTGCACGTCCACGTGACGGCCTTGATCCAATTGGATATCTTCCCTATCAACTTTCGATGTTCTTTTGAGCCTGAGAAAGGGATACCACATCCAAGGGAGGTCAATAACTGAAATGTGATCGATCGGAAATGTGGGATTAGTTGTTAAAGTGGAAGCATCCAAGTAAAGGAGGGGGCGCGCGGCAGTTACCCACTCCCGACTGGGGGAGGAAGTGATGATAAATAACAATACAGGACTCTTAAGATGCCCTGTTAATTGAATGATTAATAAAAAATTACAGGGAATGTCATTGGGTATTTTTGATTTTGAAACGTTAGACAGGAGAGGCCCTGCTGCTGCTTTGTTTACTCTAGATAACTTCTGCCTGATCGCACGTCCCTGTGACGTCCACGATCCAATTGGATATCTTCTCTATCAACTTTCAATGTTCTTTTCTGCACCTACCATGGTGATCATGGGTAGCGGGGAATCGGGGTTCCACGCCGGAGAGGTAGTGTGAGAAAGGGATACCACATCCAAGGGAAGTCAATGACTGAAATGTGATCGAGTGGAAATGTGGGACAAGTTCTTAAAGCGGAAGGATCGAATGAACATAAGTGGTTGGGCATTAGTGCACTCAATTTCTTCTACTTCTGGTGCAGGGCTATGTGGATGGCCCATGGAAACCCTGCCAGCAGAGTCATCAAAAAGCATAAGAGACTGCTGCATGACTTGGGGCTCAGACTGCTTGCCTGATTTGCCAGAAAGACAGATGGCCATGGGCTGTATGTGCCAACTCTGATCTTTCAGCAGGGGACTGGGTTGAAGACAATGTGAATGAACTGGAGGCACTGTCAGACCCCCAATTTACTATAGTCTGTACTTGTTCTGGCTTCACCATTTGTACTGTCCTAGATGCAGTGTATGCCGCAAATGTACTTTCTAGCGCAAAAGATGCGCATTTGTCACCCAACAATGTAACAGACGAATTAGTGAAATGTATTTCCTTGTCCACTAGGTAGAGCTGGGGTATATCACAGCCAAGAATTGGTAAATGTCACCCAACAATGTAATAGACGAATTAGTGAAAAGTATTTCCTTGACTACTAGGTAGAGCAGGGGTATATCACAGACAAAAATTGGTGAATGCTACCCAACAATGTAACAGACAAATTAGTGAAATGTATTTTCTTGTCTACTAGGGAGAGCTGGGGTATATCACAGCCAACAATTGGTGAATGTCACCCAACAATGTAACAAATTAGTAAAATGTCTTTCCCTGTCCACTATGTAGAGCAGGGGTATATTACAGCCCAAAATTTTGGAATTTCACCTGACAATGTAACAGACGAATTAGTGAAATGTATTTCCCTGTCCACTATGTAGAGCAGGGGTATATCACAGCCAAAAATTGGTAAATCTCACCCAACCGTGTAACAGACGAGTTAGTGAAATGTATTTCCCTGTCCACTATGTAGAGCAGGGGCATATCACAGCAAAAAATTGGTGAATGTCACCCAACAATTTAATAGACGAATTAGTGAAATGTTTTTCCTTGTCCACTAGGTAGAGCAGGAGTATATCACAGCCAAAAATTGGTGAATGTCACCTAACAATATAACAGACAAATTAGTGAAATGCATTTCCCTGTCCACTAGGTAGAGCTGGGGTATATAACAGCCAAAAATTGGTGAATGTCACCCAACAATGTAACAGACAAATTAGTGAAATGTCTTTCCCTGTCCACAATGTAGAGCAGGGGTATATCACAGCCCAAAATTTGTAAATTTCACCCAACAATGTAACAGACAAATTAGTGAAATGTATTTCCCTGTCCACTATGTAGAGAAGGGGTATATCACAGCAAAGAATTGGTGAATGTCACCCAACAATGTAACAGATGAATTAGTGAAATGTATTTCCCTATCCACTATGTAGAGCAGGGGTATATCACAGCCAAGAATTTGGGATATGTCACCCAACATTGTATCAGACAAATTAGTGAAATGACTTAAAATAACATAAAATACATAAAAAAAATATATAATCTTGATCTAGGAGTAGGAGGTTGAGGAGACGGTGGACGTAGCAGTGTAGGTGGAAGTGGAGGAGGAGGTAGCCAACACTGGTTTTTGGATTTCATTTTTTATTTTTTTTGATATTCAAATTAGAGTACACCCAAAAACATTGGAAAATATAAAAAATAAAAACAATGAGAAAGTGCGCTAGAGTATAACAATGGCTGGATAAGGCCGGTATACATGTCTATTCTGCACAAGGTATGGACAAGTCCTGTGGTATGCATGCCTGGTTCATTTTCATGAACGTGAGCTTGTCCACATTGGCTGTGGACAGGCGGCTGCGCTTGTCTGTGATAACCCCCTCCTGCTGTGCTAAACACACGTTCAGAGGCATAAAGGCACCTCCAAGGCATAAAGGGCAAGCTCAGGCAATGTGCCCAATTTGGAGACCTAGAAGTTGAAAGGGGCAGACCCATCAGTCAGTATGTGTAGGCGTGTGCACACATGCTGCTCCACCATGTTGCTGAAATGCTGCTTCATGCTAAGAAGTTCCATATCAGCTGGTGGTGCAGGTTGTTTTGGCATGCTGACAAAGCTTTTCCACATTTCGGCCATGCTAACCATGCCTTCTGAGGTGCTGCGTTGGCGACCTCTTCCTCCGCCTCTGCCTTTGCCTTGTGCTTCCACTGAGCCCCGCTGTCAGATGGGAATGCCATCAGCAGTGCGTCTACCAGCGTGCGCTTGTACTCAAGCATCTTATGATCACACTCCAGTGACGGAATTAAGGGCAGTACGTTGTCCTTGTAATGGGGATCCAGCAGCGTGGCCACCCAGAAATCAGCACAAGTTAGAATGTGGTCAACTCGGCGGTCATTGTGGAGACAGTGCAGCATGTAATCGCTCATGTGTGCCATGCTGCCCAGAGGCAACAACAAGCTGTCCTCTGTGGGAGATGTATCGTCTGTGTCCTCTGTATCCCCCCAGCCACGCACCAGTGATGGCCATGAGCTGGTTTGTGTGCCACCCTGCTGTGAACACGGTTCCTCCTCCACCTCGTTATCCTCCAGAACTGTGCCCTGGCTGGACAATTGTGCACCTGGCGTATGTTGGTGCAGGAACCCACCCTCTGAGCCATTTGTGAATGACTGGCCCGGAACCCCTGGTAGCAATGTGAACATTGAAGTGTTTTCCCCAGGCTCCGGTCCGGGACTTAGGGCATGCTCATGTCCAGGGATCCTATTTAATCCTGCTACTTGTTCTTGGGTGTGTCTCACTCTGGAGAGTGTGCAGACAGAGGCCTGGTGAGGCTCTGTCAGTGTGGTCTCAGATAAGCCAGGCTGAGGGGCCACGAGGCTATGCAATAGCCTGGACTTTGGGGGACTTGCACACAGAAGGCTGGAGTGGCTCTGTGTGGTCTGAGGGCGGACAGGCTGAGAGACTCCTATCCCACAAGAGACACTGGTGTGGGAGCAGCCTGGAGGCTGCTGAAGGTTGGGCTGGGAAAGTCGCATCTCATCACGAGTGTGAACTGTGCTACGCTTTATGTGAGTCAGGGAAACCTATGTGTTTAGTTAGGGCCCAGACGGGCAAGGTATTTTATTTTGGCTTTGTGTGTTTTTGCTTTATGCCGTGTGCCACAATAAAGCACAGTTTGGCCCCTAAATCCTGGTTTTCTGTGAAGAAGTGTGTGTTTGCAACCCCTGGAAAAGAGCTAATCCCCTACACCTTATAAATGATCCCTCTTCCTCCTCCTCCTGTGCCACATCCTCTTCCATCATCGCCTGAAGTGTTTTTTCAAGGAGGCATAGAAGTGGGATAGTAACGCTGAGAACGGCGTCATCGACACTTGCCATGTTGGTGGAGTACTCAAAACAGCGCAACAAGGCACATAGGTCTCACATGGAAGCCCACTCATTGGTGGTGAAGTGGTGCTGTTCCGCAGAGCGACTCACCCGTGCGTCACACCTGCAGCTGAAACTCCACTATCGCATGCTGCTGCTTGTGGGCACGTCGCATATGAGGCGGTGAGCGGGAAGGCTGAAGTTACGCTGCAGCGCTGACAGGCGAGCAGCAGCAGGGTGAGAACGCACGCACAGATGGCCTGCACTTTCTGCAGAAGCTCTGATATATTGAGGCAATTTTTCAGGAACCTTTGCACCACCAAATTCAGCACATGCGCCAGGCAAGGGATGTGCGTCAAACCGGCTAGGCCCAGACCTGCTACGAGATTTTGTCCATTATCGCACACCACCAGGCCGGGCTTGAGGCTCACTTGCACAAACCACTCATCGGTCTGTTGTTCCATGCCCGTCCACAGCTCCTGCGCGGTGTGGGGTTTGTCCCCCAAACAGATAAGTTTTAAAACTGCCTGCTGTCGTTTACACCTGGCTGTGCTGAAGTTGGTGGTGAAGGTGTTAAGCTGACCGGATGAGGAGTCGGTAGAGGATGAGGAAGCGGAGTAGGAGGAGGAAGCAACAGGAGGCAAAGAGAAGTGCCCTGCAATCCTCGGTGGTGGAAGGACATGCACCAAACTGCTATCCGCCTCAGGCCTAGCTGCCAGTGCATTTGCCCAGTGTGCTGTTGTCACGGAAAGGTGTACAGGAAACAAGACAATGCAAAATGAATGTATGACTCACTGGATCCAAAACTAAGGAACAAAAGGGAGACCCCTGCATAAATCCTGGCACTCTCCCTGACTGCTCAGCCTATGCGAACACCCCAATGGTGGATGATCGCATATCCTCGTACCTCGACTATATGACACCTGAACACCCTACAATAGTGAGGGGACACGACCGCCGGCTCCCTACACTAGACACGGAGGGAGTCAGAGTCACCTGGGATCCAGCAAACCTAAAATCACAAATGAATGTACAGCACTTATCTTGTAGAAGACTGAGAAAAAGGATCAGCATGCACACACACTCCAGGAAGTTGTATAAACCGCACACTAATGCATTATGGGGAGGAATTTAAAGGGATGCAATCAGTCCAACTACAAGACAGCTGAGAGAGGCTAACGAGATGAGGAACTGAAAACCAAAACAAAGAAAGCTCAAGGAGGAGGTTCTGAAAGGCATCTGTCAGAGCTTCTCAGATGTCTGGTTGTGACAGTACCCCTCCCTCTACGAGTGGACTCCGTACACTCAGAGCCCACCTTCTCAGGATGGGACCTATGGAAAGCCCTGATGAGACGAGTGGCCTTAATGTCCGTCACTGGGACCCACATCCTCTCCTCAGGACCATAACCCTCCCAATGAACGAGGTACTGGAGAGAACCGCGGACAACACGAGAATCCACAATCCTAGAGACCTGAAATTCAAGATTCTCATCAACCATAATCGGAGGAGGAGGCAAAGGCGAGGGTACAATGGGTTGAACATAAGGTTTCCAGGTGCAACAGAATGTTCAATTGCCAGATAGAGGCCCATTCAATACATATAAAACAACATCACAAAAATATAGTGGCCAATATGGGGGAACTGTCTCAACCACAAACACTGTAGCGTGTCTTTCATTGGGCGAGCAGTCCCACCGCATGTGAACCACAAAATACTGTGGCAAGTATGGGGAGGAATTTAAAGGGATGCAATCAGTCCAACTATAAGACACCTGAGAGAGGCTAACGAGATGAGGAACTGAAAACCAAAACAAAGAAAGCTCAAGGAGGAGGTTCTGAAAGGCATCTGTCAGAGCTTCTCAGATGTCTAGTTGTGACAGCTGTTAGGGAGATATAATGGCCCTGACCGTGCTTACTGGTCCACATATCCGTAGTTAGGTGCACCTTGCCACAGATGGCGTTGAGCAGTGCACACCTGATTTTTTTCCCCCACTTGCTTGTGTGGGGAAGGGATGGCTCACCTGGAAAAGTAGTCGTGGCTGGGCAGGACAGCCACCGCCATAAGGCTTTTAAAACTTTCTGTCTCCACTAGATGGAATGACAGCATTTCAAAGGCCAGTAATTTTGAAATGCTGGCATTCAGGGCCAGAGATCGCAGGTGGGTAGGGGGGTACTTCCTCTTTCGCTCCAGTGTTTGGGAGATAGACAGCTGAACGCTTCCATGGGACATTGTGGAGATGCTTTGTGACCCAGGTGGTGGCGTTGCTGGCGCATCCTCTTTTTGCAGGGTGGCAGGTGCCACTGTCTCTCCAGAGGGGGGTGAAGAGGCCGAGACTGCAGCAGAAGAGGAAGCAGGAGGAGCCAGAGACCTTTCTTGGTTTTTGAGGTGTATACTCCACTGCAGCTCAAGCTTTGGACTTAGATGCCTGGTCATGCCGGTTGTGATCAGGTTGAGAATGTTTATGCCTCGCTTCAGGCTCTGATTGCACAGCGTGCAAACCACACATGTCTTATCGTCAGCACATTGTCCGAAGAACTGCCACGCCAGGGAACTCCTTGGAGCTGGCTTTGGTGTGCTTGGTCCCTTGGTGCGGTGGGCAGTAGCAGGCGTACTGTCTAGGGGACGGCTGCTCCGCTTTTGCACCCTGCTCCCTCTTCTGCTGTGCTGGTGGCTCTGTGCAACCACTGCCTCTTCCTCTGAACTAGACAGGTCACTCGCATGACTCTGATTCCATGTGGGGTCGAGGAATTCATCGTCCTCCACATAATCTTCCACCCAGTCTTCACCCCTGGCCTCCTTGTCGGTCTCCACACTGCAGAAAGCCACAGCAGTTGGCACCTGTGTTTCATCATCATCCGAGACATGCTCGGTGGTCCTCCCATGTACTCATCCTGAAACATAAGTGGTTGGGCATCGGTGCACTCAATCTCTTCCACTTCTGGGGCAGGGCTATGTGGATGGCCCTGGGAAACCAACCCTGCTAGCAGAGTAATAAAAAAGCAGAAGAAACTGTTGCATGACTTGGGGCTCAGACTGCTTTGCTGATTTGCAAGGGGGTGAGGTGAAAGACTGATGGACACGGGCTGCAGGTGCCAACTCAGATCTTTCAGCAGGAGACTGGGTGGGAGACAATGTAAAGGAACTGGAGGCACTGTCAGCAACCCAATCTACTATCGCCTCACCATTTGTAGAGCCACATTAGGCCCGACCAAATACCGCTGCAGGTTTTGTCGCCTACTCGCACCTGAGTAAGGGGTTTCACTTGTGCGTGTAGCTGGCACAGATCGACCACGTCCTCTCCCTGCAACAGGAGCTCCACGAGCAGCACCATGACCGGGTCCACGTCCCTTATTTGATGCTTTCCTCATTCTTTGCGTTCACCAACCAAACTAACATATGGTTTATGTTAGGTGACAATGTAACCGCCAATAGTCAACAATTAAGTTCACTGACAGTAAGGCAGTGGCGGTGTCATAAAGAGGAAAATTTTCAGGAGGTCACACAACAGTGTGATAGGCAAATTTTATGCAATTACTTCACGGTTACAAAAATTTTTTAATTAGTCAACCAACAAAGTAACAGCAGTATTGACTGGTTGTATTGGACTGTCACAAATGCATGCACAAAATCTTGTGTTTTGCACAAAATGGGTGTTTTTTTAAAACCAGAATATAACAGCAGTATCTAATGCTTGTATAGGACTCTCAGAAATGCAGCAAAGGCCGCAAATGTAGTTTCTTGCACAAAATGGGTTTTTTTTTAAAACCAAAATATAACAGCAGTATCTAACGCTTGTATTGGACTGTCAGAAATGCAGCAAATGTAGTGTCTTTCACAAAATGGGTGTTTTTTTAAACTCAAAATATAATTGCAGTATTTAAAGCTTGTATTTCACTGTCACAAATGCAGGAAAGGCCCCATATGTAGGGTCTTGCACAAAATGGGTGTTTTTTTTTTAAACCAGAATATAACGGGTATTTAACGCTTGTACTGGACTGTCACAAATGCAGTGCAGGGCGCAAATGTACTTTTTAGCAAAAAATATATATAATTTGTCCCCACAGATGGATTTACTTGGATTGTACTTTACAGAAAAAAATGTGAATATGTCTCCCCCTGGGTCCCAGAACAATTCCCTATATAATTTTCCCTCCCCTGGCACATTTGCAGTGCAGGTGCACTTAAAAAATGGGTATATGTTGCCCACTGAACTAAAATAACATTGTTAAATTATTGTCCCTGGCACATATGCTGTGCTGGTGCACTGAACTTGAACAAAATGGCTGCCAATGCCCACCTAACTAAAAGACGGATAAAAGTTATTTTTCTGTGTCACTGGGCTCACTGCACCCACAAAACACAATCGCTGTAGATCGCAGAGTTAACAAGTTCTGATAACAGATAGATTCTTTCCTATTCTCTCCCTCACAGCAGCAGCATCCTATCCTTAGACTAGTAAGAGCAGAGTGATGTGCAGCGCTACGTGACTCCAGCTTATATAGAGGCTGGGTCACATGCTACATGGCTGTGATGGCTTCTAAGGGCACAAGAATTAAACGCTTGTTGATTGGCTGCTATGCAGCCTTTCAAAAAGCGCCATTTAATCGCCGAACACCGAACTCGAACCCAAACTTTTACTGAAAAGTTTGGGGTCCAAAAATCCTAAAGTTCGGTACGAACCCAAACTTTACAGTTCGGGTTCGCTCAACCCTAATTACCAATACTCATGGATTACTGAGCAAATGCTGACCGAGTGAAAGCGTATGCTACCCAGACAGGATCTGTTTTTTGTGGGTTATTGTTCTTATGGATCAGAGGAAGGGCAAAATTATCAGTGACTTCAACACAAACTTACTGCTGACACCCTCTCTCTGTCGGGGGGGGGGCTCTACTTGTATAAGCGTTTAATAGAACAGGTTCTGTAGACATCTATGTGGAATCAGCTGACGAGGGTGTAAAAGGAGTGAGCTTCTTCATGACGCTAACATAGACCTGTAAGGCTGAGTTAATACTTGAGTTATTTGGCCAGTTTTGGCCCCAAAACAGTGATTCTAATAGCGACGCCTGTCAGCTGCATGTCATACTAACTGACAGTATTATTTCACTACCCCAGCACACTCCCTATGGGTGTTACTTCAAGGCACAGTGTTCTACACCCATATAAAGTCTCTATGCAGCCCAGAAATAGACGTTTTTTATTGCGATTCGTTGCAAATATATTCAGATCGAAGATAATTTTTTCGGAAAATTCAGCGAACCGGCCGAATCGAATTTTTGAGAAATTCGCTCATCTCTAGTCATCATCATTGCCACCCCTTAGCCAGGCAGCATACAGCTCAGGACACAGACCAGAAGAGGCCCGTATCCTGCACTGCATCCTGACAGCTGGATGGAAGTTAGTATCTGACTTTGTTATTTTTATTTGGCACCAGGTTGATGGACCTTTATTGGTGGGTCATTATTATAACTGGGGGGGCACTATGGGGACATTGTTTTTACTAGGGGCATTAAAAGGGAGCATTTTCTCACACATTATAAAGGGGCATTTTTGTACTGGCACTAGTGTTGCGCGAGCATGCTGGGCCGAACACGGCCGAACACTAGATCGGCTTGAGCATCCTGATGCTCGACACATCGCGGTGTACGACCGAATACCGTGTGTGCTCGAGCGCGATGCTCTAGTCTCCTCCACGCATGTTTGTTGGCTGCTACGCAGCCAATAAATGTGCAGGTAAGTACTGCCATTCACTGTAATGCCGTAAGCCATGTTGGCTGCTGGCATTACAGTGATTGGCTGGCCGGAATGCTTCATCGGGTGCTATATTTTTGTTTTTATACTTGTTATAGACCCAAGAGTCCTTTTAAGGACTATTGTGTGTGGCAGCAATATATATTTTTAGCGCAACCTGCGCTAAAGTGCTAAAACTTGTTAGAGACCCTTTTAAGGACTATTGTGTGTGGCAGTGATGGACGAACATTGGCCAGGACGGTTCGCATATGCGATTGCGCAAACAGACTAAATGTTCTCAAACCGCAAGTTTGCGGCGGGCCCCATTCACTTTAATGGCAGGCGAACCTGAAAAACCTTCAGCTCATATTTTCAGCCACTAAATACATAGTAGAAGTGCACAAATAGTCCCACAACATGGACAGTGACATACTAGAGGGGGATCAATGACAAAAATTCAGACCAAAATTCCAACAAAAAATATGTATCTTAATCAGGGGACATTTTTATGCGTCTTTAAGGGAAATGTGCCCTGTTGGAGTCTAGAATTTTTTTTATTTTAGGCCATGGGAAACGGTGTAAAAATTAGGCATTCACCTGACATAAAAGAAATTTTAATGATGTGGCTAGAGGTACATTATGTGTTCTGTGGGTAAATATTTTACTGTAGGCCACTGGACTACAGGCCCCAAACATTAGGCATTCACCGTACAGAAAAGATCAAGTGATTATGTGACCGGAGGTATATTACACGGTCAATGGATATCAATTTTACTGCAGGCCAGTACAAATACAGGTCAAATACATATGTTTAAAAGAACTAAAAATGTAAAATTGGATTAAAAACATGGCTAACAAAATCCCCCCTTTTAAAAAAACACTTAATAATAATAGTTGAAATTCGATAACACGTTTTCATCACTGGTGTTGAATTCCTCAGAGGCCCCAACAATTATTCATTCACCGTACAGAAAAGAACAAGCAAGTATGTGGCTGGAGGTAGATTACACTGTCATTGGATATCAATTTTACAGCAGGCCATTGTACTACAGGCACCAAAAATTATGCATTCACCGTAGAGAAAAGAACAAGTAAGTATGTGGCTGGAGGTAGATTACACAGTCATTGGACTTTAAAGTACTAACAAATACATAAAAGGCCGTCCATAACCTGTCCCCTCCCTACATCTCTGAGCTACTTTCCCGATACAACCTCACACGCACTCTCTGATCCTCACAAGACCTTCTTCTCTCCTCTTTTCTTATCACCTCTTCCCACAATTGCCTCCAGGATTTCTCCCGCACATCGGCCACACTCTGGAACTCGCTACCCCAACATCAGACCCATCAGACTCTCACCAACAGGGGAATCCTTGAAAAGAAACCTGAAAACCCCCCTTTTCAGACATGCCTACAATCAGTGACCCTGCTGCCTCTATACCGCCATGACCAACTTCACCCACACCTACTGTGTCCTTCTCCCATACCATGTAGATTGTAAGCCCTCACGGGCAGGGTCCTCTCTCCTTCTGTACCAGTTTGTAACTTGTCTTGTTTATGATTAGTGCAATTGTCTGTATTATGTATGTATACCGCTTTTCATATGTACAGCGCTATGGAATGAATGGCGCTTTAATAATAAATAATAGTAATATAAATTTTACAGCAGGCCAGTGGACTACAGGCCCAAAAAATTATGCATTCAGCGGAGAGAAAAAAACAAGTAAGTATGTGGCTGGAGGTAAATTACACGGTCATTTGGATATCATTTTTATATCAGGCCAGTGGACTACAGGCCCCAAAAATTATGCATTCAGCAGAAATAAGGGGTAGGTGTTCGGCAGTCTGGCGCTTTTTTTGAGGAAAGTGTGGACGATAAAAGAATTGTCATTTGTAACCTGTGCCGTACCAAAATGAGCAGGGGCGTGAACACTAGCAACCTCACCACCACCAGCATGATCCGGCACATGGCATCAAAGCACCCTAATAGGTGGGCCGAAAGCCTGGGTCCACAACCAGTGTCTGCGGGTCACACCACTGCCTCCTCTTCCCCTGTGTTACGTGCTGGCCAATCCCCTCTCCAAGACGCAGGCCTGGATGCCTCCCGCCATGCACCTGGACCTGCGCAAGCACCATCAGCTAGCACATCCACTTCTGTGTCCCAGCGCAGCGTACAGATGTCTATACCCCAGGCCTTTGAACTAAAGCGCAAATACCCAGCCACCCACCCACAGACCATAGCACTAAATGAGCACCTTTCCAAATTGCTGGCCCTGGAAATGTTGGCATTTAGGCTTGTTGACACTGAGGCTTTCCGCAGCCTGATGGTGGCGGCTGTCCCGTAGTACTCTGTACCCAGCCGCCAATATTTTTCAGGATGTGCGGTCCCAGCCTTACACCAGCATGTGTCCTGTAACATCACCCGTGCCCTGACCAACGCAGTTATTGGGAAGGTCCACTTAACGACTGACACATGGACAAGTGCTTTTGGCCAGGGATGCTACATTTCCCTGACGGCACACTGGGTGAATGTTGTTGGCAATAGAGAGTTGCTGGCCATTAAGTTGGCCTTTGAGTAATGGCGTCATTGGTTAGAACAACTTAATGGCCAGCAACTCTCTATTGCCAACATCATAATTTCTCTTGACAGAAGAGAGTTTTTTAGAAAAAAAAGCACAAGTGCGCCATTTGCCAGGAGAAGGACCCTGCGACAGAACTGCACCAATTCCCACTTCTAATGCTTCCACCTCAACACTAAATGGTTGAGACACATCAGGCTGCACCAAAATGGGACCAGAAGAAAAACATTTCTTTATAGTTGAAAAAGCATGTAACGCCTTTTCCGACCAGACAGAGAAATCCACCGCATTCTTAGTCATGTCAGTCAGAGGTTTGACAACAGTGGAATAATTCAAGATACATTTTCTGTAGTAATTGGTAAACCCCCAAAACCTCATAAGCGCTTTCTGATTCTCGGGCAGATCCCATTCCAAGACCGCACAGACTGTTTTGGGATCCATGCGAAAGCCCATAGCGCAAAGCAGGTAACCCAGAAAAGGAATCTCTTGAACAGGAAACACACATTTTTCTATCTTGGCATATAACTTATTCTCCCGGAGGATCAGCAGGACTTGTCTCAAATGATCCTGATGACTCTCCATCTCGGGCGAGTAAATCAATATGTCATTCAGGTATACGACAACAAACCTTCCCACCAAATGATGAAAAATTTAATTGATGAAATGTTGAAGCAACTCTTTCAGTTTCAGAAAGCTCATACAACCGAGACTTTGGCAACTTAGCTCCGGGAATCAGATTGACAGAACAATCATATTCTCTATGAGGGGGCAACTCCTGATCCACACTCTCAGTGAACACATCAGAAAAATAAGAGAGAAACAGGGGTAACATCTTAGTGGATATCCCAGCAAGAAATGTGACGAGACAGTTTTCCATACAGTAATCACTCCAGCCCTTGATCTGTCTCACTTGCCAATCAATGATAGGATTATATTTGGTCAACCATGGCAACCCTAGCACCAGAGGAGCCAGCAGACCCTTCATTATAAAACAAGAAATACCCTCAACATGATAATCCCCCACCCTTAAATGGATATCCTGCCCCATGTGAGTCAAAGATTTCTAAGAAAGGGGAGCAAAATCAATAGCGAACACTGAGATCTCTTTGTCCAGTGCATTAGATTCAAAACCATACATCAGGACAAACTGGTAATCCACAAGGTTAACCCCTGCCCAGCTGTCCAAAAATACCTCCACATCAATATTTTTGGAATCTAGCGCCACCCTGGCAGGCAGGAGAAAACGGGTACTACCGGTAAAAGACAAGAGCATGTTCTCAGATTCTCCAACTACTCTGCCAAGAGTTAGAGAACAAAACTTATTGGTAACTCTTTTTTTTTATTCTCGCTTTGATATTTTACATAGGGACAAACATTAACAAAATGACCCCCTTTACCACAAAAAAAAAACAGAGTCTCATTCTAGCCCTAAAGTTCTTATCACCAGGGTCTGAAGAGACCCGTCCAAATTGCATAGGTTCATCTCCAAACATGGGCTTAGGTGTCTCAGTATCCCGAGTGTCAGAGGGGACCAACCTCCCTTCAGGTAATACGTCCTGAGAGAACGGAGTTTTGCACCTTTCCCCCAGACGTCTATCAATTCATACCGCAAGAGACATCGCAGATTTTAATTAAACTGGATTTTCATTGAGTACTAGGGCATCTTTTACTCTTTCAGATAGCCCCTGACAGAATTGACCCTGGAGAGCAGGGCCATTCCACTCAGAATCAGTGGCTCAACTCCTGAATTCAGAGCAATAGGACTCAGCAAACCGATTTCCCTGTTGCAAGCCAAGCAACATAGATTCAGACAGAGAAACTCGGTCTGGGTCGTCATAAATAAATCCTAGTGCTCTGAAAAAATCATCCACTGACCGGAGGCATTGGCCTCCGGTCGGCAAAGAAAAGGCCCAGGATTGAGCATCACCTTTTAATAAAGAAATAACGATCACCACCTTTTGACGGTCGTCATCAGAGGAGTGAGGGTGTAAGTGAAAATAAAGTTTACAAGACTCCGAACAAAGTTGTCACTTCCTCCGGCAAATCGGTTCGGGTGGGCGATCTTTGGTTCAGAGCAGGTCTGGACCCCACTGGCGGAGACAGATGCCTGACACCTTGCAACAGATTCACGGAGGTCTACTACCTCCATCGACAACCCCTGCATGAGATCCACCAGTGCAGAGACAGGATCCATGACAACACAGAGAAGGGGAAACAGTAACGGTATTCAGTGGCTGATAATGTCACGGATAGTACAGGGAATGAAAGACAACCAAAGGGAACCATAACAAAAACAACAACAGACTAGGCCCTAAACCTAGGGAACAAAGAGGTCACCTCCTAGCAATCCCTGATTCTCTCCCTAAGCTGCTAACAACATGTGCAAATCTCAAAAGGTAGAAATGCACATGCACAGGAACCTGAGACTGCTGAAACACTGCACGAAACCCTCAGCTTAGGGGACAGGGAAAGAGGCAACCAGCTCCTTCCAAACTGAAGGAGCAAGTGTCTCCCTGAGGCGTAGTCAGAACAGACAAAAAAGGAAAGGGAAAAGTACTTAGCTTGAGAATTAAATGGAACAGGAGAACCACCACACAAGCAGAGCACTCCACAGAAGAACTATCAGCTGCAGGAAAACAAGTGAGAGGCGGAACATATAAAGAGCCACCTGACTGATAATGAGCAGCATCTGCGAAGGGGTGGAAAACCTGTCACCAACAATGAAAACAAGAGAGATCTGTTAGATAGACTCCTGAGTCTTCAGTCTATCTGAACTTCTAAGATCTTTCCCAGGCCTGGCGGTGACAGACAGCTTCCGCCGGTCTGGCAATGCTGCAGCAGTTCACTGACTGTTGTGCTACGTGAGCACACGCTGGAACTCCGCATTCCTAATATTGGCCAGGCTTTGTGAGTGGCAGAGGGCAGTAGTAAAATACCAGCTGCAACATGGTCGTCACCTTTCCAGTCAGCTTCCTCTCTTCAAAAGCGACGAGTAGGCATTGATGTCTGGCCGCTGTGAGGTTTTACGCAACTTTGAGGAATCAATGCTCACTGCTCACAATTAGGGCGGACGCTTTGCATGTGGAAGAGGTGGAAATGGGGGAAGACAGTACACAGGGTGATAGCCAAACCACCCTCAGTTCGTCTTCTCAGCGCAAATTGGATGATGATGAGGAGGAGCAGGAGACAGTTGCCTCTGCTACATGGAAGTTTTATTCCATCTGTTCAGCGTGGCTGGGTAGAAGAGGAGGAAGAGGATGAGGAGATTGCTAGTCATCCTCCTGATGAGGACAGCGAAGCCTTGTCTGTAGGGACTCTAGCACACATGGCTGACTTTATGTTAGGCTGCATTTCCCGTGACCCTCGCATTGTACGCATTTTGGCCAACACTGATTACTGGTTGTTCACCCTTCTCGACCCCCGCTACAAAGAGAACTTCTCATCTCTCACTCCTGTGGTGAAATACCAGAAGGTCCTTGAGGAAAATTGCCCCAAACATTTCCAGCTGACAGCGCTGGCTGCAGAGTACGTAGTTCCTTGGCCAATCGAGCAGTTCCACCAGAGGCAGGACAACACTCTCCAAGGCCTGGGACAGCTTTATGACACCTCGCCAGCACCCTCAACCTAATGCGCGGCCTAGTGTCACAAGGATGGAATAATTTTGGAAGAGGGCGAAGGAGTACATAGCAGACCATGTCAGCGTCCTCAGTGATCCCTATGTGCCTTACAACTATTGGGTGTTTAAGCTGGACATGTGGCACAAACTGGTGCTCTATGCCTTGGAGGTGCTAGCCTGCCCCGCCACCAGCATTTTGTCAGAGAGTGTATTTAGTGCTGCTGGGGGCATAATAACTGATAAGCGCATCTACCTGTCAACTGAAAATGCTGACCGGTTGAGTCTTATAAAAATGAACAAGGCCTGGATTGCCCCTGACTTGTTTACTCCACCTGAGGAAAGCGGCTGAATATAAACGGACTCTAAATGTGGCTTTTATGGTGTATTGAATACACTGTATTCCCATGCACTCCTTCCACCACTAAAAAGTGTATATGGTTCAATCTCCTTTTTCTCGTCCTTCTCCTCCATCATATCAACATGCTTATTAGGCTGCCCTCGCTCCTAATGTTTTAGAGTGTCAGCTCAGCAGTGGGCCCTCACCCATTATGTTTTAGAGGATCACCAGCTGGCCCTCACCTATAATGTTTTAGCAGGTCAGCTCAGCAGCAGCAGACCCTCACCCCTACATTTTTTAGATGGTCAGCTCGGCAGCAGGCCCTTGCCCACAAAAATTTGTAGATGGTCAGCTCGGCAGCAGGCCCTCACCCCTAATCAGGCTCTGACTGTCCCGCAAGGGTACAGGGGAATCTCCTGGTGGGCTCCTGAGCAAGGTGGGCCCCTAGTCTCCCACCCCCTGCACAAGTGGCACATAACACAGTAGACTTACTGCACTACATACATATATTCAATTTACAGCACCTCAACCAGCCTATGTTCATATAAAAACTTGTTAATTTATTTATTATATTTGAATGTATCCATACTGTGGGCCCCCAAAATAAATTTACTGGTGGGTCCTAGGTACCCTAGTCCGATACTGCCCCTAATATTTTAGATGGTCAGATCAGCAGCAGGCCCTCACTCCTAATGTTTTAGAGGGTCACCAGCAGGCCCTTGCTTCTAATGTTTTTGAGGGTCACCAGCAGGCCATCAATCCTAATTTTTCAAGGGTGTGTATGATGCCCTCCTTTATGTGTAATAAAGGGTGTATTGGAGTGCTGGTTCGGTTCATTGTATTTTTTGGCAGCCCTTTTACTTAGTGCATAGGCTTGTGTCTTACAGTGGGACACTGTGAAGTCCGGTGCCCACTTTCCTGGATATCTGCCACACGCCCCTCCAGGAGCATTGTGATACTGTGGAGCAACGCCATACGCCTCACTACAGTAGCATTCTGACTTGCCTTATTCTTCAGAGCTGTGCCATATGCCCCCTTCAGCGGTAAGGCAGCCAGGATTTAGTTAAATACTAAGCCCTGTGTCCCCTGACGATTCATGGGGTTTTCTTAGTATATACAGTAGTTTTTGATATGTTCATTTGATGAAACGCGTTGGGTCATGCGAGCATATTGTGGCCAATTTTTTTTATGGATGATTCTATTACCCTGATCGGGAAGCCAGTTTAGCCTCTGGACACGTTGTGTAGGGCCTTTATAGGGATCCTTGATCATGGTGAGGTTCCGGATGGGGCCACCTCTTGCGGGGCACGGACCCCGTGTTAGGTCACTAGGGCTGTATAGGTCAAGTAGGGTGCAATACGGACAGTATGTTTTTCCCGAGGCTTCCCTACCGCCAAGAATAATGACATAATGACCTGATGCTTGCATTACTGTTCGGACATCTGGTATCCAAAGCCCGCAAGTGACCATCTCCTCTACCGACATTCCACACTTTGGGAATAGTGAGGTTTCTCAACTAAACCGGTAAGACCATTCCATGTTTTGATATAGCGTCCTGCTCGTCCCAGCATCTGTTCACGGGACTTGGACTCAGGGACCCTATGCCCTGTGTTGTATGTACCTAGCTTGGTGTGTTGCTGTTTTTTCATGTTAGTAGCGATATCAGGATATAATTAATGCGCAAAATGCGCAAAATACACCGGCCAGGACACTCACATGAAGAATAAGAATCTTCTTCTTTATTGAGTTTTTCTTTTTTTATGTCAATAAAACAAAACAACGCATGTCAGGGGTACTCGAGCCCCCTTCATCAGTTTAAAAAAGACTCAATGCTTAATGTGGCACTGATTACACTGATTAAGCATCATGGGACTGCCCAGGGGGAGGAGTGTTTCCACCTGTGCTCCCAAGATTTACATAAGCCTTATTTTAATATCAAAATGGTGAAAAAGCTACAGTTCCTAGTTTGAATTCCTGTGGAGATACTTATTTTTGAATACAAGCATTAGCAATGCCCCTGATCTCATTATATTCCATTCTCATTGTAAACAGAACGGGTCATGTGACCGCTGGGTTGGGGTCACATGGTCCAACCCCATAGCACCCGAACACGAGTTAAATCCTTTCAGCAAAATTCAAGGAGAAAGGATATCCCAATCAGATTGTGACCAAGTCAAACCAACGAGCATCAGAACTGACACAAGCAGACGGCTTATTGCCCAAGCCTAAGCCCAAGCCAGAGGAAGTAAATACTACCTACCATATGCTACACAAAAAGTTGGAAGTAGTAAACGTGGCCAAAATAGATGCCTATGCTGCAATACCATTTGCCAAGAAACATGCTTGAAGAATAAGAGAGATGGTGAATGTTTTCCAAATACAGGGCACCCTGGATTGCAATTCTACGCACGTAATATACATTTTACAGTGCCCGTGTGGGCTACAATATGTGGGACGCACAATACAAACTTTGAGGAACAGATTAAATAAACATAGGTCAAACGTAAAAAAACTATTGCAGAAACATAGTGTTTCCAGACATGCGGCTTCTTTTCATGAAGGTTGTTTCTCTGGTTTCGAAATCGCTCCCATAGAACAAATACTGATTCATCAAGGCAAAAATCCACAGTGCAAAAAAAGACGTGAGTAGGGATGAGCGAATTTTGGGGTGTTCGTGACACGGACCCGAACCCGAACATTTTTGTAAAAGTCTGGGTTCGGTGTTCGGCGCTTTCGTGGCGCTTTTTGAAAGGCTGCAAAGCAGTCAATCAACAAGCGTCATACTACTTGCCCCAAGAGGCCATCACAGCCATGCCTACTATTGGCATGGCTGTGATTGGCCAGTGCAGCATGTGACCCAGCCTCTATTTAAGCTGGAGTCACGTAGCGCCGCACGTCACTCTGCTCTGATCAGTGTAGGGATAGGATGCAGCTGCTGTTAGGGCGAGATTAGGCAGTGATTTACTCTTCAAAAACACTTAATGAAGTGATCGATCTACAGCTGTGAATCATTCAACCTCTGCTATTTAATTGCTCACTGTTTTTAGGCTGCCTAGAGCATTTTTCTGTCACTTTTTTCTGGTGTGATCGGCGGACATTTTGTGTCTTGTGGTGCGCCAGCACAAGCTGCCACCAAGTACATGTAAGGGTCCATTCACACGTCCGTTGTTTCTTTCCTGATCTGTTCCGTTTTTTGCGGAACAGATCTGGACCCATTCATTTTCAATGGGTCCTGAAAAAAAACGGACAGCACAATGTCAGATTTTTTTTCAGGACCCATTGAAAATGAATGGGTCCAGATCTGGTCCAGATCTGTTCCGCAAAAAACGGAACAGATCAGGAAAGAAACAACGGACGTGTGAATGGACCCTTACCATCAATAGTGTGTTTTTTTTTTTTTTTGCTATATCCTACATCAGGGGCTTGGCTGTGCTTGCTATTTTATTGAGGGGTGAAATACAATTGCCAAAATAGCAGTACCCTAAATCTGGTGTTTCAGCTGTGGCTAGTCAATTGTAATACTGTCTGCTGTCTGGCAAAGGATATTTTTTTTTCTGGGTTGACATACTATTCCCAAATTAGCAATTCCCTAAATCAGTGGTTTCTGCTGTAGCAGGCCAAGTTTAAATCTATCCATAATAGGGTATATTACATTGAAGGTGCTGATAGGATCATTCTCAATAACTTCACACGCTACCGTGCATTTCCAAGTCTAATTCTGTCCGTAAACGTATACCTGTCACCCAGCGCCTAAATAATAGGCCTACAATTTATATTCAGCTAAATCTGTGTTTACTGCTGTGGCTGGTAAAGTTATTTAGTGTCTGTCAAAGCACAGTTTTTGTTCTGGGTTGAAATACAATTCCCAACTTAGCAATTCCCTAAATCAGTGGTTTCTGCTGTATCAGGCCAAGTTTAAATCTATCCATAAAAGGTATATTAGATTGAAGGTGCTGATAGGGTCATCCTCAATAACTTCACACGCTACCGTGCATTTCCAAGTCTAATTCTGTCCGTAAAAGGGATACCTGTCATCCAGGGCCTAAATACTAGGCCTACAATTTATATTCAGCTAAATCTGTGGTTACTGCTGTGCCTGTATTAGTGTAATAAGGTACATAAATAGATAGCCAGATAGTGTTAGGTGTCTGTAAAAAAAGGCCTGAATTTGAATTCAATACATTGGGCCAAATATTTTTTTTCTTATTGTGGTCAACGGTAACAATGAGGAAAACATCTAGTAAGTGACGCGGACGCGGACATGGTCGTGGTGGTGTTAGTGGACCCTCTGGTACTGGGAGAGGACGTGGCCGTTCTGCCACAGCCACACGTCCTAGTGTACCAACTACCTCAGGTCCCAGTAGACGCCAGAATTTACAGCGATATTTGGTGGGGCCCAATGCCGTTCTAAGGATGGTAAGGCCTGAGCAGGTACAGGCATTAGTCAATTGGGTGGCCGACAGTGGATCCAGCACGTTCACATTATCTCCCACCCAGTCTTCTGCAGAAAGCGCACAGATGGCGCCTGAAAACCAAGCCCATCAGTCTGTCACATCACCCCATGCATACCAGGGAAACTGTCTGAGCCTCAAGTTATGCAGCAGTCTCTTATGCTGTTTGAAGACTCTGCTGGGAGGGTTTCCCAAGGGCATCCACCTAGCCCTTCCCCAGCGGTGGAAGACATAGAATGCACTGACGCACAACCACTTATGTTTCCTGATGATGAGGACATGGGAATACCACCACAGCACGTCTCTGATGATGAAACACAGGTGCCAACTGCTGCGTCTTTCTGCAGTGTGCAGACTGAACAGGAGGTCAGGGAGGAAGACTGGGTGGAAGACGATGCAGGGGACGATGAGGTCCTAGACCCCACATGGAATGAAGGTCGTGCCACTGACTTTTACAGTTCGGAGGAAGAGGCAGTGGTGAGACAGAGCCAACAGCGTAGCAAAAGAGGGAGCAGTGGGCAAAAGCAGAACACCCGCCGCCAAGAAAGTTCGCCGGCTACTGGCCACCGTCATCTGGGACCGAGCACCCCAAAGGCAACTTCAAGGAGTTCCCTGGCGTGGCAGTTCTTCAAACAATGTGCTGACGACAAGACCCAAGTGGTTTGCACGCTGTGCCATCAGAGCCTGAAGTGAGGCATTAACGTTCTGAACCTTAGCACAACCTGCATGACCAGGCACCTGCATGCAAAGCATTTACTGCAGTGGAGTAAACACCTTAAAAACAAGGAACTCACTCAGGCTCCCCCTGCTACCTCTTCTGCTGCTGTCTCGGCCTCTTCCTCCGCCTCTGGAGGAACGTTGGCACCTGCTGCCCAGCAAACAGAGGATGTACCACCAACACCACCACCTCCGTCACCAAGCATCTCCACCATGTCACACGGCAGCGTTCAGCTCTCCATCTCACAAACATTTGAGAGAAAGCATAAATTCCCACCTAGCCACCCTCGATCCCTGGCCCTGAATGCCAGCATTTCTAAACTACTGGCCTATGAAATGCTGTCATTCAGGCTGGTGGACACAGACAGCTTCAAACAGCTCATGTCGCTTGCTGTCCCACAGTATGTTGTTCCCAGCCGCCACTACTTCTCGAAGAGAGCCATGTCTTCCCTGCATAACCAAGTATCTGATAAAATCAAGTGTACACTGTGCAACGCCATCTGTGGCAAGGTTCACCTAACCACAGATACGTGGACCAGTAAGCACGGCCAGGGATGCTATTTCTCCCTAACTGCACACTGGGTAAATGTAGTGGCGGCTGGGCCCCAGGCGGAGAGCTATTTGGCGCACGTCCCGCCGCCGCCAAGGATCGCAGGGCAACATTCTTTGCCTCCTGTTGCCTCCTCCTCCTACTCGGCTTCCTCCTCCTCTTCTTCCACCTGCTCATCCAGTCAGCCACACACCTTCACTACCAACTTCAGCACAGCCCGGGGTAAACTTCAGCAGGCCATTCTGAAACTCATATGTTTGGGGGACAGGCCCCACACCGCGCAGGAGTTGTGGCGGGGTATTGAACAACAGACTGACGAGTGGTTGCTGCCGGTGAGCCTCAAGCCCGTCCAAGTGGCCAGAGCTAGCTTTTTTTGCCTTGGAGGTGCTGGCCTGCCCGGCGGCCAGCGTTTTGTCTGAACGTGTATTCAGCGCGGCAGGGGGCGTCATTACAGACAAACGCAGCCGCCTGTCTACAGCCAATGTGGACAAGCTGACGTTCATAAAAATGAACCAGGCATGGATCCCACAGGACCTGTCCATCCCTTGTGCAGATTAGACATTTTTAACTACCTCACCTCCTTAACAATATATTCTTGTACTCCAAGGCACTTCATTCAATCCTCTTATTTTAATTTTACCATTATATTGCGGGGCAACCCAAAGTTGAATGAACCTCTCCTCTGTCTGGGTGCCGGGGCCTAAATATCTGACAATGGCCTGTTCCAGTGGTGGGTGACATGAAGCCTGATTCTCTGCTATGACATGAAGCCCGAATCTCTGCTATGGGACCTCTCTCCTCTGTCTGGGTGCCGGGGCCTAAATATCTGACAGTGGCCTGTTCCAGTGGTGGGTGACATGAAGCCTGATTCTCTGCAATGGGACCTCTTTCCTCTGTCTGGGTGCCGGGGCCTAAATATCTGACAATGGCCTGTTCCAGTGGTGGGTGATGTGAAGCCTGATTCTCTGCTATGACATGAAGCCTAATTCTCTGCTATGACATGAAGCCTGATTCTCTGCTATGGGACCTCTGTCTGGGTGCCGGGGCCTAAATATCTGACAGTGGCCTGATCCAGTGGTGGGTGACGTGAAGCCTGATTCTCTGATATGACATGAAGCCTGATTCTCTACTATGGGACCTCTCTCCTCTGTCTGGGTGCCGGGGCCTAAATATCTGACAGTGGCCTGTTCCAGTGGTGGGTGACATGAAGCCTGATTCTCTGCAATGGGACCTCTCTCCTCTGTCTGGGTGCCGGGGCCTAAATATCTGACAATGGCCTGTTCCAGTGGTGGGTGACGTGAAGCCTGATTCTCTGCTATGACATGAAGCCTGATTCTCTGCTATGGGACCTCTCTCCTCTGTCTGGGTGCCGGGGCCTAAATATCTGACAGTGGCCTATTCCAGTGGTGGGTGACATGAAGCCTGATTATCTGCAATGGGACCTCTCTCCTCTGTCTGGGTGCCGGGGCCTAAATATCTGACAGTGGCCTGTTCCAGTGATGGGTGACATGAAGCCTGATTCTCTGCTATGGGACCGCTCTCCAATTGATATTGGTTAATTTTTATTCATTTTATTTTTATTTTTATTCATTTCCCTATCCACATTTGTTTGCAGGGGATTTACCTACATTTTGCTGCCTTTTGCAGCCCTCTAGCCCTTTCCTGGGCTGTTTTACAGCCTTTTTAGTGCCGAAAAGTTCGGGTCCCCATTGACTTCAATGGGGTTCGGGGCGAAGTTCGGGTCGAGTTCGGATCCCGAACCCGAACATTTCCGGGAAGTTCGGACGAACTTCTCGAACCCGAATATCCAGGTGTTCGCTCAACTCTAGACGTGAGATGTACTGGATATATAAACTCAAAACATTAAATCCATTTGCCTTTAAAATTAACCTCTGATCAACTTTTTTGAGTAACTCGTTTTTTGAACAACCTTACAGTACATTGCTCAAAATAACATTTATAACCAACCCCATGTAAATACATTAAATACAGAGGACCGTTGTTATTAAGAGTTCAAAATCAGAACATTGATTACTAACTACATGGAAATGCATTGAATACAATTTCGTTTTCTAATAAGATTCAAGTATGTGGGTATATACTGTACATCGATCCTTTTATGTACAAACCGGATTCCCAAAAAGTTGGGACACTAAACAAATTGTGAATAAAAACTGAATGCGATGATGTGGAGATGGCAAATGTCAATATTTTATTTGTAATAGAACGTAGATGACAGATCAAACGTTTCATCCGAGTAAATGTATAATTTTAAAGGAAAAATACGTTGATTCAAATTTTTACGGTGTCAACAAATCCCCAAAAAGTTGGGACAAGTAGCAATAAGAGGCTGGAAAAAGTAAATTTGAGCATAACGAAAGCTGGAAGACCAATTAACACTAATTAAGTCAATTGGCAACATGATTGGGTATAAAAAGAGCTTCTCAGAGTGGCAGTGTCTCTCAGAAGCCAAGATGGGTAGAGGATCACCAATTCCCACAATGTTGCGCAGAAAGATAGTGGAACAATATCAGAAAGGTGTTACCCAGCGAAAAATTGCAAAGACTTTGCATCTATCATCATAAACTGTGCATAACATCATCCGAAGATTCAGAGAATCTGGAACAATCTCTGTGTGTAAGGGTCAAGGCCGTAAAACCATACTGGATGCCCGTGATCTCCGGGCCCTTAAACGACACTGCACCACAAACAGGAATGCTACTGTAAAGGAAATCACAGAATGGGCTCAGGAATAGGGATGAGCGAACTCGAACTGTATAGTTCGGGTTCGTACCGAATTTTGGGGTGTCCGTGACACGGACCCGAACCCGGACATTTTCGTAAAAGTCCGGGTTCGGGTTCGGTGTTCGTCGCTTTCTTGGCGCTTTTGTGACGCTTTCTTGGCGCTTTTTGAAAGGCTGCAAAGCAGCCAATCAACAAGCGTCATACTACTTGCCCCAAGAGGCCATCACAGCCATGCCTACTATTGGCATGGCTGTGATTGGCCAGAGCACCATGTGACCCAGCCTCTATTTAAGCTGGAGTCACATAGCGCCGCCCGTCACTCTGCTCTGATTAGCGTAGGGAGAGGTTGCGGCTGCGACAGTAGGGCGAGATTAGGCAGATTAACTCCTCCAAAGGACTTGATTAACTGATCGATCTGCAGCTGTCGATCATTGAGCTGCTGATCCTCAATTGCTCACTGTTTTTAGGCTGCACAGACCGTTTGTCAGTCTCATTTTTCTGGGGTGATCGGCGGCCATTTTGTGTCTTGTGGTGCGCCAGCACAAGCTGCGACCAAGTGCATTTAACCCTCAATGGTGTGGTTGTTTTTTGGCTAAAGCCTACATCAGGGTGAAGCTGTCACACCAAGTGCATTTAACCAGCAATAGTCTGTTCATTTTTTGGCCATATACAAAATCAGGGGCAAGCTGCGCCTGTCACCAAGTGCATTTAACCCTCAATGGTGTGGTTGTTTTTTGGCTAAAGCCTACATCAGGGTGAAGCTGTCACACCAAGTGCATTTAACCAGCAATAGTCTGTTCATTTTTTGGCCATATACAAAATCAGGGGCAAGCTGCGCCTGTCACCAAGTGCATTTAACCCTCAATGGTGTGGTTGTTTTTTGGCTAAAGCCTACATCAGGGTGAAGCTGTCACACCAAGTGCATTTAACCAGCAATAGTCTGTTCATTTTTTGGCCATATCCCAGTCTAATTCTGTCACTAAATCCATACCGGTCACCCAGCGCCTAAATACTAGGCCTCAAATTTATATCCAGCTAAATCTGTCCCTAGTGCTGTAGCTGGGCGAGTTATTTAGTGTCCGTTCAAGCACATTTCTTGTTCTGGGTTGAAATACAATTCCCAATTTAGCAATTTCATAATTTAGTGGTTCCTGCTATATCAGAGCTCTTTGAAATCTATCCCAAAAAGGGTATATAATATTGAAGGTGCACATAGGGTCATTCAGAGTAACTTCACACACACCCGCTACTGTGTATTTCCAAGTCTAATTCTGTCACTAAATCCATACCGGTGACCCAGCGCCTAAATACTAGGCCTCAAATTTAATTCCCTCTAAATCTCTCGTTACCCACCGCTGTACTGTTGTTGCTGGGCAAGATATTTAGTGTCCGTCAAAGCACATTTTTTGTTCTGGGTTGAAGTACAATTCCCAATTTAGCAATTTCATAATTTAGTGGTTTCTGCTATATCAGAGCTATTTGAAATCTATCCCAAAAAGGGTATATAATATTGAAGGTGCACATAGGGTCATTCAGAATAACTTCACACACACCCGCTACTGTGTATTTCCAAGTCTAATTCTGTCACTAAACCCATACCTGTCACCCAGCGCCTAAATACTAGGCCTCAAATTTAAATCCCTCTAAATCTCTCGTTACCGTTGTCCTGTTGTAGCTGGGAAAGTTATTTAGTGCCCGTCAAAGCACATTTTTTGTTCTGGGTTGAAGTACAATTCCCAATTTAGCAATTTCATAATTTAGTGGTTCCTGCTATATCAGAGCTATTTGAAATCTATCCCAAAAAGGGTATATAATATTGAAGGTGCACATAGGGTCATTCAGAATAACTTCACACACACCCGCTACTGTGTATTTCCAAGTCTAATTCTGTCACTAAATCCATACCGGTGACCCAGCGCCTAAATACTAGGCCTCAAATTTAATTCCCTCTAAATCTCTCGTTACCCACCGCTGTACTGTTGTTGCTGGGCAAGATATTTAGTGTCCGTCAAAGCACATTTTTTGTTCTGGGTTGAAGTACAATTCCCAATTTAGCAATTTCATAATTTAGTGGTTTCTGCTATATCAGAGCTATTTGAAATCTATCCCTAAAAGGGTATATAATATTGAAGGTGCACATAGGGTCATTCAGAATAACTTCACACACACCCGCTACTGTGTATTTCCAAGTCTAATTCTGTCACTAAATCCATACCGGTGACCCAGCGCCTAAATACTAGGCCTCAAATTTAAATCCCTCTAAATCTCTCGTTACCCACCGCTGTACTGTTGTTGCTGGGCAAGATATTTAGTGTCCGTCAAAGCACATTTTTTGTTCTGGGTTGAAGTACAATTCCCAATTTAGCAATTTCATAATTTAGTGGTTTCTGCTATATCAGAGCTATTTGAAATCTATCCCTAAAAGGGTATATAATATTGAAGGTGCACATAGGGTCATTCAGAATAACTTCACACACACGCTTCTGTGCATTTCCAAGTCTAATTCTGTCACTAAATCCATACCGGTGACCCAGCGCCTAAATACTAGGCCTCAAATTTAATTCCCTCTAAATCTCTCGTTACCCACCGGTGTACTGTTGTTGCTGGGCAAGATATTTAGTGTCCGTCAAAGCACATTTTTTGTTCTGGGTTGAAGTACAATTCGCAATTTAGCAATTTCATAATTTAGTGGTTTCTGCTATATCAGAGCTATTTGAAATCTATCCCTAAAAGGGTATATAATATTGAAGGTGCACATAGGGTCATTCAGAATAACTTCACACACACGCTTCTGTGCATTTCCAAGTCTAATTCTGTCACTAAATCCATACCGGTGACCCAGCGCCTAAATACTAGGCCTCAAATTTAATTCCCTCTAAATCTCTCGTTACCCACCGGTGTACTGTTGTTGCTGGGCAAGATATTTAGTGTCCGTCAAAGCACATTTTTTGTTCTGGGTTGAAGTACAATTCCCAATTTAGCAATTTCATAATTTAGTGGTTTCTGCTATATCAGAGCTATTTGAAATCTATCCCTAAAAGGGTATATAATATTGAAGGTGCACATAGGGTCATTCAGAATAACTTCACACACACGCTTCTGTGCATTTCCAAGTCTAATTCTGTCACTAAATCCATACCGGTGACCCAGCGCCTAAATACTAGGCCTCAAATTTAAATCCCTCTAAATCTCTCGTTACCCACCACTGTACTGTTGTTGCTGGGCAAGATATTTAGTGTCCGTCAAAGCACATTTTTTGTTCTGGGTTGAAGTACAATTCCCAATTTAGCAATTTCATAATTTAGTGGTTTCTGCTATATCAGAGCTATTTGAAATCTATCCCTAAAAGGGTATATAATATTGAAGGTGCACATAGGGTCATTCAGAATAACTTCACACACACGCTTCTGTGCATTTCCAAGTCTAATTCTGTCACTAAATCCATACCGGTGACCCAGCGCCTAAATACTAGGCCTCAAATTTAAATACCTCTAAATCTCTCGTTACCCACCGCTGTACTGTTGTTGCTGGGCAAGATATTTAGTGTCCGTCAAAGCACATTTTTTGTTCCGGGTTGAAGTACAATTCCCAATTTAGCAATTTCATAATTTAGTGGTTTCTGCTATATCAGAGCTATTTGAAATCTATCCCTAAAAGGGTATATAATATTGAAGGTGCACATAGGGTCATTCAGAATAACTTCACACACACGCTTCTGTGCATTTCCAAGTCTAATTCTGTCACTAAATCCATACCGGTGACCCAGCGCCTAAATACTAGGCCTCAAATTTAATTCCCTCTAAATCTCTCGTTACCCACCGGTGTACTGTTGTTGCTGGGCAAGATATTTAGTGTCCGTCAAAGCACATTTTTTGTTCTGGGTTGAAGTACAATTCCCAATTTAGCAATTTCATAATTTAGTGGTTTCTGCTATATCAGAGCTATTTGAAATCTATCCCTAAAAGGGTATATAATATTGAAGGTGCACATAGGGTCATTCAGAATAACTTCACACACACGCTTCTGTGCATTTCCAAGTCTAATTCTGTCACTAAATCCATACCGGTGACCCAGCGCCTAAATACTAGGCCTCAAATTTAATTCCCTCTAAATCTCTCGTTACCCACCGGTGTACTGTTGTTGCTGGGCAAGATATTTAGTGTCCGTTCAAGCACATTTTTTGTTCTGGGTTGAAGTACAATTCCCAATTTAGCAATTTCATAATTTAGTGGTTTCTGCTATATCAGAGCTATTTGAAATCTATCCCTAAAAGGGTATATAATATTGAAGGTGCACATAGGGTCATTCAGAATAACTTCACACACACGCTTCTGTGCATTTCCAAGTCTAATTCTGTCACTAAATCCATACCGGTCACCCAGCGCCTAAATACTAGGCCTCAAATTTATATCCCGCTGAATTTGAATACAATACATTGGGCCAAATAATATATTTGTTGTTGTGGTGAACCATAACAATGAGAAAAACATCTAGTAAGGGACGCGGACGTGGACATGGTCGTGGTGGTGTTAGTGGACCCTCTGGTGCTGGGAGAGGACGTGGCCGTTCTGCCACATCCACACGTCCTAGTGTACCAACTACCTCAGGTCCCAGTAGCCGCCAGAATTTACAGCGATATATGGTGGGGCCCAATGCCGTTCTAAGGATGGTAAGGCCTGAGCAGGTACAGGCATTAGTCAATTGGGTGGCCGACAGTGGATCCAGCACGTTCACATTATCTCCCACCCAGTCTTCTGCAGAAAGCGCACAGATGGCGCCTGAAAACCAACCCCATCAGTCTGTCACATCACCCCCATGCATACCAGGGAAACTGTCTCAGCCTCAAGTTATGCAGCAGTCTCTTATGCTGTTTGAAGACTCCGCTGGCAGGGTTTCCCAAGGGCATCCACCTAGCCCTTCCCCAGCGGTGAAAGACATAGAATGCACTGACGCACAACCACTTATGTTTCCTGATGATGAGGACATGGGAATACCACCTCAGCATGTCTCTGATGATGACGAAACACAGGTGCCAACTGCTGCGTCTTTCTGCAGTGTGCAGACTGAACAGGAGGTCAGGGATCAAGACTGGGTGGAAGACGATGCAGGGGACGATGAGGTCCTAGACCCCACATGGAATGAAGGTCGTGCCACTGACTTTCACAGTTCGGAGGAAGAGGCAGTGGTGAGACCGAGCCAACAGCGTAGCAAAAGAGGGAGCAGTGGGCAAAAGCAGAACACCCGCCGCCAAGAGACTCCGCCTGCTACTGACCGCCGCCATCTGGGACCGAGCACCCCAAAGGCAGCTTCAAGGAGTTCCCTGGCATGGCACTTCTTCAAACAATGTGCTGACGACAAGACCCGAGTGGTTTGCACGCTGTGCCATCAGAGCCTGAAGCGAGGCATTAACGTTCTGAACCTGAGCACAACCTGCATGACCAGGCACCTGCATGCAAAGCATGAACTGCAGTGGAGTAAACACCTTAAAACCAAGGAAGTCACTCAGGCTCCCCCTGCTACCTCTTCTGCTGCTGCCGCCTCGGCCTATTCTGCTGCTGCCGCCTCGGCCTCTTCCTCCGCCTCTGGAGGAACGTTGGCACCTGCCGCCCAGCAAACAGGGGATGTACCACCAACACCACCACCACCACCTCCGTCACCAAGCGTCTCAACCATGTCACACGCCAGCGTTCAGCTCTCCATCTCACAAACATTTGATAGAAAGCGTAAATTCCCACCTAGCCACCCTCGATCCCTGGCCCTGAATGCCAGCATTTCTAAACTACTGGCCTATGAAATGCTGTCATTTAGGCTGGTGGACACAGACAGCTTCAAACAGCTCATGTCGCTTGCTGTCCCACAGTATGTTGTTCCCAGCCGGCACTACTTCTCCAAGAGAGCCGTGCCTTCCCTGCACAACCAAGTATCCGATAAAATCAAGTGTGCACTGCGCAACGCCATCTGTAGCAAGGTCCACCTAACCACAGATACGTGGACCAGTAAGCACGGCCAGGGACGCTATATCTCCCTAACTGCACACTGGGTAAATGTAGTGGCAGCTGGGCCCCAGGCGGAGAGCTGTTTGGCGCACGTCCTGCCGCCGCCAAGGATCGCAGGGCAACATTCTTTGCCTCCTGTTGCCACCTCCTCCTTCTCGGCTTCCTCCTCCTCTTCTTCCACCTGCTCATCCAGTCAGCCACACACCTTCACCACCAACTTCAGCACAGCCCGGGGTAAACGTCAGCAGGCCATTCTGAAACTCATATGTTTGGGGGACAGGCCCCACACCGCACAGGAGTTGTGGCGGGGTATTGAACAACAGACCGACGAGTGGTTGCTGCCGGTGAGCCTCAAGCCCGGCCTGGTGGTGTGTGATAATGGGCGAAATCTCGTTGCAGCTCTGGGACTAGCCAATTTGACGCACATCCCTTGCTTGGCGCATGTGCTGAATTTGGTGGTGCAGAAGTTCATTCACAACTACCCCGACATGTCAGAGCTGCTGCATAAAGTGCGGGCCGTCTGTTCGCGCTTCCGGCGTTCACATCCTGCCGCTGCTCGCCTGTCTGCGCTACAGCGTAACTTCGGCCTTCCCGCTCACCGCCTCATATGCGACGTGCCCACCAGGTGGAACTCCACCTTGCACATGCTGGACAGACTGTGCGAGCAGCAGCAGGCCATAGTGGAGTTTCAGCTGCAGCACGCACGGGTCAGTCGCACTACAGAACAGCACCACTTCACCACCAATGACTGGGCCTCCATGCGAGACCTGTGTGCCCTGTTGCGCTGTTTCGAGTACTCCACCAACATGGCCAGTGGCGATGACACCGTTATCAGCGTTACAATACCACTTCTATGTCTCCTTGAGAAAACACTTAGGGCGATGATGGAACAGGAGGTGGCCCAGGAGGAGGAGGAGGAGGATGAGGAAGAGGGGTCATTTTTAGCACTTTCAGGCCAGTCTCTTCGAAGTGACTCAGAGGGAGGTTTTTTGCAACAGCAGAGGCCAGGTACAAATGTGGCCAGCCAGGGCCCACTACTGGAGGACGAGGAGGACGAGGATGAGGAGGAGGTGGAGGAGGATGAGGATGAAGCATGGTCACAGCGGGGTGGCACCCAACGCAGCTCGGGTCCATCACTGGTGCGTGGCTGGGGGGAAAGGCAGGACGATGACGATACGCCTCCCACAGAGGACAGCTTGTCCTTACCCCTGGGCAGCCTGGCACACATGAGCGACTACATGCTGCAGTGCCTGCGCAACGACAGCAGAGTTGCCCACATTTTAACCTGTGCGGACTACTGGGTTGCCACCCTGCTGGATCCACGCTACAAAGACAATGTGCCCACCTTACTTCCTGCACTGGAGCGTGATAGGAAGATGCGCGAGTACAAGCGCACGTTGGTAGACGCGCTACTGAGAGCATTCCCAAATGTCACAGGGGAACAAGTGGAAGCCCAAGGCCAAGGCAGAGGAGGAGCAAGAGGTCGCCAAGGCAGCTGTGTCACGGCCAGCTCCTCTGAGGGCAGGGTTAGCATGGCAGAGATGTGGAAAACTTTTGTCAACACGCCACAGCTAACTGCACCACCACCTGATACGCAACGTGTTAGCAGGAGGCAACATTTCACTAACATGGTGGAACAGTACGTGTGCACACCCCTCCACGTACTGACTGATGGTTCGGCCCCATTCAACTTCTGGGTCTCTAAATTGTCCACGTGGCCAGAGCTAGCCTTTTATGCCTTGGAGGTGCTGGCCTGCCCGGCAGCCAGCGTTTTGTCTGAACGTGTATTCAGCACGGCAGGGGGCGTCATTACAGACAAACGCAGCCGCCTGTCTACAGCCAATGTGGACAAGCTGACGTTCATAAAAATGAACCAGGCATGGATCCCACAGGACCTGTCCGTCCCTTGTCCAGATTAGACATTAACTACCTCCCCATAACCATATATTATTGGACTCCAGGGCACTTCCTCATTCAATCCTATTTTTATTTTCATTTTACCATTATATTGCGAGGCTACCCAAAGTTGAATGAACCTCTCCTCTGCCTGTGTGCTAGGCCTAAATATATGCCAATGGACTGTTGCAGTGGTGGGTGACGTGAAGCCTCATTCTCTGCTATGACATGCAGACTGATTCTCTGCTGACATGAAGCCAGATCCTCTGTTACGGGAGCTCTCTCCTCTGCCTGGGTGCTGGGCCTAAATTTATGACAATTGACTGTTGCAGTGGTGGGTGACGTGAAGCCTGATTCTCTGCTATGACATGCAGACTGATTCTCTGCTGACATGAAGCCAGATCCTCTGTTACGGGACCTCTCTCCTCTGCCTGGGTGCTGGGCCTAAATTTATGAAAATTGACTGTTGCAGTGGTGGGTGACGTGAAGCCTGATTCTCTGCTATGATATGAAGACTGATTCTCTGCTGACATGAAGCCAGATTGTCTGTTACGGGACCTTTCTCCTCTGCCTGGGTTCTGGGCCTAAATTTATGAAAATTGACTGTTGCAGTGGTGGGTGACGTGAAGCCTGATTCTCTGCTATGATATGAAGACTGATTCTCTGCTGACATGAAGCCAGATTGTCTGTTACGGGACCTTTCTCCTCTGCCTGGGTTCTGGGCCTAAATTTATGAAAATTGACTGTTGCAGTGGTGGGTGACGTGAAGCCTGATTCTCTGCTATGATATGAAGACTGATTCTCTGCTGACATGAAGCCAGATTGTCTGTTACGGGACCTTTCTCCTCTGCCTGGGTTCTGGGCCTAAATTTATGAAAATTGACTCTTACAGTGGTGGGTGACGTGAAGCCTGATTCTCTGCTATGATATGAAGACTGATTCTCTGCTGACATGAAGCCAGATTCTCTGTTACGGGACCTCTCTCCTCTGCCTGGGTGCTGGGCCTAAATTTATGACAATGGACTGTTGCAGTGGTGGCTGACGTGAAGCCTGATTCTCTGCTATGACATGCAGACTGATTCTCTGCTGTCATGAAGCCAGATTGTCTGTTACGGGACCTCTCTGCTCTGCCTGTGTGCTAGGCCTAAATATATGCCAATGGACTGTTGCAGTGGTGGCTGACGTGAAGCCTCATTCTCTGCTATGACATGCAGACTAATTCTCTGCTGACATGAAGCCAGATTGTCTGTTACGGGACCTCTCTCCTCTGCCTGGGTGCTGGGCCTAAATTTATGACAATGGACTGTTGCAGTGGTGGCTGACGTGAAGCCTGATTCTCTGCTATGACATGCAGACTGATTCTCTGCTGTCATGAAGCCAGATTGTCTGTTACGGGACCTCTCTGCTCTGCCTGTGTGCTAGGCCTAAATATATGCCAATGGACTGTTGCAGTGGTGGCTGACGTGAAGCCTCATTCTCTGCTATGACATGCAGACTAATTCTCTGCTGACATGAAGCCAGATTGTCTGTTACGGGACCTCTCTCCTCTGCCTGGGTGCTGGGCCTAAATTTATGACAATGGACTGTTGCAGTGGTGGCTGACGTGAAGCCTGATTCTCTGCTATGACATGCAGACTAATTCTCTGCTGACATGAAGCCAGATTGTCTGTTACGGGACCTCTCTCCTCTGCCTGGGTGCTGGGCCTAAATATATGCCAATGGACTGTTGCAGTGGTGGCTGACGTGAAGCCTCATTCTCTGCTATGACATGCAGACTAATTCTCTGCTGTCATGAAGCCAGATTGTCTGTTACGGGACCTCTCTGCTCTGCCTGTGTGCTAGGCCTAAATATATGCCAATGGACTGTTGCAGTGGTGGGTGACGTGAAGCCTCATTCTCTGCTATGACATGCAGACTGATTCTCTGCTGACATGAAGCCAGATTGTCTGTTACGGGACCTCTCTGCTCTGCCTGTGTGCTAGGCCTAAATATATGCCAATGGACTGTTGCAGTGGTGGGTGACGTGAAGCCTCATTCTCTGCTATGACATGCAGACTGATTCTCTGCTGACATGAAGCCAGATTGTCTGTTACGGGACCTCTCTGCTCTGCCTGTGTGCTAGGCCTAAATATATGCCAATGGACTGTTGCAGTGGTGGGTGACGTGAAGCCTCATTCTCTGCTATGACATGCAGACTAATTCTCTGCTGACATGAAGCCAGATTGTCTGTTACGGGACCTCTCTGCTCTGCCTGTGTGCTAGGCCTAAATATATGCCAATGGACTGTTGCAGTGGTGGGTGACGTGAAGCCTCATTCTCTGCTATGACATGCAGACTGATTCTCTGCTGACATGAAGCCAGATCCTCTGTTACGGGAGCTCTCTCCTCTGCCTGGGTGCTGGGCCTAAATTTATGACAATTGACTGTTGCAGTGGTGGGTGACGTGAAGCCTCATTCTCTGCTATGACATGCAGACTGATTCTCTGCTGACATGAAGCCAGATCCTCTGTTACGGGAGCTCTCTCCTCTGCCTGGGTGCTGGGCCTAAATTTATGACAATTGACTGTTGCAGTGGTGGGTGACGTGAAGCCTGATTCTCTGCTATGATATGAAGACTGATTCTCTGCTGACATGAAGCCAGATTGTCTGTTACGGGACCTTTCTCCTCTGCCTGGGTTCTGGGCCTAAATTTATGAAAATTGACTCTTACAGTGGTGGGTGACGTGAAGCCTGATTCTCTGCTATGATATGAAGACTGATTCTCTGCTGACATGAAGCCAGATTCTCTGTTACGGGACCTCTCTCCTCTGCCTGGGTGCTGGGTAGTGTTGAGCGCGAATATTCGAAAAGCAAATTTTTTTCGCGAATATCGCAACTTCGCGATTTCGCGAATATTTCGAATATAGTGCTATATATTCGTAAAAACGAATATTCGTTTTTTGTTTCCCCCCCCCCCCCCCACAAAATTACAGTACACATATAATTGATTGTTTCCCAAAGGTCCAACAGCTCAGATCTTACTCACATTGCCTAGAAAGTGATTGAGGCGCGAATCTTCGTAAGGCGATTTTATTAGCGCACATGCGAATATCGGCACGTCCCAGAACAGAGGCAAAGGGCTTTGCATTCATACATTAGTGAATTGAGTTGCGAATCTTCGTAAGGCGATTTTATTAGCGCACATGCGAATATCTACACTTGTCCCAGAACAGAGGCAAAGGGCATTGCATTCATACATTAGTGATTGAATTGAGTTGCGAATCTTCGTAAGGCGATTTCATTAGCGCACATGTGAATTTTGCATAGCATATGTATTATGCGATAATTCGAATTATCGCATATGCGAAATAATAACGAATTTGAATAATCGCGAATATTTTACGAATATTCTTTCGAATATTCACAAAATTTCGCGAATTCGAATATGGGACATGCCGCTCAACACTAGTGCTGGGCCTAAATTTATGACAATGGACTGTTGCAGTGGTGGGTGACGTGAAGCCTGATTCTCTGCTATGACATGCAGACTGATTCTCTGCTGACATGAAGCCAGATTGTCTGTTACGGGACCTCTCTCCTCTGCCTGGGTGCCGGGGCCTAAATATCTGAGAATGGACTGTTCCAGTGGTGGGTGACGGGAAGCCAGATTCTCTGCTATGGAACCTCTCTCCAATTGATTTTGGTTAATTTTTATTTATTTAATTTTTATTTTAATTCATTTCCCTATCCACATTTGTTTGCAGGGGATTTACCTACATGTTGCTGCCTTTTGCAGCCCTCTAGCTCTTTCCTGGGCTGTTTTACAGCCTTTTTAGTGCCGAAAAGTTCGGGTCCCCATTGACTTCAATGGGGTTCGGGTTCGGGACGAAGTTCGGATCGGGTTCGGATCCCGAACCCGAACATTTCCGGGATGTTCGGCCGAACTTCTCGAACCCGAACATCCAGGTGTTCGCTCAACTCTACTCAGGAATACTTCCAGAAACCATTGTCAGTGAACACAATCCACCGTGCCATCCGCCGTTGCCAGCTGAAACTCTACAGTGCAAAGAAGAAGCCATTTCTAAGCAAGATCCACAAGCTCAGGCGTTTTCACTGGGCCGGGGATCATTTAAAATGGAGTGTGGCAAAATGGAAGACTGTTCTGTGGTTAGACGAGTCATGATTCGAAGTTCTTTTTGGAAATCTGGGACGCCATGTCATCCGGACCAAAGAGGACAAGGACAACCCAAGTTGTTATCAATGCTCAGTTCAGAAGCCTGCATCTCTGATGGTATGGGGTTGCATGAGTGCGTGTGGCATGGGCAGCTTGCATGTCTGGAAAGGCACCATCAATGCAGAAAAATATATTCAGGTTCTAGAACAACATATGCTCCCATCCAGACGTCATCTCTTTCAGGGAAGACCCTGCATTTTTCAACAAGATAATGCCAGACCACATTCTGCATCAATCACAACATCATGGCTGCGTAGGAGAAGGATCCGGGTACTGAAATGGCCAGTCTGCAGTCTAGATCTTTCACCTATAGAGAACATTTGGCGCATCATAAAGAGGAAGGTGCAACAAAGAAGGCCCAAGAGGATTGAACAGTTAGAGGCCTGTATTAGACAAGAATGGGAGAGCATTCCTATTTCTAAACTTGAGAAACTGGTCTCCTCGGTCCCCAGACGTCTGTTGAGTGTTGTAAGAAGAAGGGGAGATGCCACACAGTGGTGAAAATGGCCTTGTCCCAACTTTTTGGGGATTTGTTGACACCATGAAATTCTGATTCAGCATATTTTTCCCTTAAAATGGTACATTTTCTCAGTTTAAACTTTTGTTCCGTGATTTATGTTCTATTCTGAATAAAATATTAGAAGTTGGCACCTCCACATCATTGCATTCAGTTTTTATTCACGATTTGTATAGTGTCCCAACTTTTTGGGAATCCGGTTTGTATATTTTTTCTGGGTTTCAATATGCTGCTGGTCAGTTTATGTATATACATACGTATATATTCTCTTTCACGTGTTCTTATGATAACTTATGACAATGTTTATGATAATTTTTATGACAATGATACTATCAGACGTATACATTTTATGTGATCTTATAATAATAATATGATTATACGTATATATATATTTTACCCATCGTCCTTTTTAAAATATATTTCTATTTACTGTTTTTGGTTTTAAGACGTATTAATGCTCATTTTTACACGTATTTATACATGTGTATTATATATAGATTGGTCAAAATGTCCAATTTTTACACACACCTCCATTTATAATTCTTATGATAATAGAATTTGTATTTAAAAGTAGTGATAAGAACTATTATGGCGATCTAACACAGACTATAGTTATGTTGTCCTATATCGCCAAGCAACCCGCAAGCAGGTCACATGTAACTTAGGCCGCTATCCAGCCAGCTACAGACACAGCGCCAATCGGCTTCTCCATCCCCGGGGATGCGCACCACGTGACTGCAGCATATGTGGTCACGTGAGGCGCTCCCAAACACTGTCTGGATCGCAGCCCACAAGCACTCCTCCCCCTGGGCAGTCCCATGATGCTTAATCAGTGTAATCAGTGCCACATTAAGCATTGAGTCTTTTTGAACCTGATAAAGAGGGCTTGAGTGCCCCTGTAAAGCGTTGTTTTGTTTTATTGACATAAAAAAAGAAAAACTCAATAAAGAAGCTTCTTATTCTTCATGCGAGTGTCCTGGCTGGTGTATTTTGCGCATTAATTGTATCCTGATATCGCTACTATTTTGCCTTTGGAGAAGATTGGGCATCCTCTCCGGAACCTTTGGATACTGCGGCAGCATAAACTGACAAGTGGACGCACAAGTTTGCACGAAAGTGCTAAACCTACAGTAGAGTTGTGCCTATTTTGAAGGTGAGCCTCCATTGTTTAGTTCTATCAACCTGTTATAATTACCCTATGGTGCTCTTTCTTTATGCTTTCCTAGCTACTGCACGCCTATACATATAAACCGCAGTTTTTTCATGTGGCACACTTATTTAGGTCAGGCACCTGTTTGTCTGTTTATGTTGGTAAGTTTTTTTTTTATCTCCCGGCTACGGGAATTCTCATTGAGTATAATAAAAGTTAAGTTTTACTATGTTACTGCTCCCCTTTTTCTGATTTTGTAGACTACTTTTTGAGTAGTACCCGGGGAGAGGTGTGTATGCACTGTCCTTGTGAGACAGTTCCTTTGTCCGTTTTTTTTTTTACTAGTACAGTTTATAAGGGGGCATTTTGTATACAGACACACATTAGGGGGTATTTTGTCTAGCATACAATATTGGGGGTATATTTGTACTGGAACATATCATAAGGGGTGTTTTTTTTGTAATGCCACACTCTATAAGGGGCATTTTTGTACTGTTATACATAAGGGGGAATTTTTTGGTACTGGCACATGCACGGGGGCATTTTTTGCTCTGACACATATTATAAGGGGATATTTTTGTACTGGCACACATTATACGGGGGTACTTTTGTACTGGCACACATTATGAGGGTTTTTGTTTCTAGCTCTCAAAAGGGGAATTATTACTACTTGTGGATATTAGGGTGGGCTTCATTATTACTGGGAGACAATGAGGAACATGATTACTACTATGGGCACTGTGGGGGCATTATTACTTTTTGTGCACAATGGGCAACATTATTACTATTGGGGCACTGTCGGTCTAATGTTACCACTAGGTTCACTCTGGCAGAGATTTATTACTATTGGTGTGACTTTTGGGAGCACTATTACTGTGGGGGGCAACCTGGCACAGTATCCACTTAGCACAATTATTATTGAGGTACACTATGTTTATTTTTGAGGGCACTGTGTCAAAATAATTATTGAAGGTGGCACTATCTGTGGGGTACTAGTATTTTTAGGGGGATTCATGGGATGTTATTAAGAAGGGGAAAAATAAGATGTCTATGTGTCAAACTCTGCAGAGACAAGAGACGGCTGAAAGAAATCATCATGGCAGTCTGGTCCGAATGGAGATCAAGATAAGGAAAAAGCTCCACTGAATAGAGCTAAACCACAAGCATGCTCATCTTGCAGCTTTTCAAGTTGTCTGCAATGTAACCAAGCCAAGAATAGACATGCACATTCTTGGCAGGATCTGGAAAACGGCACTGGAAAAATCCTTGTCCTTGTGAGTTGCAGTACAGCATCTCATTGAAAACAGTGGGAGGCGGTTTCAGCACATATTCAGCACAGTTTTTGTCATATAATCTGCTCTGAAACCAGTGCGAAAAAATGTTGTGTGAACTAACCTGTACCCTGAAGATACCTGTTAAGCCTCACTCACACATTAGTGTTTTGGGCAGTGATTTCCATCAGTGATTGTGAGCCAAAACCAGGAGTTTAGGCTACACATACATAAGGTATAAGGCCTCTCTCACACGGGCATTGCGGGAAAATGCGCTATTTTTCCGCGCGAGTGCAAATCGTTTTAATGCGTTTTACACGCACGTGAGAATAATTTGCATGTTTGGTACCCAGACCCGAACCAGGACTTATTCACAGTGTTGTGTAGATTTTATTATTTTCACTTACAACATGGTTATAAGGGAAAATAATAGCATTCCTAATACAGAATGCTAAGTAAATTAAGGATGGAGGGGTTAAATAATATATTTTTTTTAAATTAAACTCTACTTGTTCGCACAGCCCATCTCGTCTTCTTTCTCCTTCTTTGAGGACCTGTGAGGAAAAGGACCTTTGGTGACGCCACTGCGCTCATCACATGGTCCATCACATGGTCCATCACCATGTGATGAGCGCAGTTACATCACCAAAGGTCCTTTTCCTCCCAGGTCCTCAAAGAAGAAGAAAGAAGACGAACTGGGCTGCGCCAACAAGTGGATGAGGTGAGTTTAATTTCAAATTATCTTTTTTAACCCCTATATCCCTAATATACTTAGTATTCTGTATTAAGAATGCTATTATTTTCCCTTATAACCTTGTTATAATAAAGATCGGGTCCCCATCCCCATCGTCACCTAGCAACCATGCGTGAAAATTGCACCGCATCCGCACTTGCTTGCGGATGCTTGCGATTATCACGCAGCCCCATTCACTTCTATGGGGCCTGCGTTGCGTGAAAAATGCATAATATAGAGCATGCTGCGATTTGTACGCAAAGCACAAGTGATGCGTGAAAATCGTCGCTCATCTGCACAGCCCCACTTAAGTGAATGGTCCCGGATTAGGTGCGGATGCAATGCGTTGACCTCACGCATTGCACCCGCATTAAATTCTTGCCCGTCATGTTATTGGCCCGGATAAGATGCAGGTGCGTCGCGGGAAAATGTGTGATTTTCTGCGCGAGTGCAAAACACTTTAATGCATTTTGCACGCGCGTGAGAAAAATCAGCATGTTTGGTACCCAAATCCAAACTTCTCCACAGAAGTTCGGGTTTGGGATCGGTGTTGTGTAGATTGTATTATTTTCCCTTATGACATGGTTATAAGGGAAAATAATAACCATAATGATTGGGTCCCCATCCCGATCATCTCCTAGCAACTGTGCGATTTTCACTCAGCCCCATTCACTTTTATGGGGCCTGCGTTGCTAGAAAAACGCACAAAATGATGCTTGCTGCAATTTTTACGCAACGCACAAGTGATCCGTGAAAATCACCGCTCGTGTGCACAGCCCCATAGAAATGAATGGGTCCGGATTTAGTGCGGGTGCAATGTGTTCACCTCACGCATTGCACCCGCGCTGAAAACTCGCCCGTGTGAAAGGGGCCTAAGGGAAAGATCGGCACCTGTTCTGTGTTTTGGCTCACAATCACTGATGGAAATCACTGACCAAAATACTGACAAGTAAATGAGGCATTACAGGATCTGCTGGTCAATTATATTGCTTCCCCATTAGCAGGAATATTAAATACATGTATTCTTCCTATTATTGATATGATAGCATTATAACTAGGGCTGGGCGATTAATCGATAATAAAACGAAACCATCAGTATGATTAACCGACGGCACATTGCCTATCGTTTTTTCGGTTTGGTTTTCCCTTATCCCCTTAGTGACCACCTTTTCATGGCAGCCTGGTCTAAGCAATGCTCAGCTTTCGCATGCAGTGAAGAGCAGGGGCTCAGCACTCACATGAGAGCCATGCTCCTGCTCTAACAGTCCATACTTGCAGGAGTGCTGATTCGGGCTGTTTAACCCCTTACATGCTGAAGGCAATGGCGAACACCGCATGTAAGCTGTGACAGAGGGAGGGGACTCGATCTGTCTCCCGTTGGCACCCCACAAATGCAATCATGGGGTACTCTATATATGTATAGGCAGGCTGGGACCTGGTGTAGACCCCAAGCCTCCCTTGAGGCCCCTTGCAGAGGAGCGTGTCTGGATTAGGTCCGGATGCATCCCAGGGCATTGCGGCAAACCCGCGCGAGTATGAACGCAATTGCAGTCAGTTTTGACTGCAATTGCATTCCAATGTTCAGTTTTTATTGCGCGGGTGCAATGTGTTTTGCACGCGCATGATAAAAAACCGACTGTGGTACCCAGATCCGAACTTCTTCACAGAAGTTCAGGTTCGGGTTAGTTGTAGTGTAGCTTGTATTATTTTCCCTTATAACATGGTTATAGCATTAGTACAATAGGGCTGGAGGGGTTAAAAAAAATTATAATAATAATTTAACTCACCTTAATCCACTTGTTCGCGCAGCCAGCATCTCTTCTGTCTTCATCTGTGAGCAATAGGACCTTTGATGACGTCACTGCGTTCATCACATGGTCCATCACATGATCCATCACCATGGTGATGGATCATGTGATGAGCGTAGTGACGTCATCAAAGGTCCTATTGCACACAGATGAAGACAAAACGGATGCCGGCTGAGCGAACAAGTGGATTAAGGTGAGTTTATTTTTTTTTATTTTTTTTTTAACCCCTCCAGCCCTATTGTACTATGCATTCTGTATTCAGAATGCTATTATTTTCCCTTATAACCATGTTATAAGGGGAAATAATAATGATCGGGTCCCCATCCCGATCGTCACCCAGCAACCGTGCGTGAAAATCGCACTGCATCCGCACTTGCTTGCAGATGCTTGCGATTTTCACGCAACCCCATTCATTTCTATGGGGCCTGCGTTACATGAAAAACGCACAAAGAGGAGCATGCTGCGATTTTCACTCAACGCACAAGTGATGCATGAAAATCACCGCTCATGTGCACAGCCCCATAGAAATGAATGGGTGCGGAATACTCGCCCGTGTGAAAGGGGCCTGAGTGTGCTCCAGCAGGCTGCGGCTCTCTGGTCAATGTCAGTAAAGCACTGACATTAAAATGCATTACACTATAGGGATAATGAATTGTATTTTAGAAGCAACCAAAATATTGGACTATCAAGTGGTTTAAAAAGTTGAAAAAATAAACATTTATTAAATAAAATAAAAATATTTTTTTATGAAAACAAATTTCTAAAATAAAATCTCTCACATGTTTGATATCGCCACATCCATAATGACCCGCACTACACAAATATCATGTAAATTATGCCCTATAATGAATGCCGTAAAAGAAAAACAACTAAAAAAGCTAGAATTGCTCATTTCTTTTTAGTTGCCACCGAACAAACGTAATAACAAGTGATCAAAAAGAGTTATTAACCCAAAATGATACCAATGAAAACTATAAATCGTCCCACAAAAATCAAACAGTCACAAAACTCCATAAAAATAAAAAATAAAAAGTTATAGGTCTTTGACTGTGTTGATGCAAAAAAATTCTTAGTTTTAAGAAAAGGGGTTTTATTGCACAAAAGTAGTAAAATGAAAAGAAAAAAATATATATGTATTTAGTATCGCTGTAATCATACTGACCCAGAGACTAAAGATTTCATCAAATTTATGCCAAAAAATGAAAGCCGCAATATTTATAAAGTAAAAACTCAGTGGCAGTATTGCAATTTTTTGCCATCTCTCTCCCAGAAAGAGTTAATAAAAGTTAATCAGCAAGTTATGTGTACCCCAAAATGGCACCATTAAAAACTACAACTTGTCCCATAAAAAACCAATCCTCATACAGCTACATAGACAGAAAAATAAAAAATAAGTTACAGCTCTTGGAAGGCGACAATGAAACTTGCGGCAGAGGATTCTGCCAATCCGAACACAAACTGATGGCATTTGTCAGACGGATCCGGATGCGGCTCCGTCTGACAAATGCATTGAAATACAGGATCCGTCTCTCTGGTATCATCTGAAAAAGCGGATCCAGTATTAATTTGTTTGCATTTTTAAAGGTCTGTGCATGCGCAAACCGGAAAGCCGGATCCGTTTCGCCCGAACACTTAATGCGGGATCCGGCACTAATACACTTCAATGTAAATTAATGCTGGATCCGGCATTCCGGCAAGTGTTCAGAATATTTTGGCCGGAGAGAACAATACAGCATGCTGCAGTATTTTCTCCGTCAAAAAAACGTAAGAGGGACTGAGCTGATGCATCCTGAATAGAATGCTCTCCAATCAGAATGCATTAGGATAAAACTGATTAGTTTTTTCCTGTATTGAGCTCCTGTGACGGAATTCAATACCGGAAAATAATAACGCTAGTGTGAAAGTACCCTTAGGGACTAATATTTTTAAGTCATATACAAACAGTATTAATATATACACTCAGAATATGATCAAACCATTGGTGATATAAAACCCTATGCTAAGCCATGCCCCGAGTCGCTCTCTAAGCCACACCCCCAAATAATCGTTCAATAATCAAAATCGAGATTACATGTTCAATTAGTCACATTTTTATCATAATCGTTCAGCCCTAATTATAACTATATTGCTTAGTTATGTTATACATTTTTGTGTCTACTAAACAAAATGCTAGTCTGGCACTGTTATGTTATCTGACCCATAGGTCAGCCATACTCGCCTCACTGTCGACTTCTTTCCAAATGATGCCATCACACCTTGAAACTCTAAGTACCAAGTCTTTGCTATCTTTGTGTGTGCTTCTAACGAAAAAAGTCTCTATCCCAAAATCTGGATCCAGTTTCTCTAAATCCACTAGATATTTGATTTTGATGAGAGGGACACTGAGTACACATGCACGCATCTTCTTTAGGGACTTCTGAACATTCCTGCGTAATCTCTTGCGGCAGAAGAAATTCAGATTCACGATGCTCTGCCGTAGGCTTTGTGGTACGCAGTGCTTGTAACTATACAAAGAGGGAAGAAAATGTTATACTGAGAGATAAACCCTACTTCATAGGCCTCATGCACACGACTGTTCCGTTTTTTGCGGTCTGCAAACCGCGGATCAGCAAAAAGGGAAGCCGTCCTTGTGCCTTCTGCAATTTGCGGAACGGAACGGGCGGCCCATTGTAGAAATGCCTATTCTTGTCCACCAAATGGACAAGAATATTTTTTTTGCGGGGGTACGGAGTGCTGTCCGCATCTTTTGCAGCCCCATTGAAGTGAATGGGTCCGCATCCGAGCAGCAAAAACTGCGGCTCAGATGCGGGCCAAAACAACGGTCGTGTGCATGAGGCCATAAGGTAATAACATAGTTGCTGCAAATTCCATGGGGCAGATATTTAATGAAAATGCGCCCGTTTTTTAAGCGATTTGTGTCAAGAAACTGGTGGGCATACTTTGCATCACATTTACTAACTGTTTTACAACTTTTATATGCAAATTGGAGCTCACTAATATGGACTCCTAAGTATACAAAATGCTACCACCAGGATCCTGTGCCCCAGAGCCCATAAAAGGAGTAAATTACAATTACAAAAACGGTTAGCACTCGAGGTATATTAAATTTGGCAATATTTATTGAAAATATAAAAAGGATCAAAATAAAATACTGACGACCAATGGTAGATCCAAACAACACATAATATGAAACATCTATATGAATATACAGTATACTGTCACAATAGACCATAGTACAGTTGATGTTAATTCAATTCCCAGATAGCAGACTTGGTAGGTTGTTCACCTTCTGTGCATATAGCACTGTCCTATAGTAGAGAAGTGTCTCTGTTTCTAGCCTCATATAGTGTAGTGTACTGGCTAGTAGTAGTACATTGCAGTCTGTGGATGTACTCACTCTCCTGGATCAACCAGACGTGTCTCTCCTGCAGCGTGGAGTCCACCAGGCACTAGCACACCTGCATGGCTTGCAGGCAATTGCCAAGGATGATGATAGGTGCACCTAACTGTAATGTCTTGCTTGCCTGTCAGCTGAGCTCCTTGTTAACCCCTTAATGCATAATACTGAACATGTATGTATTATATGAAGACTGTATGGAGCGGGCTGCTTCTCTTTAATACATACAGCAGACGCCACAATGACCGAGATCGTTAATGATGCCTAAACCGGCCATTTAACCCCTCATATGCTGTGTTCAATAGCGATTGCGGCATTTGTGGAGTTAGAAAGAGGGAAGAAGCTCCCTATCCCTTCAGACCCTCAGTGAAAACACGGGGCTCCGATTTGTTACCATGACAGCCTGTAGCCTGCTGAAAGGCCTGTCATTGTAAGCTGCCTGTGAATCTGTGCACGAGGCACAGCTTCATATGCAGACATTGAAAATCGCATAGACCACAATAGTTCTCTTTTATGGTCTATGGGGCAAGAAATCAGAAGATGGCGGTAAGAGATTGAGTAAAAAGTAAAAAAAAATAATAATATTCAAATCACCCGAATTTAACAATTTTACATAAAAAAATATAAAAACAATAAAAAATATACATAAAGGGAATCACTGCATCCGAAAATGTAACGGGAAAAAACTATAAAAATACGTCATTCGTCATTTTTTAGTCACCTTGTGCCCCCCAATAAGTTGAATAATAGTGATCAAAATGTTGTACGTACCCCAAAAATGCTGACAATAAAAACAGTTCAGCCTGCAAACAATAAGCCCTCATACAGCTCTGTAGACAGAAAAAACATATAGCTGGCAGAAGATGGAGATGTACAGAAAAGTTTTTATGTTTTTTAAAAGTAAGTAAAAAAAAAACTATGCAAATTTGGTATTGCTGTAATCATACTGACCCATAATAAGGATGTCATCAAACGTTATAGTAATCAAAATCCAAATTTCTTTTGTTTTTTCAATTTTACCTCACAAAGAATATTTTTCCCGTTTTCCAACAAAGACATGGTAAATGAAATGGTACTATTCAAAAATACATCTTGCCCTGCAAAAAATAAGCCCTCATATGGCTATGTTAAAGGGAAATTTAAAGTTATGGCTATAGGAACGTAGGCAAGAAAAAAAAAAATCAAAAATGAAAATCCCCTAGTCTGGGAGTCTGTTGGCTGATGTAATGAATTTTAACCTGGAATGTTCGGGGTCTGGGGGACAAATTAAAGAGACAAGTGGTTCTTGATCTGGTACAGAGACATTTACCAGCAATTGTCTGCTTGGTGGAGACTCATTACACTGAGGAGACTTCCCTGCAGTTCAACAGAGAGTGGGCTCTACAGACTTACCATTCTACCGTCACTAGTTATTCTAGAGAACAAAAACAAAAAAATCACAGAAAAAAAAAAGATAAAAACATCATACACAGTATGATATATAAATGTGCGGATGTCCTTGGCTATACTATTAAAGAAAGTCACAGAAATAAGATAATAATGCACTTAGTAAGGCCTCCTGCACACGACAGTATTTTTTAGCGTCCCGCAAAACGTGGTTCCGTTGTACCGTGATCAGTGTCCGTTTTTTCTTCCGTGGGTCTTCCGTGATTTTTGGAGGATCCACGGACATGAAAAATGGAAAAAAAATCTAAGTCAAGTTTGCCATTGAAATGATAGAAAAAACAGACACGGATCACGGACACGGATGACAATCTTGTGTGCATCCGTGATTTTCACGGACCCATTGACTTGAATGGGTCCGTGAACCGTTGGCCGTGAAAAAAATAGGACAGGTCATATTTTTTTCACGGCCAGGAAACACGGATCACGGATGCGGCTGCCAAACGGTGCAGTTTCCGATTTTTCCACGGACCCATTGAAAGTCAATGGGACCGCAGAAAAACACATTAAACGGGACAACGGCCACGGGTGCACACAACGGTCGTGTGCAGGAGGCCTAAAGTAGATGCAAGCATTATATATGAACAAAGTCCTTACTCTGATATAATAAAATCTGAGACACTTAGCCAATATATTTTGGTCAAAACACATCTGTGCCCACCTACCAAGTGCCAAGGTGGTCTCAGGTCAGGCAGGTCCTACGCTAAACCTACCTAAGCCATTGGGCTTCTATGTTCAGGAGCGCAGGTGCCGCACATTGGCTAAGTGTCTCAACTCTTATCATATCAAAGTGAGGACTTTGTCCATATATAATGCTTGCATCTACTTTACTAAGTGCATTATTATCTTATTTCTGTGATTTTCTTCAATAATATGGCCAGGGACATCCGCACATTTATATATCATACCGTGCAGGATGTTTTTATCTTTGTTTTTTCTGTGATTGTTTTTGTCTATGTAGTTGCTTGAGTGAGTGGCACCTTCAAGTGTGAATGCGCACCCATTTATTTTGGGAGTAGCATTTCTCTGCACTTTTGCCCTTCCTATCCAATAGAGCGCCTTGATTAGGTGGTACATATAGGTGTGCTTGCTCCTCCTCCTATTGGTTGCTTGACGCACATAGAGGTGACTAGGAGCAGCACACCATATGTGCGGTGTCTGCGCTCCTGAACATAGAACCCCAACGGCTTAGGTAGGTTTAGCGTAGGACCCGACTGACCTGAGACCACCTTGACGCTTGGTAGGCGAGCACAGATGTGTTTTGATCAAAATATATTGGCTAAGTGTCTCAGATTTTATCATATCAGAGTGAGGGCTTTGTTCATATATAAGGCTTGCATCTACTTTACTAAGTGCATTATTATCTTATTTCTGTGATTTTATTCTAGAGGAGTTTCAGTCCTTATTCAAAGGATGATTGATTTTGTCTATGAGGAATCCTTGGTTAATAAGCAGGGGAGATTAGTTTTTTTATATGGTAAACTTGCTGGAAAATTTGGTATCCTGGCTTTTGTCTATATCACCTCCTTTTTCCATATACATACTTAATTTGCTGCTAACCTTTATGGAGCAATGGCCGGAATGTCCCACATTAATCAACGGAGACTTCAATTGTGTCTTCAATCCCACTACAGATAGGATTTCAATGGGGGGTGATTCTTATACCTCTGCCCAAGGGTCTCCCTTAGCACATTTTTGTCAGGAATCAGGCTTTGAGGATGTTTGGGGATTCTTAGGGTGGGGGAGAAGAGCTTATTCCTGCTTAAGCAAATCTGGAAGATCTATATCCAGGATAAATCTGGCCTTAATTAAAAAATGAAAAATATGAGTTATGCAAAACATTATGAGGCCAGGTCTCTCCCGGACTATGTACCCTTTTCTCTTGAACTTTGTATGGTTTATGATAAAGGTATGGTAAGACCCTCATTTAGATTAAATCTTTATTGGTTGTCGTTAATGGATAATCATTAGTGTTGGTCAAGCACCAAAGTGCTCTGGTGCTCGGGTTCTCGAGTAGAACACCTGGGGATGCACAGGTGATCTACCGAGCACCCGAGCAGAATGGAAGTCAATAGGAGAACCAGAGCATTAAACCAGGCACCCCCTGCTCTGAAGAGGGGAGGGTGTCTGGTTCATAGTAAAAGATCAGAAATTGATGGAAACACCACTGAAATGGTTTGAGAACAGCATGGACGAGGATATCTGGATACATCTTGGACTCCCAGGTTGCTGCTAGGAACGATGTTGTCCGAGTAGTACGCCACCTTTACAGACTGAAAATAATACGCACCGAACCAAAGATAAAATCGATTTTAGAGGAAAAATTGTTAGGAAACATTCTTTCCTGTATGTTTACTTGTATATAAAGTGCAAGTGCTGCCAAAAATTACAAGGAAGAGGCACTCCGATACAACCTGTATATCACATAAAGGAGGGCCTCATTCACATTGTGGTACAATTGTTCAGGTAGTGGGACTCCTACACTCATACAGCCTATGCACTAAGGGAAAGGGCTGCCAAAAGATTACAAGGAACCGGCACTCCGATACACCCTTTATTACACATAAAGGAGGGCATCATACACACCCTTAAAAAATTATGATTGATGGCCTGCTGGTCACCCTCAAAAACATTAGGAGCAAGGGCCTGCTGGTGACCCTCTAAAACATTAGGGGCGAGGGCCTGCTGCTGAGCTGACCATTTTAAAAATGTTATTGGCGAAGGCATGCTGCCGAGCCGACCATCCCAAAAATTTTGTTAGCGAGGGCCTGCTGTCGAGCTGACCATCTAAAAATGTAAGGGTGAGGGCCTGCTGCTGAGCTGACCCTCTAAAAACATTAGGAGCGAGGGCAGCCTAATAAGCATGTTCATATGATGGAGGAGGACGAGAAAAGGGAGATTAAACCATGTAGCCTTTTTAATGGTGGAAGGGATGCATGGGAATACAGTGTATTCAATACACCATAAAAGCCACATTTAGAGTGCATTTATGTTCAGCCGCTTTCCCCTGGTAGAGTAGAGAAGTCAGGGGCAATCCAGGCCTTGTTCATTTTTATAAGAGTCAACCAGTCAGCATTTTCAGTTGACAGGTGGATGCGCTTATCAGTTATCATGCCCCCAGCAGCACTAAATACATGCTCTGACAAAAGTCTGGCGGCAGGGCAGGCCAGCACCTCCAAGGCGTAGAGCGCCAGTTCGTGCCACGTGTCCAGTTTGGACACCCAATAGTTGTAAGGCACACAGGGATCACTGAGGACGGTGACACGGTCTGCTACGTATTCCTTCACCATCTTCCAAAATTTTTCTCCTTGTAACACTAGGCCGTGCATCAGGTTGAGGGTGCTGGCAGGGTGTTACCTTGGAGAGTGTTGCCATGCCTCTGTTGGAACTACTGTGTGTTCCCCTCATCTCCCCTCCTCGATTGGCCAAGGAACTACGTACTCTGCAGCCAGCATAGTCAGCTGGAAATTTTTGGAGCAATTTTTCCACAAGAACCTTCTGGTATTGCACCATTTTGCTCGTCCTCTCCACCACAGGAATAAGAGATGAGAAGTTCTCTTTGTAGCGGGGGGCAAGAAGGGTGAACAACCAGTAATCAGAGTTGGCCAAAATGCGTATAACACGAAGGTCACAGGAAAGGCAGCCTAACATAAAGTCTGCCATGTGTGCTAGAGTCCCAACAGACAAGACTTTTCTGTTCTCATCAGGAGGATGACTTTCAATCTCCTCATCTTCTTCTGCCTTTTCTACCCATCCACGATGAACAGATGGAATAAAACTTCCATGGGTACTACCCTCTGTAGCGGAGGCAACCGTCTCCGGCTCCTCCTACTCATTATCCAATTTGCACTGAGAAGACAAACGGAGGATGGTCTGGCTATCACCCTGTGTACTGTCTTCCCCCATTTCCACCTCTTCCACATGCAAAGCGTCTGCCTTAATTGTGAGCAGTGAGCATTGAGTAGACACAAGAGTGGGATGGTTACGCTAATAATAGCATTATCGCTGCTCACCATCTGTGTTGATTCCTCAAAGTTGCGTAAAACCTCACAGAGGTCAGACATCAATGCCCACTCGTCGCTTGTGAAGAGCGGAAGCTGACTGGAATGGTGATGCGGATGACCATGTTGCAGCTGGTATTCCACTACTGCCCTCTGCTGCTCACAAAGCATGGCCAACATGTGGAATGTGGCGTTCGAGTGCGTGCTCACGTCGCACAACAGTCGGTGAGCTGGCAATTGCAAGCGCTGCTGCAGCATTGCCAGACCGGCGGAAGCGTCAATGACTTGTGGAAATGGGCACACACGTGGCGCACCTTCACCAGTAGCTTAGGCAAATTGGGCTAGGCTTTGAGAAACCGCTGAACCACTAGGTGGAACACGTGGGCTAGGCATGGTATATGTGTGAGCTTGCCATTATCAGACACAACCATGCCTGGTTGTAGGTTGAGTGGTGAGAGCCACAGCTCAGGCTGGTCCCTTATCCCCTGCCACAGCTCTGCGGCGGTGTGCTATTTGCCACCTAAGCAGATCAGTTTAAGCACAGCATGTTGCGGCTTCCCCACTGCAGTGCTACACTGCTTCCCTCTACTGACTGATGTCTGACTTGTGCTGCAGGATGATAATTCAGAGGTGGAAGTGGAGGAGGCGGAGGAGGAGAAGGGGGGTTGCAGCCACTAACGTAGTTGGCGGCAGAAACCCTGAAGGAAATAGGGCCCGCAATCCTTGGCGTCGGTAGCACCTGTGCCATCCCACAGTTCGACTCGCTCCTGGCCTCCACAACGTTCACCCAGTGTGCCGTCAGGGAAATGTAGCATCACTGGCCAAAAGCACTTGTCCATGTGTCAGTCGTTAAGTGGACCTTCCCAATAACTGCGTTGGTCAAGTCATGGGTGATGTTACGGGATACATGCTGGTGTAAGGCTGGGACCGCACATCGTGAAAAATATTGGCGACAGCTGCCACCATCAGGCTGCGGAAAGCCTCAGTGTCAACAAGCCTAAATGGCAACATTTCCAGGGCCAGCAATTTGGAAAGGTGCGCATTTAGTGCTATGGTCTGTTGGTGGGTGCACTTTCGTTTAAAGGCCTGGGGTATAAAAATCTGTATGCTGTGCTGGGACACAGAAGTGGATGTGCTAGCTGATGGTGCTTGTGAAGGTCCAGGTGCATGGCTGGAGGCATCCGGCCTGCGTCTTGGACAGGGGATTGGCCAGCATGTAACACAGGGAAAGAGGAGGCAGTGGTGTGACCCGCAGACACTGGTTGTGGACCCAGGTGTTCGGCCCACCTATTAGGGTGCTTTTGATGCCATGTGGCGGATCACGCTAGTGGTGGTGAGGTTGCTAGTGTTCATGCCCCTGCTTATTTTGGTATGGCACAGGTTGCAAATGACAATTCTTTTATGGTCCACACTTTCCTCAAAAAAGCACCAGACTGCGGAACACCTACCCCTTGGCAAGGGAGATTGCTGCAAGGGGGTGCTCCGGGGAACAGTTGCGGGCCTGTTTGGTGTGGCCCGCCTTCTCCCTTTTGCCACCCCACTGCCTCTTTCAGCCTGTTGCAGTGCTGTGGATTCCTCCCCCTCTGTACTGCTGTCCTTGCTCGGCTTGCCACCTTCCCAGGTTGGGTCTGGGACTTCATCGTCCAGCACCTCCTCTTCCACTTCCTCACTCTAGTCATCCTCCTGACTGTTGACCTAACAACAACCTCAGTTATTGACAACTGTATCTCATCCTCATCATGAACCTCTTGAGACACTAATTGCGGTTAACTTATTGGCAACTGTGTCTCATCATCATCATCCACCTTGTTAAACACTAATTGCTGTTCGCCACCATCATCTTTTTCTCACTGTGGATGCTCCAGAGTTTGGAAATTAGAGCACAAGATCTCCCCATGTCCCTCTTCAAGTGGGCTTGGCTTGAGGCCCAATTTAAGGAATGGCAATGAAAACAACTCCTCTGAATATCCGAGTGTGGGATCACATGTTTGCCAAGACTCTCCATGGTGGGTGGAAGGAGTATCAGGGTGAGGATTCTGTTGACCAGACTCTTGGCTACTGAGACTGGACTTTGTGGAACACAGGGTGGGGCTTAACTGACTGGAAGCATTATTTGCTGCAATCCAACCGACCACCTGGTCGCACTAGTCTGACTTCGAGAGTGGTGTCCTGCGCCGCCCTGCAAACTGGGACATGAAGCTAGGTATCGTGGATGAGTGTGTTTCTTATGCTCTGGCAGCAGGCACAGTTTCACCTCACCCAGGGCCACGGCCTCTGCGTGCACCATCAGCAGCACGGCCACTTCCCCGTCCCTTACTGCTCGCCTTGAGCATATTAAATGGTATATATGCTTGCAAGTATGTCACACATACAGTAGCGCAGGTTTTGTAAGTGTATGCGCAAATAAAGTACACAGAATGTCACTGATATTTTTTGGATGCGCACACGTTAAACAGGAAGTATAGCGCAAATAGTGTCGCTGTCACCACCGCCTAATAAAAAATTACACCAGATTAATGTCATTGATATTTAGGCTGCACAAACATTATATAGGAGGTATAGCGCAAGTAATGTTGCTGTCACCACTGCATAATAAAAAATTACACTGAATGAATGTCACTGATATTTAGGATGCGCACACGTTAAACAGGAGGTATAGAGCAAGTAATGTCGCTGTCACCAGTGGCTAATAAAAAATTACACTAAATTAATGTCACTAATATTTAGGATGGTGAAATGTTATACAGGAGATGTAGCGCATGTAATGTCGCTGCCACCAGCAGCAAAAAAATTTGACTGAATGTCACTGATATTTCGAATACGCAAACGTTATACAGGAGATGTAGCGCAGGTAATGTAACTGTCCACAGCGGACACCGTCTACAGAAAAAGTACACAAAAGTACATATTTTTAGGCTGCGCACACGTTACACAGGAGATGTAGCGCAGATAATGGTCCTGTCACCAGCGGCGAAAAAAATTACACTGAATGTCAATTATATTTCGGATGCGCTAATATTATACTAGAGATTCAGCGCAGGTAATATCGCTGCCACCAGCAGCAAAAACATGACTGAATGTCACTGATATTTCGGATGCGCTAATGTTATACTGGAGATGTAGCGCAGATAATGTCACTGTCTGCAGCGGCCAAAGAATTGCAAACTATTTAGCGCAGGTTACGCTAAAAATTTATATTGTTGCCAGATACGGTAGAACTATAGTCCTTAAAAGGACTTTTGGGTCTCTAAAAAGTTTTAGCAATTTAGTGCAGGCTGCACTAAAAATATATATTGCTGCAACACACAATAGTCCTTAAAAGGACTTTTGGGTCTATAACAAGTATAAAAACTAAAATATTGCTATTTCAATCCCTACACTATCTCTTTCTTTCTCCAGCTCTCCCTGACTAATACTGAGCCGAATACGTGTCATCGGGTGCTATATAGCAGCTGATGACGCTTTCTGGCCAGCTAATCACTGTAATGACAGCAGCCAACATGGCTACGGCATTACAGTGAATGGCAGTACTTGCAAAGCAGTCAACAAACGTGTGGGGAGGAGACTCGAGCATCTCACTCGAGCACACACAGTATTCAACGGAACACCGCAATGTGTCGAGCATCGCGATGATTGAGTCGAACTAGTGTTCGGCTAAGCATGCTCGCCCAACACTTATAATCATAAATTGATACAACAGGAATTTGTGCGTTTTTGGGATATTAATTACAACTCAGCTAAAACCCAAGTAGTGTGGGATGCATTTAAGGCCTTTATGAGGGGGATTTTTGCTAGTAATATTTCTAATTTAAAAAAGGGTTTGGTATTAAAGAGAAGGCTCTAAAGGAAGTAGCGACATTAGCCATGAAGGATTTCTATAGGAATAAGATAGAGGAAAATAGAAAAGCTATGCAGAATGCAAGTCAAGCCTACTCTGACTTTCTGTTGTATAAGGCCCAAGACGGGTTATTCTTTAAAGGTCAAAAATATTTCACGGAAATCGGGTCATCCAGGAAAGCTGCTGTCAAGGGTGATTTCTAATCAGGACCAAAAAAAACTGATAGCTAACATCCGTTCAAGAGGGGGTACAATTGTTAAGGATCAAGATCTTATAAAGGGAATTTTTTTGAAGCACTTTTCAGACTTATATAAAGCAGATAATAATATTACCGATGAAATGATAGACTCCTATCTGGATGTCATCTCTCTCCCGGTCCTTACAGATACCCAAAGGGAATCACTTGCGGTCAACTTCTCTCTACAGGAATTAGAGGCTGCAATTAAAGCATGTTCTTGTAATTCCTCCACTGGGTCAGACGGATTCCCATATGAATTCTACCGTCATACGGTCATCCTCCCTAGTCTTTTGAAGGTATTTGCTGACTCATTGGAGGATGGGAGTCTATCTGAGTCAATGACAGAAGCTATAATAATATAAATATTGAAAAAAGGCAAAGACCCCTTAAATTTGGGGTCATATAGGCCTATATCATTATTGAACACAGGATTCTGACTACAAGACTCTCCAAGGTTATTCCTTCAATTATACACCCAGATCAGAATGGGTTTATTCCAAACAAGGGTACTAATTATAATCTTCATCGTCTGTACACAAACATGCAGTCTCCATTTTGTCTCTGGATGCCTTTAAGGCCTTTGACAGGGTGGAGTGGAGATTCCTCTGGAAGGTCTTGGGGAAGATGGGATTTGGAGGTAGGTTTATAGACATGATTAAGCTTTTGTATAAATCTCCTCTGGCTAGATTGAACATTAATGGGAGTTTGACAATGAGCTGTACTTTGAATAGAGGTACTTGTGAAGGTTGTCCACTTTCTCCATTGCTATTTGATATTTATATTGATCCCTTAGCCTTGGCTGTTAGGCAGGACCCTAAGATTGAAGGGTTTGGAACATTGGGGGTGGAGGATCGCATTTCTTTATACATGCTTAATCTGATTCCATCGATAAGTAAACTCAGGTCAAAGATTGGAATATGGCTCCGACTTCCTCTATCTAGAGCTGACAGAATATCCCTGGTATAGATGGTGATTTTACCCCAACTGTTTTATATCCTTAGGAACACACCCATATGGATAGAGGAGAAATGGAAAAAAAAGTTCAGGTGCAAGAGGCCTAAGAGATAGTTCTAAGTGTTCACACTTGTCCAGAACTAAAGAATACTGGATTGTGATTAATAACTTTCTTACTCATGAACTGAGACTCTGCGTCCCAGTTACAGTTGAATGTTGCCTACTGAGTGATCTTTCTAAGGTAAATTGCCATAAATATAAAAAGATTCTTGTGAGTAGCATATTGTTCCTGGCAAGACTCTTGATCATTAGAGTCTGGTTCTCAAGAAATATTTCAAATGTGAATACATGGATAAATTTGGCTAATAAGGTTAAAAACTATGAAAATATTCTATATAAGGAAAGAAATAGTCAGGAAAAATGGACTAAGATATGGGAGGCTTGGAGGCTTTAAACTTCCTCACCCCCCTTTTCCCCGCCTAACTCTCCTTAATTCTTCTTTCTTTCTTTTTTCTTTCTTCTTTTTTTATTGTTTCCTTTTCTCCTCTTCTATTGGTGTGATAGAGAGATTTGAGATGCTTTGCAAGGGTGGGGGGGGGGGGGGGAGAGATAGTTAAGGGGAAGGTAAAGTAATAATAATGTTGAATTGTAATTTTTATGAAAGAGAAAAAATGGTTTGTATACGGTATGTCTTATTCTAATATACTGTAAATTATTTATAAAAATGAAAATAGGCCCTATCCTTAAAGGGTTAAGAGACATCTATAATGGACAGCAGGAAGCAGTGCTGGGAACCGCTTAAAATGCAGGAGTCAACAGTGACTTTTCTTTATTGTACGAACCAGCAGATCACCAGAGATTGTGGTTAGGTGGTAGATGTGTTTCGGGATCTGTAAAAATATGTCAAAGCACAAAGAAAAATGAAGCTTGTATGATCTCTGCAGAACTGTATTGGCTGTAATTTTAAATAAAATAAACCCTAATCTGACTAGCAACTACAGTCTAAAGAAAATGGACTTCAATATACCCAAAAAGTATAGGGTCTAATATAGTAATAATAAGGTAATAATGCTGTATGGGCAAAGAAGGAGAGAAGGGAAAAGAGGGGAGGGAAGGGGAAATACCCATTCAATCGGAATACAGCCTGACCCATATGCAGCAGGGGCTTCCTCTGTCGTCCTAATCATAAAACTCATTTAATTCCACTTCAGCATTTTGACCTACGGGCTATAGAATTGAAGTTGTATTCAAGTCGGAACTGGGACCTCAACATTTTGGCAATATAATCTCCCTTCTCCAGTTTTTATTGTTGATTCGTAATCCCACAAAACAGTTGACTGGGACTGATGATGAGTTTTAACATGGGCTGATAAGGAATGGTTTTCATAACCCATCTTTATATCAGTGTTCCCTTTTTCTTTTATGTAGCTGTCTAGACGTTCTACCTACATACTGTTTCGAACATGGGCACTGCATTAAATATCACTCCCACACTATTACAGTACATGATATGAACTCTTTTTTTAAATTACAATGGTTTTATTAGACGTAGACGTTACTGTCACAGTGTTTTTATGAAAATTTGTAACCAAGCAGCACTTATACCCACTACATCTAAAAAAGCCTTTAAAGAGTCTCTGTCAGCATGAACAAAAATATATAACCAGCCATACTTGGTTGAGCATGCTTGATTAAAATGATACCTTCCCTTTCTTTAGTCTGTGTGTTTAATAGCTGCAGAGATATCTGTATTCGTATTCATACACAAAAGAGCAGGTTAGAGCACCTGGGGGCGGGGCTGAAACCTTGGCGCACTGCTTTTGTAACACCCCTGTCTGATTGACAGGACTATACATTAGCATGCTGAGGAAAGAGCTGTGCCTTAGCATGTACTTATATACACTACTTACTATAGCCTTACCATGTTAAGAATAGAGGTTTTCTATGCTTAGAATGCTAATATATATTGCTGGTTTATCCACAGTTGCAATGTTTGATTATACAGATATATTATCGTTCTTAGTGTAGAGGACCACTCTTCTTAATATTAAGGCTGCAGCCTGGATGTACGGGGTCAGCCTTGCATGTAGATGTTAGAGATGAGCGAAACGAAGCTGACGAAGTGGAATTCGATCTGAATTTGGGAAAAAATTGATTCGCACCGAACCCGAATTTCCTCACGCTTTGTGGTAATGAATCAAATTTTTTCCTAAAATGGCGGCTGCACGTGTGAGGACATAGAGCAAGGAACTCTGGGAAGGCGGGATCACCCATAATACCATGCATGCAGCCAATCAGCAGCCAGCCCGCCCTGTGATGTCACAGCCCTATAAATAGCCTCAGCCATCTTGGATTCTGCCATTTTCCAGTGTAATTAGTGCAGGGAGAGATGTCAGGAGGCGCTAGGGACAGTGCTAGGAAAAACTTCATTGTGCTAAAAAAATGATTTACAAGTTCAGGGAAAGATTATTCAAGGTGTAGGGAAAGGATAGGGAGGAATCATTCCACAGCATTTATGTTGAACAGGGTTCAGTAGGGGAGGTTACAGCCTGGGTAATAGGAACAATCCTATTACACCTTGCTGCACTGACTGGGCACCCAAATTGCCATTATACACTATTTGCCATTATACACTATACAAATTGCCATTATACAGCTCTGTAATTCCAGAAAACCGTTCTTGTTATTGGGGTGCTACAGCCATTAACAGGGTTTATTACAAGGAAATATTTCTACGTCTTTTTGCGGTGCAGTTATAGGTTCTAAAGCATTTTTGGGCTTGTATTAGTGGGAAAAAAGGGCTTATTAGCCGTTGTGTGGTAAAGTGCTAAAATGACAGCACTTTTTGTTGTGTATTAGTGGCAAAAGAAAAATCTATTTGCTGTTCAGCGCTGCAGTTATATGTTCTAAAGCCTTTTGTGGAGTGTATTAGTGGCAAAATAAAAATATATTTACTGTTCAGCAGTACAGTTATATGCTCTAAGGCCTTTTGTGGCATGTATTAGTGCAAAAGAAAAATATATTTGCTGTTAAGCAGTGCAGTTATATGTTGTAAAAGCCTTTTGTGGCATGTATTAGTGGCAAAAGAAAAACACGGAGGTGGCGTGCTCGCTTTATGTTTGTCTGTCTGTTATAACTATGTTAATCTGGCATTAATAACATTTAGGCTTCGCAAATATTTTGTAGAATATTCATCAAATATATGTGAATTCAAATATTCGTCATATTAAACTTTTTTTTTACTCGAAAAATCAGCAAGGTAATGATCACGAATATTACGCTATCAATACAGGAGCGGGTCAAAAACGAATATATAGCACTATAGAATATGCTATATATATATTTGCTTTTTAGAATATTCGTCATTTTTTTCCATCTGAAGTCATGATTCCTCCCTGCTTAAGTTACTTAAGCAGGGAGGAATCATGACTTCAGATGGAAAAAAATGATGAATATTCTAAAATACGACTATATAGAGCAATATAGCTAATATAGTGCTATAGCAATAAATTATCTGTGGATCACTTCAGCTGGACAAGATGGAATAGGTGCTCTTGGTTTAAGTGGCCCACCCAGCCACGAGTAAGTGATAAATTATAAAATGGATAGACCAGGCACTCAGTATATGTTACTAAATTGAGATATTTATTCACACACTGATAAAAAGAGATATAATTAATAAGGTTCAAAATGTAACAATATAATATAACACTAACAATAAATATAGCAGCAATAATGCAACAGTGCAGCACAAATGGCATAGGACAAATAGGTGATAAATCGCATTCAAATAATGTTTGGATCCAAAATATGTAACTCTGGAATTGAGTTAATCATAATAGCAGCATAAATAGTTCCTTGTGGAGAAATAGCAGCATAGCTAGTTCCTTATAGGGAAAAAGCAGCATAGATAGTTCCTTATAGAGAATCGGGAATTTGAGTAAAGACAATTCCGCTCCTACCACATAAGGCTGTTGAAAAAGTTAATGGTTCACCGATCCTTTCGGTTTTGCAAACTGACCCCAGGTACAGAATAGTAAGCGCTCGTGGTGGCGTCCCACTCACTTGCGCAATATTACCTTGGTCTGGTCGCTTTGTTTCTCCGGGATATTGCCTCCCCGGTCAGTGAACAAGTCCGTAACAGCTGACTCTGAATCCAGTATCGTCAGCGTACTTTATAGACTCACATGCGGTGCTTGCGGAGCTTGCTAATATAGAGCAATTTAGCTAATATAGTGGTATAATCTTTTTTTTTTTTAATAGTCGTATTTTTTTTTCCAATCTGAACTTCAGATGAGAAAAATTACAACTATTAGACAAAGAAGATTATAGCACTATATTAGCTAAATTGCTCTACATTAGTTTTTTTTCGAATATTCGCTATATTACTATATATTCTGGATTTAGAATAATACGAATATTCTAAAAAAATGAATATACAGTATAGTACTATATCGTATATATTAGTTTTTTAGAATATTTGTCTTTTTTTTTTTTTTTTTTTCAATCTGTACAATTGTTCCACTTCGGCATCTCAGTGAGATCGTGAAAACTCAGAACCAATGGTATATTCTAACCCCCAGGCAAGAGTCCCCGTCATCATGGGAACGCCTGGGGGTTAGAATATACACTACGTGCAGAATTATTAGGCAAATGAGTATTTTGACCACATCATCCTCTTTATGCATGTTGTCTTACTCCAAGCTGTATAGGCTCAAAAGCCTACTACCAATTAAGCATATTAGGTGATGTGCATCTCTGTAATGAGAAGGGGTGTGGTCTAATGACATCAACACCCTATATCAGGTGTGCATAATTATTAGGCAACTTCCTTTCCTTTGGCAAAATGGGTCAAAAGAAGGACTTGACAGGCTCAGAAAAGGCAAAAATTGTGAGATATCTTGCAGAGGGATGCAGCACTCTTAAAATTGCAAAGCTTCTGAAGCGTGATCATCGAACAATCAAGCGTTTCATTCAAAATAGTCAACAGGGTCGCAAGAAGCGTGTGGAAAAACCAAGGCGCAAAATAACTGCCCATGAATTGAGAAAAGTCAAGCGTGCAGCTGCCAAGATGCCACTTGCCACCAGTTTGGCCATATTTCAGAGCTGCAACATCACTGGAGTGCCCAAAAGCACAAGGTGTGCAATACTCAGAGACATGGCCAAGGTAAGAAAGGCTGAAAGACGACCACCACTGAACAAGACACACAAGCTGAAACATCAAGACTGGGCCAAGAAATATCTCAAGACTGATTTTTCTAAGGTTTTATGGACTGATGAAATGAGAGTGAGTCTTGATGGGCCAGATGGCTGGATTGGTAAAGGGCAGAGAGCTCCAGTCTGACTCAGACGCCAGCAAGGTGGAGGTGGAGTACTGGTTTGGGCTGGTATCATCAAAGATGAGCTTGTGGGGCCTTTTTGGGTTGAGGATGGAGTCAAGCTCAACTCCCAGTCCTACTGCCAGTTTCTGGAAGACACCTTCTTCAAGCAGTGGTACAGGAAGAAGTCTGCAAGGTAAGAAAAACATGATTTTCATGCAGGACAATGCTCCATCACACGCGTCCAAGTACTCCACAACGTGGCTGGCAAGAAAGGGTATAAAAGAAGAAAATCTAATGACATGGCCTCCTTGTTCACCTGATCTGAACCTGATTGAGAACCTGTGGTCCATCATCAAATGTGAGATTTACAAGGAGGGAAAACAGTACACCTCTCTGAACAGTGTCTGGGAGGCTGTGGTTGCTGCTGCACGCAATGTTGATGGTGAACAGATCAAAACACTGACAGATTCCATGGATGGCAGGCTTTTGAGTGTCCTTGCAAAGAAAGGTGGCTATATTGGTCACTGATTTGTTTTTGTTTTGTTTTTGAATGTCAGAAATGTATATTTGTGAATGTTGAGATGTTATATTGGTTTCACTGGTAAAAATAAATAATTGAAATGGGTATATATTTGTTTTTTGTTAAGTTGCCTAATAATTATGTACAGTAATAGTCACCTGCACACACAGATATCCCCCTAAAATAGCTAAAACTAAAAACAAACTAAAAACTACTTCCAAAAATATTCAGCTTTGATATTAATGAGTTTTTTGGGTTCATTGAGAACATGGTTGTTGTTCAATAATAAAATTAATCCTCAAAAATACAACTTGCCTAATAATTCTGCACTCCCTGTACCATCGTACTTTAGGTTAACACTGCCATCTACTGGCCTTGTTGTGTATTGCTGTTAAAGTTGTAATTTCGTTAATAGTTAAGGAGAAATCGCAATACTAACGCTATACGAAAATACTGATCGCTAGCGCTGCTAAATCTGTATGTGTCATATGGCTTGTACTACTGTCGTAATTAGGTATTATATGTTCTTTACAAAAAGAAAAAACATTTGTCATCCCTTTCTGTGCTGTACTGGGAAAGTGAGAAAAATATTGGTTTTGGTGGTATATTTTGGTTATATTGGTTCCGGAGACAAACGTCTAAGATACCAGGACATTGATTTCCATATTGAAGGAGTTTTCCGCTACTTTGATATTGATTTATCCTCCGGATAATTAATATCAAGTCAATGATCAGCTGTTTTGGATAGCCACTCCCCCAGAAGCGATATAGAGGATGGAACTAAAAGCAAAAGCTTCCGACCACTGTGTGTGGCCATTAATGTTGAGCAAATAAAAGTATCCGAAGTGGACTTAAATCCGAATTTCAGGAAAAATTTGCAACAAATCCGAATTTCCTGGTGCTTCGTGGTAACGAATCGATTTTCCCAGTATTGGCGTTAAAAAAAAATACAAAGAACCAACAGAAATATGCACGAAGAGCCCGCCGTGGCCATGACTGAAGATACAGCGCAAAATCTCGCACACTGTGACGTATGACGTCACCACCCTGGCTGGCATGTTGTCATCACAGCACCAATCAAAATTTCACCCTATGGTCATGACAGACTCTTCGTGATCAAATGGTTAAGTGAGTTTATTTTTTTTAAAACTGATTAACTCCTGAAAGCCCTCATTTTTAATCTCAGATGCCGTGATCAGCAATGAACGTGACATCTGAGAGATTCAATGAAGGGGTTTGGTGCAATCACCGTTCCCGGTCATTGCGCCCACTACGTACAAAGAAATGCACTTCATCAGGAAGCAAATTTGTTAGGGAAATTTGTCGAAGCAGCCGAATCGAATTTTCTATAACTTCTCTCATCTCTAGTGGCCATGCTGGAGTACTGCAGCTCAACTGCCGTACACATTCTGTTTACTGTATAGTTTCCGCCGCTTGTCAGAAACAGCTGCTAGATGGGGATACTGGGTGTCAGACATCAATGACCTATCTGAGGATAGCAGAAAATTAGGAACTATATATTAATATTATTGATTGGCAGTCTGACCTGTTGGCAGCTTATATAAATATTGGCATAAATTTACTCATGAAAATGTATTATATGAGTCCATAAAAGTACATACATATTCAATTAGATAAAATAATACTACTAAACAATAATTACAGTATAGTTAATAGTGGACTGGCAATCTCTCAGTGTTGATAGTACTTATTAAGTATCAACACTGAGGTACAGTATTGCTGGTCCACTGTTAACTATACTGTAATTATTGCTTAATATTATTATTTTACCCTGTGTTTAATTGAATCTGCATGTAATTACACACGTGAGAGGATGCTAGCTGGACTCATTAAATAAATTAGCATTAATTAATTTATGGCAATATTTATTTATGTAAACTGCCGACAAGTGAGAGTGCCAGCCCACAATATTAATATATAACTCCTATTTTTCTGATATTGGTGGGTTAGAGCACCTACATTTATCCATAGACCCGGAAATTGGTGAGCCACCTCTTTTTGTTTACATGGAGATAGATAGCTCCATCAATATCTAAGTCCTGGAAAAACCCTTTAATACCCCATAAAAACTACAGTAAATACAGTATATTCTTTACATATTTAGCATTTAATAATAATAATTCACTAGTCCCACTAATGAAATAATACATGATTGAATGTCCTGTACCATAGGACTGAATTATACCTAGAGTACACTTGCTCCATTTTAATGTTTCACACATAACTCACTACTAGACAATAAAATAACTGTGTCAAACACTTTTAAGGTAAAAATGTGTCTACCATAGCAAAGCATACCAGGCATATTCCCATCTAAGAACGCGTGCACCCACTTCCTCCCACCTGGATAAGGTTGTCAGAGGTGATAGGAAATACGAAAACAGTTGAGCGACTTGTGCTGCGCCGTTTCTGGAGCAACCATACGAGTGAGTAGGTTTCACCCAAAAGTGAAAACAGCGTACCTTGATTTGCTATGCTGTTCACTAATATAAGAGCTACAGAAACATAAGTAAAGCCCCCTGGGCTATTTACATAGTTCCAATCACCTTTGACAGGTGCATCCAGGGAAGACTGGGTCCAGGGGGCCTATTTAAGAAGTGCTGGTGCCAGAGGTAGGACCTGCACCTATTAGATGTTTATATCATATGCATAAGTGTTGGAGATGGGAATAAGCATGTATTTCCTGCTTACCTTATACTGCTGAGAATTTCTTTTGGGGTCTTGTCATTTTCTTGCGCCAGTCTCATCATGTCTAGAACGGCAAGAGCTAAGCACTGCTCTTGAACATCAATGTTAATGGGCAGCTGTATTCTACCATCTATAAAGTCTCTCCGATACTGCAACGACAAGGACAGGAAATATTTTTTGTCAGTGTGTACATCATTTTACTGCCGTTTACATTTCTGTCTATGAGTAAATCAACACAGTAGTCATTTTTCTTCAGGGACTAAAATGCACCATGTCATGACCAGATGCTTCCATATTAAAGCGCATCTATCAGCAGATTTGTACCTATGAAACTGGCTGACCTGTTACATGGGCATCTTTGTTGGTCCCATGTTCATATGTGCCCGCATTGCTGAGAAATATGAAGTTTTATTATATGCAAATGAGCCTCGAGGAGCAACAGGAGCGGTGCTGTTACTCTTAGAGGCTAAAATTTCTCTGTAAGGCTAGGGCTACACAACGACATGTCGCGCCAATGTTGCGCGACAATTTTAATAATGACAGTCCAAGATGGATTTTTCTCCGACTGTCACGGCGCGACACCATAGACTATTATTATAAAAATTGTCGTGTGACATTGGTGCGACATCAATGTCGCGAGACACATGTTGCAGTTTAATTGTGCCCTATGTGTCGCGCGACAATAAGTCGTCGTGTAGCCCTAGCCTTATTGCCACTCTCTCTCCATGGTTTATGATATGGTTCATTAAGAAAGTTGCAATACCATTTTAAAAAAAATTTTTGCAAGGAAATAAAGATAATTTTTTCCCTAACACTTTTATTGACTTTTAAAAAAAAGTCTGATCTCCTATATAATGCATCTGTATTGCAGTATATTATGTCACTTACTGTAAAAACTGACATAATGTATATTTAGCTTTGAACATGGCATCTAAGTTATGGTATCTCGATCCCGGATATTTGAGAGGTGTGCCAGCTATGTAACACAGGCAGTACCCGCAAGCGACAGCATGGCACAACTCCTGAGCATCACATCGAATTACTAGTCGGTCATTTTGCATTAACAACCTATTTGCAGCAATGTAAAGGAAGTCACTTATAAAAGCAGTGTCTACCTGTCCACCAGGTGTGTGTGTGCGAGAGAGATATTTCAGCTCAGCCCCATGCATTTCAATGCAATGAGCTGCAATACCTGGCAAGGTGTAGCACAGTTACTTAAAGAAAATAGCCCCAGTTTTCTAATCCTGTACAAACTCTTTAGGGTCCAAAAAATAGAAAAAAGTTCAGCTTCCAATAAAAAGCATTGCATCTTTATTCTTAAAAAATCATGAATAAGAAAATCCAAGTGTGATATATAATACTGGTATATCAAATCATACAGGATAGCGTTAGTCTACGCGTTTTGGATAACAAAATAGGATCCTTACTCATGACCAAACTCTTTAGGGTACCTACACACGTTGCGGATAACGCCTGTTTTTTCCTCTCAGATTCCAATATGGAAAAATAACAGCATAATGCAGCATGTCAATTATGTTTGCGAATCTTTTGTGAGGATCTCACCCTTTTCAATAGAAGGGTGAAATCTGTGGCAAAACCACAACAAATCCTCCCCAAAAACTGCAGTTTTGCATGCGGTTTTTGGCATGGAATGCACAGAAATTTGTGCAGATCTTCTACACATTACCTGCACCCATGTGCATGTACACTTAGCGTGCCTTCACACACGGCAGATTTGTTGCAGCAATTTCTGGGTACAAAAAATCTGTTCCCTTCATCTGAATGGGGTTGTTTTTCTGCAAGCACATGGATTTCTGCAAGTTCCATTCAGCTCTGTTGTAGGTGAAGGCATCTTTAGGGTAACTGCACACATTGCGGATGACACACATTTTTTATGTGCAGATTTTCATGTGGAAAAACCACACTGTAATACAGTACCAGCAAAGTGAATTAAATTTGCCAGATCTCAGGCACAATTTGTGTATTTTTTTACACACTTTCCGTGCTCATGTATACTGTACATACTTTTTACATGCAACAATTTACCTACTGTATGGATTTTAAAATCTGTTGCATATCAAATGGTTAGGCGATTCCACACCTTCTATACAGTGGTGTTCCCAATAGACTTCAATGAGGTTGTCAACATAAACCAAAAATCCACACTAAAAGGCCTCATGCACACGACCGTTCCGTTTTTTGCGGTCCACAAACCGCAGATCTGCAAAAAACTGAAGCCGCCCGTGTGCCTTCTGCAATTTGCGGAACGGAACGGGCGGCCCATTGTAGAAATGCCTATTCTTGTCTGCAAAACGGACAAGAATAGGAAATGCTATATTTTTTTGCCGGGCCACGGAACGGAGCAACGGATGCGGACAGCACACGGAGTGCTGTCCGCATCTTTTGCGGCCTGATTGACGTGAATGGGTCCACACCCGAGCCACAAAAAAATGCGGCTCGGATGCGGACCACAACAACAGTCGTGTGCATGAGGCCAAAACCACATAAAATGCACCAAAAAGGAAATTTATGTGCATTTTTTATGAGGATTTCATGTGGATTTTCTGTATAAAAATATGCACCACTTGCAGGCTCCCTTAGGGTGGCTGCACATGGTGCAGATTAGTGTGCAGAAAATACACAAGAAATCTGAACCAAATCTCCACAAAATCTGCACATCATGTGTAGCCAGCCTTCCTTAGGCCACCTACACACGAGTGCAGGTCAACGCACATAAGAGCTGCACATATTTCCATGCGGATTTATGTGTATTTCTGCTGCATATCTGTGCCTAAATCAGCAATTTCTAATTGCGTTTTTGTTGTGGATTTAATGTGGCTTTTTCTGCAGATCTCATCTTTCTATTGGAAAGGGGTGAAATCCGCAGCTAAAACCGAAAACATAATTGACATGCTGCAAGACATTGGAAGACATCCGCAAAGCGTGCATGAGGTTTGTTTTAATCTCATACACTTTGCTAGTACAGTACTACGTTGCATTTTTTTTCCGCATGGCAAAATGACATGTATTCCACAATGTGTGCTGTTGGCCTTAAAGTTAAAATAGGATTAAAACTTGTAAAGTGGTCCTGTAATGTGTATGCAAAATGCAAATAAAGAACTATAAAGACGGGTTTGTTTCTGCTGTTATGAGATATCAGGTCAGCACTAGAAAGTTTGCCCAATACACAACAGTATACAACAAACTACCAGTAAAAGCTACTGTCCTCTGACTATACAAATAGTCACCATTTTGCTATGCCCATACACTTTGCCAGAAATTAACATGTATATGAGCGATCTAGAGGACGATATAATATAATCTTGCATGATTTATGTTCATTTTATATTGTGTTTCGCATATTGTTTGATAGCATTTATGCCATTAAGTGGGATGGTACAGATTATGAGATACTTTTTGGCACGTTGCCCTTTGCAGATTAGTGAATGGTATAGCAGCGAAAGTACCCCATCTCACAGGGGCAGGGTCAACTCAGGTCCCATAATTGGGAGCCCTATGCTTATGGCATGAGGAATGTTTGGATGCAGAAGTGTCAGACATTGACTTTGGAGGGGCCTGTACAGTCGTGGCCAAAAGTTTTGAGAATTACATAAATATTGGAAATTGGAAAAGTTGCTGGTTAAGTTTTTATAATAGCAAAATTGCATAGACTCCAGAATGTTATGAAGAGTGATCAGATGAATTGCATAGTCCTTCTTTGCCATGAAAATTAACTTAATCCCAAAAAAAACCTTTCCACTGCATTTCATTGCTGTCATTAAAGGACCTGCTGAGATCATTTCATTAATCGTCTTGTTAAGGTGAGAATGTTGACGAGCACAAGGCTGGAGATCATTATGTCAGGCTGATTGGGTTAAAATGGCAGACTTGACCTGTTAAAAGGAGGGTGATGCTTGAAATCATTGTTCTTCCATTGTTAACCATGGTGACCTGCAAAGAAACGCGTGCAGCCATCATTGCATTGCATAAAAATGGCTTCACAGCAAGGATATTGTGGCTACTAAGATTGCACCTCAATCAACAATTTATAGGATCAATAAGAACTTCAAGAAAAGAGGTTCAATTCTTGTTAAGAAGGCTTCAGGGCGTCCAAGAAAGTCCAGCAAGCGCCAGGATCGTCTCCTAAAGAGGATTCAGCTGCGGGATCGGAGTGCCACCAGTGTAGAGCTTGCTCAGGAATGGCAGCAGGCAGGTGTGAGCGCATCTGCACGCACAGTGAGGCGAAGACTTTTGGAAGATGGCCTGGTGTCAAGAAGGGCAGCAAAGAAGCCACTTCTCTCCAAAAAAACATCAGGGACAGATTGATCTTCTTCAGAAAATACGGTGAATGGACTGCTGAGGTTTGGGGCAAAGTCATATTCTCAGATGAAGCCTCTTTCCGATTGTTTGGGGCATCAGGAAAAAGGCTTGTCCGGAGAAGAAAAGGTGAGCGCTACCATCAGTCCTGTGTCATGCCAACAGTAAAGCATCCTGAGACCATTCATGTGTGGGGTTGCTTCTCATCCAAGGGAGTGGGCTCACTCACAATTTTGCCCCAAAACACAGCCATGAATAAAGAATGGTACCAAAACACCCTCCAACAGCAACTTCTTCCAACAATCCAACAACAGTTTGGTGAAGAACAATGCATTTTCCAGCACGATGGAGCACCGTGCCATAAGGCAAAAGTGATAATTGAGTGGCTCGGGGACCAAAACGTTGACATTTTGGGTCCATGGCCTGGAAACTCCCCAGATCTTAATCCCATTGAGAACTTGTGGTCAATCCTCAAGAGGCGGGGGGACAAACAAAAACCCACTAATTCTGACAAACCCCAAGAAGTGATTATGAAAGAATGGGTTGCTATCAGTCAGGAATTGGCCCAGAAGTTGATTGAGAGCATGCCCAGTCGAATTGCAGAGGTCCTGAAAAAGAAGGGCCAACACTGCAAATACTGACTCTTTGCATAAATTTCATGTAATTATCGATAAAAGCCTATGAAACGTATGAAGTGCATGTAATTATATTTCACTACATCACAGAAACAACTAAAACAAAGATCTAAAAGCAGTTTAGCAGCAAACTTTGTGAAAACTAATATTTGTGTCATTCTCAAAACTTTTGGCCACGACTGTAGATCTACAAATATGACCAGAGTTTGATGTCTTTGACTTTGCTGAAACAGTGAGTACTGATACTGTACATCTCTATGAAGTAGACAAGTTGAACTAAAAGGTTATATTCTTTAGCATCTTGTGTCTGACATTCCTTAGACAGGATTCCATTATTGGGTGCCCTGCATCAAGTATGATGTGCTGTCTTTTCTTAACTTACCTGAGCAAAGAGATAGTCTATGACCTGGTAGCTGAGAATAGGTTCAGGAACCAAGCTCATGAGGCTGCAGCGTGCTGATCTATGTTCACTTATTCCAATCCAACCTGGAAAGAAGAATCTTTACATGGAGACAAGCAATATTGAAAGTAATTAGTACCGAGCAAGTACAGGGATATATTTCATGGTACTGGTAAACCTAAGAATCACCACTCCTTGCTTCTTATCCCTTAACCTTATTTGAGCTCTTGAATTGGTATGCGGCTATCTTTCTGTTGTCCTAATGAACGATTGAACGGTCCCTTTTAGCCCACTTTATCAGCTTATTAGGCATGATATCTACCAGCCCTTTCTATACTTTTTGCAATGTAGCAACAGAAAAATACAGCACTCCACTTGGATTGGTTTGGTATAAAATAGCAGATTTCATCAAACAGCTGTAAAAAAACATTTTTCGTGGTTAAGATTAACTGGGCCAAGTCGGTGTGGTTTCCTTTATCCCCTTCTCATAATTCTGGTGCGGCCTTGCCTGTGGCATTACAGATTCTGGACCAATTTAAATATATAGGTGTAATTATATAGCCTAAATGTGAAACCTCTTATAACGTCAACTGAACAACAATTTTATCTTCTGAAGTTTATGAATCTTTTCATGCCTCCCAATTAGGGTTGAGCGAAACCAAAATGTAAAGTTCGGGTTCGTACCGAACTTTAGGATTTTTGGACCCTGGACCCGGTGTTCGGCTATTTTATGGCACTTTTTGAAAGGCTGCAGAGTTTAACTCTATGCCCTTATAAGCATGGCTGTGATTGGCCATTGCAGCATGTGACCCAGCCTCTATATAAGTTGGAGTCACGTAGCGCTGCACGTCACTCTGCCTTTATTAGTGTAGGGATAGGATGCTGCTGCTGTGAGGGAGAGAATAGGAAAGAATCTGTTATCAGAAGTGATTGTTAACTCAGTGATCTATAGCGATTTTGTTTTGTGGGTGCAGTGCACAACTTTTTTACCCTGCCATGAGCCTAGTGACACAGAAAAATAACTTTTATCCCTCTGTTAGTTAGGTGGGCGGTGGCGGACATTTTATGCAAGCTCAGTGCACCAGCACAGTGCTTTTGTGACATTCAAATCCAAGCTTGAAATAAATAATTTTCTGGGTTTAAAAAAAATTAACAATTTTTTGCAAGACCCTATATCTGGGGTCTTTGCAGCATTGGTCAGTGTGAAATCCGATCGTGAAATACTGCAATAATAATCTGTTTTAAAAAAAACACCCATTTTTGACAACACCCTACATCTGGTGCCTTTGCAGCATTTGTCAGAGTGAAAGACAAGCTTAAAATACTTTAATTATTTTCTGGGTTAAAAAAAACACATTTTGGGCAAAAAACTAAATTTGCAGCCTCTGTCCTTGTGAGATACGCACATTAGATACTGGTGTTCTATTCTGTTATTAAAAAAACACCCATTTTGGGCAAAATAATAAATCTGCGACCTTTGCTACATCTGTCAGTGTAAAATACACGCGTTAGATACTGTTATACTGTTATTCTGTTAAAAAAAAAAAACACCCATTTTGGGCAAGATCCTAAATTTGAGAAATATGAGGAGAGCGTCAAGTAAGGGACATGGCCCTGGTCGTGGTGATGCTGGTGGAGCTCCTGTTGCAGGGAGAGGACATGGTCGATCTGTGCCAGCTACACGTACAAGTGAAACACCTTCCACATGTGCGAGTAGGCAACAGAACCTTCAGCAGCATTTGGTCGGGCCTAATGCGGCTCTATGAGTGGCGATCTTTTTGATGACTCCGGTTTTCCAGGGCCATCCACCTAGCCCTGCCCCAGAAGTAGAAGAGATTAAGTGCACCAATGCCCAACCACTTATGTTTTAAGATGAGTACATGGGAGGACCATCGCAGCACGTCTCGGATGCTGACGAAACAAAGCTGTGGCTTTCGAAAGTGTGCAGACCGACAAGGAGGACAGGGGTGAAGACTGGGTGAAAAATGATGTGGAAGACGATGTGGTCCTCGACCCCACATGGAATCAAGGTCATGCGAGTGACCTGTGTAGTTCAGAGGAAGAGGAAGTGGTCGCACAGAGCCACCAGCACTGCAGAAAAGGGAGCAGGGTGCAAAAACGGAGTGGCTGTCCCCTAGACAGTATGCCTGCTACTGCCCACCGCAGCAAGGGACCAAGCACACCAAAGCCAGCTCCAAGAATTTCCCTGGCGTGGCAGTTTTTCAGACAATGTGTTGACAAGACACGAGTGGTTTGCAAGCTGTGCAATCAGAGCCTGAAGCGAGGCATAAACATTCTAAACCTGAGCACAACCTGCATGACCAAGCATCTAAGTGCAAAGCACGAGCTGCAGTAGAGTAGACACCTCAAAAACCAAGAAATGTCTCCTGCTTCCTCTTCTGCTGCAGTCTCGACCTCTTCATCCACCTCTGGAGTGACAGTGCCACCTGCCACCCCGCAAAAAGAGGATCTGCCAGCAACACCACCACCTGGTTCACCAAGCATCTCCACAATGTCCCACGGAATCGTTCAGCTCTGCATCTCCCAAACACTGGAGCGGAAGAGGAAGTACCCCCCTATCCAACCGCGATCCCTGGCCCTGAATGCAAGCATTTCAAAATTACTGGCCTTTGAAATGCTGTCATTCTGTCTGGTGGAGACGGAGAGTTTTAAAAGCCTTATGGCAGTGGCTGTCCCACACTACGTCGTGCCCAGCCGCCACTACTTTTCCAGGCGTGCCATCCCTTCCCTCCACAACCAAGTGGGGGACAAAATCAAGTGGGCACTGCGCAACGCCATCTGTGGCAAAGTCCACCTAACTACGGATACGTGGACCAGTACGCACGGTCAGGGACGTTATATCTCTCTAACAGCACAGGTAATACAGTGGCGGCTGGGCCCGAGATGGATAGTAGTTTGGCGCATGTCCTTCCACCACCTAGGATTGCAGGGCTCTTCAGTTTGCCTCCTGTTGCTTCCTCCTCCTACTCTGCTTCCTCATACAATACCGACTCCTCATCCGGTCAGCGTAACACCTTCACCACCAACTTCAGCACAGCCAGGGGTAAACGACAGCAGGCAGTTTTAAAACTTATCTGTTTGGGGGACAAACCCCACACCGCACAGGAGCTGTGGACGGGCATGGAGCAACAGACCGATGAGTGGTTGTTGCCAGTGAGCCTCAAGCCCAGCCTGGTGGTGTGCGATAATGGGCGAAATCTCGTAGCAGCTCTGGGACTAGCCGGTTTGACGCACATCCCTTGCCTGGCGCATGTGTGCTGAATTTGGTGGTGCAGAGGTTCCTTAAAAATTACCCCAATATGTCAGAGCTGCTGCATAAAGTGCGGGCCGTCTGTGCATGCTTTCGCGTTCTCACTCTGCTGCTGTTCGCCTGTCAACGCTGCAGCGTAACTTCGGCCTTCCAGCTCACCGCCTCATATGCGATGTGCCCACAAGGTGGAACTCCACTTTGCACATGCTGGCCAGACTGTGTGAGCAGCAGCAGGTGATAGTGGAGGTTCAGCTGCAGCACACATGGGTGAGTCACTCTGCGGAACAGCACCACTTCATCACCATTGACTGGGCCTCCATGCGAGACCTGTGTTCCTTGTTGCGCTGTTTCGAGTACTCCACCAACATGGCCAGTGCCAATAACGCCGTTCTCAGCGTTACTATCCTACTTCTATGCCTCCTTGAAAAAACGCTTCTGGCGATGATGGAAGAGGATGTGGCACAGGAGGAGGAGGAAGAGGGATCATTTCATAGGGTTTCCGTCCAGTCATTCACAAGTGGCTCCGAGAGTGGGTTCCTGCACCCACAAACGCCAGGTACACAATTGTCCAGCCAGGGCACAGTTCTGGAAGGTGACTAGGTGGAGAATGAGGCGGAGGAGATGGAGGAGGAACCGTGTTCACAGCAGGGTGGCACCCAAACCAGCCCATGGCCATCACTGGTGCGTAGCTGGGGGGATACAGAGGACACAGACGATACACCTCCCGCAGAGGACAGCTTGTCATTGCCTCTGGGCAGCCTGGCACACATAAGCGATTACATGCTGCAGTGTCTCCACAATGACCGTCGAGTTGCTCACATTCTAACTTGTGCTGATTACTGGGTGGCCACGTTACTGGATCCCCATTACAAGGACAACGTACCGTCCTTAATTCCGTCACTGGAGCATGATCGTAAGATGCGCGAGTACAAGCGCACGCTGGTAGACGCGCTGCTGGTGGCATTCCCACCTGACAGCGGGGCACAGTGGAAGCACAAGGCAGAGGAGGAGAAAGAGGTTGCAAACGCAGCTGGGGCACCACCAGCACCTCAGAAGGCAGGGTTAGCATGGCCAAAATGTGGAAAAGCTTTCAGTACGCCGCAACAACCGGCACCACCAGCTGATATGGAACATCTAAGCAGGAGGCAGCATTTCACCAACATGGTGGAGCAGTATTTGTGCACACGCCTACACGTACTGACTGATAGGTCTGTCCCCTTCAACTTTTGGGTCTCCAAATTGGGCACATGGCCTGAGCTTGCCCTTTACGCCTTGGAGGTGCTGGCCTGCCCTGCAGCCAGTGTATTGTCCGAACAGTAAATGTGGACAAGCTCACGTTCATTAAAATTAATCAGGCATGGATCCCACAGGACTTGTCCATATCTTGTGCAGAATAGACATGTATACCGACCTTACCCAGCCATTGTTATACTACAGCGCAATTGCTCATTGTTGTATTTTGGATATTTCCCACTCTTTTGGAGTGTAACCTAATTAAAAAAATAATAATAATTAAAACCAAAAACCAGTGTTGGTTACTTTGTCCTCCTCCACCGCTCTTCCACCTACACTGCTACATCCACCGCCTCCTCAAACTCCTATTCCATATGGACCCCTACCTCCTAGATCAAGATTATAATTTGTAATTTTTCCGTATTATGCTATTTAAGGTAATTTTACTAATTTCTGTTAATTTTTTCGGGTGAAATGCGCCAATTTTTGGGTGTGATATGCCCCTGCTCTCCCTAGTAGACAGGTAAAAAAATTCCAGTAATTTATCTGTTACATTTTTGGGTGAAATTCACCAATTTACCTATTAGACAGTAAAAAAAATTGCATTAATTTGTCTGTTACATTTTCTGGTGAAATTCACCAATTTTGGGCTGTGATAAGCCCCTGCTATACCTAGTAGACATGTAAACAAATTTCACTAATTTGTCTGTTACATTCTCGGGTAAAATTAAAAAATTTTTGGCTGTGCTATACCCCTGCTATACCTAGTAGACATGTAAACAAATTTCACTAATTTGTCTGTTACATTCTTGGGTGACATTTGACCATTTTTTCCGTGATTAGACCCCTGCTCTGCATAGGTGTAGGTGACAGGGACATAAATTTCAAAAAATCATCTGTTACATTGTCAGGTGACATTTTACCAATTTTTGTATAGGTGACAGGAAATACATTTCTACAATTCTTCTTTAATTGACGCACGCCCCCTCCTTTCATTCAATGCTTAAACTTTAACAACTTGTCCCACATTTGCGCTTCAATAATTTGTCCCAATTTTCCGCTCGATCACATTTAATTTCAAACAATTAACCTCCCTTGGATGTGGTATCCCTTTCTTACGCTCCCTCTCCGGTGTGGAACCCTGATTCGTCGCTAACCGCGATCAACATGGTAGGCGCAGAAAAGAACATTAAAAGTTGATAGAGAAGATATCCAATTGGATCGTGAACATCACGGGGACATGTGACATGGTGGGGCAGTATGTGTGCACACGCCTACACGCACTGACTGATGGGTCTGCCCCCTTCAACTTCTGGGTCTCCAAATTGGGCACATGGCTTGAGTATTCCCTTTATGCCTTAGAGGTGCTGGCCTGCCCTGCAGCCAGTGTATTGACTGAACGTTTGTTTAGCACGGTTGGAGGGGGTTATCATAGGTTATATTTCCCAATGTTTTGGGGTGTACCCTAATTTAAAAAATAAATAAATAATTAAAACCAAAAACCAGTTTAGGCTACTTCCTCCTGCTCCACCGCCGCTTCCACCTACACCACCACATCCACTGCCTCCTGAACCTTCTACTCCATATGGACCTCGTTATTTTAAGTAATTTCCTTATCCACATTTGTTTGCAGAGCACTCGCCATGCTCTTAACCCCATTTTGCTGGCATTTGCAGCCCCCTAGCCCTTTCTATGACATTTGTAGAGCCATTTTACTGCTCAAAAGTTCGGGTCCCCATTGACCTCAACTCAAACTTTTAGAACCCGAACATCCAGGTGTCCGCTCAACTGTACTCCCAATTAATGATGGCAAAACATACAGAGGGTATTGTCATGGCTGTGTCATGGTCTGGTGACACTTATGCCGTGTATGCTTGTTGCTGGTGGCAACTTTTAGTTTGTAGCATGTTTGGACACTTTCCCTTTAAGTCTGGTTCCCTTCCCATTTCTGTTGTGTATGGGGTTAAGGTGTGAGCAAGGTGGAGCTGGGTTTGGCTTCTTGGCTCTTATAGTAATGGTGTTTGGAGCCTGGAATTTTAGTTGACTTCAGCTTCTGGTGGAGCTGGAGTTATGCTTCCAGCCTGGGCCTTTCCATCTGTCCAGCTTGAGGGCCACATTGTTGAACATAGTTTGTCATCCCTTTTGTATCCTCTAAGTTCCCTACCTTATCTGTGTTGATGTTTGGTGTGGGATTATGTTCTGGGTGTGGTGTACGTCTTGTTGTTTCATGTCTGGTATTTTGGTGTTTTTTGTCCAGCATGAATGCAAGACGTTCCCTGTGTGTTGTACCTCCGGAAGAGGGTCTCAGGGTTCCCCGGAGGGAAAACAAAAAGTCAAGTGTCACAACCAGACAGCTGAGAAGCTCTGACAGAGGCCTTTCAGAATCTCCTCCTTGAGTTTCTGTGTTGTGGTATTCAGTTCCTCCTCTCATTAGCCTCTCTCAGCTGTCATGTGTTGGACTAATTGCTTCCCTTTAACCACTTCAGCCCCGCTAGGTGAAACCCCCTTCATGACCAGAGCACTTTTTACACTTCGGCACTACACTACTTTCACCGTTTATCGCTCGGTCGTGCAACTTACCATACAAATGAATTTTACCTCCTTTTCTTCTCACTAATAGAGCTTTCATTTGGTGGTATTTCATTGCTGCTGGCATTTTTACTTTTTTTGTTATTAATCAAAATGTAACGATTTTTTTGCAAAAAAATGACATTTTTCACTTTCAGCTGTAAAATTTTGCAAAAAAAACGACATCCATATATAAATTTTTCACCAAATTTATTGTTCTACATGTCTTTGATAAAAAAAAAATGTTTGGGCAAAAAAAAAAATGGTTTGGGTAAAAGTTATAGCGTTTACACACTATGGTACAAAAATTTGAATTTCCGCTTTTTGAAACAGCTCTGACTTTCTGAGCACCTGTCATGATTCCTGAGGTTCTACAATGCCCAAACAGTAGAAAAACCCCACAAATGACCCCATTTCGGAAAGTAGACACCCTAAGGTATTCGCTGATGGGCATAGTGAGTTCATAGAACTTTTTATTTTTTGTCACAAGTTACCGGAAAATGATGATGATCTTTTTTTTTTTTTTTTTTTCTTACAAAGTCTCATATTCCACTAACTTGCGACAAAAAATTAAAAATTCTAGGAACTCGCCATGCCCCTCACGGAATACCTTGGGGTGTCTTCTTTCCAAAATGGGGTCACTTGTGGCGTAGTTATACTGCCCTGGCAATTTAGGGGCCCATATGTGTGAGAAGTACTTTGCAATCAAAATCTGTAAAAAATGGCCTGCGAAATCCGAAAGGTGCACTTTGGAATATGTGCCCCTTTGCCCACCTTGGCAGCAAAAAAGTGTCACACATGTGGTATCGCCGTACTCAGGAGAAGTTGGGGAATGTGTTTTGGGGTGTCATTTTACATATACCCATGCTGGGTGAGAGAAATATCTTGGCAAAAGACAACTTTTACCATTTTTTTATACAAAGTTGGCATTTGACCAATATATTTTTCTCACCCAGCATGGGTACATGTAAAATGACACCCCAAAACACATTCCCCAACTTCTCCTGAGTACGGCGATACCACATGTGTGACACTTTTTTGCTGCCAAGGTGGGCAAAGGGGCACATATTCCAAAGTGCACCTTTCGGATTTCGCAGGCCATTTTTTACACATTTTGATTGCAAAGTTCTTCTCACACATTTGGGCCCCTAAATTGCCAGGGCAGTATAACTACCCCACAAGTGACCCCATTTTGGAAAGAAGACACCCCAAGGTATGCCGTGAGGGGCACAGCGAGTTCCTAGAATTTTTTTTTTTTGTCACAAGTTAGCAGAAAATGATGTTTTTTTTTTTTTTTCTCTTTTTTCCTTACAAAGTCTCATATTCCACTAACTTGCGACAAAAAATAAAAAATTCTAGGAACTCGCCATGCCCCTCACGGAATACCTTGGGGTGTCTTCTTTCCAAAATGGGGTCACTTGTGGCGTAGTTATACTGCCCTGGCAATTTAGGGGCCCATATGTGTGAGAAGTACTTTGCAATCAAAATGTGTAAAAAATGACCGGTGAAATCCGAAAGGTGCACTTTGGAATATGTGCCCCTTTGCCCACCTAGGCTGCAAAAAAGTGTGACACATCTGGTATCGCCGTACTCAGGAGAAGTTGGGGAATGTGTTTTGGGGTGTCATTTTACATATACCCATGCTGGGTGAGAGAAATATCTTGGCAAAAGACAACTTTTCCAATTTTTTAATACAAAGTTGGCATTTGACCAAGATATTTATCTCACCCAGCATGGGTATATGTAAAATGACACCCCAAAACACATTCCCCAACTTCTCCTGAGTACGGCGATACCAGATGTGTGACACTGTTTTGCAGCCTAGGGGCGCAAAGCAGCCCAAATTCCTTTTAGGAGGGCATTTTTAGACATTTGGATCCCAGACTTCTTCTCACGCTTTAGGGCCCCTAAAAAGCCAGGGCAGTATAAATACCCCACATGTGACCCCACTTTGGAAAGAAGACACCCCAAGGTATTCAATGAGGGGCATGGCGAGTTCATAGAATTTTTTTTTTTCGCATAAGTTAGTGGAAATTGATTTTTTTATTTTTTTTTTCTCACAAAGTCTCACTTTCCGCTAACTTGGGACAAAAATTTAAATCTTTCATGGACTCAATATGCCCCTCAGCGAATACCTTGGGGTGTCTTCTTTCCAAAATGGGGTCAGTTGTGGGGTGTTTGTACTGCCCTGGCATTTGAGGGTCTCCGCAATCATTACATGTATGGCCAGCATTAGGAGTTTCTGCTATTCTCCTTATATTGAGCATACAGGTAATGAGATTTTTTTTTTCCGTTCAGCCTCTGGGCTGAAAGAAAAAAATGAACGGCACAGATTTCTTCATTCGCATCGATCAATGTGGATGAAAAAATCTCTGCCCAAAAAAAAAAAAGGAGGGGAAAGGCGTCTGCCAGGACATAGGAGCTCCGCCCTACATCCATACCCACTTAGCTCGTATGCCCTGGCAAACCAGATTTCTCCATTCACATCAATCGATGTGGATGAATAAATCATTGCCGGAATTTTTTTTTTTTATATATATACATACAAAGTGTTTGCCAAAGCATAGGAACGCCGCCTCCTCCTCAGCTCGTATGCTTCGGCAAATGTATCTGTTACTGCAGAGTAGAAATCTCGTCTTGCAGCGCCGCATACACCGACTTGCTTGTAATCTGACAGCAGCGCAATGCTTCTGTCAGAATGCACATCGGTGCTGCAGCTAGTCGATCGGTTGGTCCACCTGGAAGGTAAAAAAACAAAAAAAAAGAAAAAGAAAAAACCAGGCCGCAGCGCAATAATTTTATTAACTTTTCAACATAACATATAAACTTTAACTTTTTTAACTGAACATTAACCTGTTTGCTTACTGGTGTTTTTTTTTTTGTTTTTTTTGTTTTTTTACCTTTATAGAACAAGCCTCTCCTTCCCCATGGGTCAATGTGCAAAGCGCAAATCGCCCAAAGATGTGGCGAAGTGCGTCATGCACTTTGTCCCATGTGACAGGAGACGTTTGCAGCAGCTGTATGAGTGAATGGGCCCTAATAGCCCTGTGTGCCTGTCCTGGTGAGATGATCCCTATGCTAGGTGTACCTGTGTGTGGTACTTCCGAAAACACTCTCCAAAGCATAGGGCAGGGTGGTCAGGACAGTCAGGACAGAAATAGCGGGTGTCACGCCTTATTCCACTCCTGCTACAGACACGACATCTTTTTCGGGGTGACGGTTGGGTTGAGGTACCAGGAACGACATTGGGGAAATGTCGCTCGTGTAGACGGCTAACTACACTGGTGGATGGGGCCACGGAACCTCCTGGGTACAGGAGGTTCTCGATGATCTCTTCCTGAAATTTGAGGAAGGATCCAGTTCTCCCAGCCTTACTGTAGAGAACAAAACTATTATACAGAGCCAATTGAATCAAATATACAGACACCTTCTTATACCAGCGTCTGGTTCTGCGGGAAACTAAATACGGAGACAACATCTGGTCATTGAAGTCCACCCCTCCCATGTGGAGGTTATAGTCGTGGACTGAGAGGGGCTTTTCAATGACACGGGTTGCTCGCTCAATTTGTATTGTCGTGTCTGCGTGAATGGAGGAGAGCATGTAAACGTCACGCTTGTCTCTCCATTTCACCGCGAGCAGTTCTTCGTTACACAGTGCGGCCCTCTGCCCCCTTGCAAGACGGGTGGTAACGAGCCGTTGGGGGAAGCCCGCGCGACTAGTTCGCGCGGTACCACAGGCGCCAATCCGTTCTAGAAACAAATGCCTAAAGAGGGCCACACATGTGTAAAAATTGTCCACATAAAGATGGTACCCCTTGCCGAATCTGGGTGACACCAAGTCCCAAACTGTCTTCCCACTGCTCCCCAGGTAGTCAGGGCAACCGACCGGCTCCAGGGTCTGATCTTTTCCCTCATAGATCCGAAATTTGTGGGTATAGCCTGTGGCCCTTTCACAGAGCTTATACAATTTGACCCCATACCGGGCGCGCTTGCTTGGGATGTATTGTTTGAAGCCAAGGCGCCCGGTAAAATGTATTAGGGACTCGTCTACGCAGATGTTTTGCTCTGGGGTATACAAATCTGCAAATTTCAGGTTGAAATGGTCTATGAGGGGCCGAATTTTGTGGCCTCTGGGACGGGAGGCGGTGTTGTCACTAAAGTGCAGGAAACGCAGGATGGCCTCAAAACGTGCCCTGGACATAGCAGCAGAGAACATGGGCATGTGATGAATCGGGTTCGTGGACCAATATGACCGCAATTAATGCTTTTTTGTCAGGCCCATGTTGAGGAGGAGGCCCAGAAAAGTTTTAAGTTCGGAAACTTGGACTGGTTTCCACCGGAAAGGCTGGGCATAAAAGCTTCCCGGGTTAGCGGATATAAATTGTGTGGCATACCGGTTTGTTTCTGCCACAACTAAGTCTAAAAGCTCCGCAGTCAAGAACAGCTCAAAAAATCCCAGGGCCGAACCGATCTGAGCTGTCTCAACCCGAACTCCAGACTGGGCGGTGAAAGGGAAAACTACAGGTGCGGCGGAAGTTGGGGACTGCCAATCAGGGTTTGCCAGCACCTCTGGGATTCTAGGGGCTCTACGGGCACGTCTTTGCGGTGGCTGCGACGGGGTCACTACTGCACGTGCCACTGTACCAGCTTCAACTGCCCTTCTGGTGCTCGCTACTTCACCATGTTCTACGGCAGTGCTGGTACTAGGTCCAGGGAGGGCTGGGCTGCTGGTGTATGCCTCACCACGTAATCCGACAGCACCAGCCCCACTCTGCTGCTCTTGAAGCGGATCCTGCGCAACCTGCGGCCTAGCGACACGGGGCCGGGTACGCCTGGTGGTATCAGGGACCTCAGCCTCCTCGTCCGAACTTTGGGTCAGAGAGCCACTGCTTTCTACAGGTTCGTATTCTGACCCGCTGGATTCATCAGATGAGGGTTCCCACTCCTCATCCGACTGGGTCAGAAGCCTGTAGGCCTCTTCAGAGGAATACCCCCTGTTTGACATGTGGGCAACTAAATTTAGGGGTATTCCCTGAGACTACCCAAGAAAAAAAAGCAAGCCTGTCTTACAAAGGGGAGGCTAGCGAAGTACCGGAGGCCGCTGCAGTTGATAAAAAATATCAAAACTGATTTTTTTTATCGCCGCAGTGCGTGTAAAGTGATTGTGCAGTGATCAAAAAAAAATTTTTTTTTTGTCACTGCGGTGGGGCGGGCGTGGGCGAACGCACGTGTGGACGACCGATCAGGCCTGATCGGGCAAACACTGCGTTTTGGGTGGAGGGCGAACTAAAGTGACACTAATACAATTATAGATCTGACCGTGATCAGTTTTGATCACTTCCAGATACTATAAAAGTACAAATGCTGATTAGCGATACGCTAATCAGCGAATAACGGACTGCGGTGCGGTGGGCTGGGCGCTAACTGATCCCTAAACTACCTAACCAAGGGGCCTAAACTATACTGAAACCTAACAGTCAATAACAGTAAAAAAAAAAAGTGACAGTTTGCACTGATCACTTTTTTCCTTTCACTTGTGATTGACAGGGGCGATCAAAGGGGTGATCAAAGGGTTAATTGGGGTGCAGGGGGGTGATCTGGGGCTAAAGTGTGATGTTTGGTGTACTCACTGTGAAGCCTGCTCCTCTGCTGGATCCAACAGACGAAAAGAACCAGCAGAGGAGCAGGCAGCCATATAACAGATCATATTTACAAATATGATCTGCTATCTGGCACTTTGATTGGATTTTTTAAAAATCAGCAACCTGCCAGCCACGATCATTGGCTGGCAGGTTGCTGACGAAATACTCCTGTACGAAATGCCGGCCCGATCTGCGCACGCGCGGGCCAGCAAAGCGCATTATCTCGCGTCTCGCGAGATGACGCGTATATGCGTGACTGTGCGCAGGGCTGCCGCCTCCGGAACGCACATCTGCGTTAGGCGGTCCGGAGGCGGTTAAATTCCTCCCCAGAATGCTTTTCTGGGCGGCTTATACTACTTCCTGGAGTGTGTGTGCATGCTGACTTTGTTCTCCTGTTTGCTTCAAAGCTAAGTGTTGTACCTTTATCTGTTATTTTCTGTTTGCTGGATCCCAGGTGACCCTGACTCCCTGACCCTGACTCCCTCCGTATCTTGTGTAGGGAGCCGGTGGTCGTGTCCCCTCACTATTGTAGGGTGCTCAGGGCTTTATAGTCAAGGTTCGTGGATATGCAAACCTCCACCATTCGGATCTTTGCATAGGATGAGCAGCCAGGAAAAGTGCCAGGTCTTCTGCAGGGGTCTCCCTTGGTTCCTTAGCTTTTGGATCCAGCGAGTCATTTATACATGTTGCTTTGCCTTGTTTCCTGTACACCGTCCGTGACATTATAAGCCGCCATAACCGTCTCAAGCATGGATCCGGTTTCACTTTTGGCTGAACGTTTCCAGGGTCTTTCATTGGAGGTAGCTGATCTCCGTAAGACTTTTTCTCAGCTTCAAGTGACCGGTTCAGCTTGCGTTCATGGAGTTTGTTCTGAGCCTAAGATCTCGCTCCCGGATACGTTCTCTGGGGGTAGTGAGAATTTTGTGCGTTTTAGAGAGGCTTGCAAACTCCATTTTTGCTTTCTTCCCCACTCCTCTGGTGATGAGGAACGGAGGGTGGGGATCATTATATCGCTGCTCAGAGGTAACGCTCAGTCCTGGGCCTTTTCGCTGCCGGAGGGGGCACAGCCTCTCCGTTCAGTGGATGAATTCTTTTTAGCCCTGGGTCAGATATATGATGATCCGGATCGTATTGCTCTGGCTGAGTCTAAACTACGTCTATTATGCCAGGGTAAACAATCCGCAGAAATGTACTGCTCAGAATTTCGGAGATGGGCAGTTGATACTGGTTGGAATGATGCTGCACTCCGAAGTCAATTTTGCCATGGTCTTTCAGAGGGATTGAAAGATGCATTTGCCTTTCATGAGAGGCCTATTTCTTTGGACTCTGCTATGTCTCAGGCCGTTCGTATTGACAGGCGTCTTAGAGAGAGAGGAGAGATGTCCCCTTCCTGTCATACTCAGTCCCAGGACAGTGCAGCGGTCCCATTCTGTGCGCAGGGGTCTCAGTCGCCGTCAGCCCCTGCTGAGCAGGAGCCCATGCAGCTGGGGTTGATTGCTTCTTATAATAGAAGATTCCGCTCGCATGGGAGGGTTTGTTTTTGTTGTGGAGGTATAAATCATTTGGCAAATATTTGTCCCTCTAGGAGATTCAGGCAGTTTTCTGGGAGTAATAAAGAAACAAACAGGAAAAAATCTTTTAAAAATGTTCCGTCTGTTACTATTGGCAGGGTTGAGGCGGAAATTGAAGGTTTTCCATTTGCTTGTAGTTCCCGTTTTGTCCTGCCGGCTAGGGTGGCGCTAGAGAGCAAGAACATTTTTTGTGAGATTTTTGTGGATAGTGGAGCAGCGGTCAATCTCATGGATAATCAATTTGCGATAACTCATGGTTTCCAGGTGCGCACTTTGGGAAAGGATATTCCTGTTTTTGCTATCGATTCCGCTCCACTTTCTCAAAAATCATTAAAGGGCATAGTTCACAATATCCGTTTAATTGTGAGTGATGCTCATGTTGAGGATGTGTCATGTTTCGTTCTTAGCGGTTTACCTACCCCTCTGGTGTTGGGGCTGCCCTGGCTCACTAAGCATAACCCCACCATTGATTGGCAAGCGAGGCAAATAAATGGTTGGAGTGACTTTTGCAGAGAGAATTGCCTCATGACATCTGTTTCTGAGGTTGCTACTAAGACTGTACCATCTTTTCTCTCTGAATTTTCGGATGTCTTCTCTGAGAGTGGAGTTCAGGATTTGCCCCCGCACAGGGAGTACGATTGCCCTATTAATCTCATCCCAGACGCCAAGCTGCCTAAATCTCGTTTATACAATCTTTCCCAACCTGAGAGGATCGCTATGCGTGCTTATATCTCTGAGAGTCTGAGAAAGGGACACATATGACCCTCGAAGTCACCTGTTGCCGCTGGTTTTTTCTTTGTTAAGAAAAAAGATGGTATTTAAGACCTTGTCTGGATTTCAGGGAGCTGAACAATATCACAATTCGTGACCATTATCCGCTTCCTCTGATCCCGGACCTGTTTAACCAGGTTGTTGGGGCTAAAGTCTTTTCCAAATTAGATCTTAGAGGGGCATACAACCTGGTCAGGGTCAGAGAAGGGGACGAATGGAAGACGGCCTTCAATACCCCTGAGGGCCATTTTGAAAATTTGGTTATGCCTTTTGGTTTGATGAATGCCCCAGCCGTTTTTCAGCATTTCGTGAACAGCATTTTTTATCATTTGATGGGAAAATTTGTATTGGTGTATTTGGATGACATTTTGATTTTTTCTCCCGATTTCAAAACTCATAAGGAACATTTACGTCAGGTCTTGCTCATCCTGCGGGAGAATAAATTATATGCGAAACTGGAAAAATGTGTGTTTGCGGTTCCAGAAATTCAATTTCTGGGGTTTCTTCTCTCCGCTTCTGGTTTTCGCATGGACCCCGAGAAGGTCCGCGCTGTGCTTGAGTGGGAGCTTCCTGAGAATCAGAAGGCGCTGATGCGTTTTTTGGGCTTTGCCAATTATTACAGGAAGTTCATTTTGAATTATTCTTCTATTGTTAAACCACTCACTGATATGACCAGAAAGGGGGTAGATTTTTCTTCTTGGTCAGTAGAGGCGCGTAAGGCTTTTTCTGATATCAAGGAGAGTTTTGCTTCCGCTCCCATCTTGGTGCAACCTGATGTTTCTTTACCCTTCATAGTTGAGGTTGATGCTTCTGAGGTGGGTGTGGGGGCGGTCTTGTCTCAGGGTTCCTCTCCTGCCAATTGGCGACAGTGTGCCTTTTTCTCAAGAAAACTCTCCTCCGCAGAGAGAAATTACGATGTGGGAGATAGGGAATTGTTGGCCATCAAGTTGGCTTTTGAGGAATGGCGCCATTGGCTAGAGGGAGCCAGACACCCTATTACCGTATTTACTGACCATAAAAGTCTGGCCTACTTGGAGTCAGCCAAGCGTCTGAACCCGAGACAGGCCAGATGGTCTTTGTTCTTTTCTAGGTTTAATTTTGTTGTCACGTTCCGCCCCGGAGTTAAGAATGTGAAGGCAGATGCCCTGTCACGTTGTTTTCCGGGAGGCGGGAATTTTGAAGACCCGGGTCCCATTTTGGCTGAAGGTGTGGTGGTCTCTGCTCTTTTTCCTGAATTGGAGGCAGAGGTGCAGGCAGCCCAGTCAGAGGCTCCTGATCTTTGTCCTCCTGGGAGGTTGTTTGTGCCTCTCGCTTTAAGACACAAGATTTTTAAAGAACACCACGATAGGGTCCTTGCTGGGCACCCGGGGGTAAGAGCCACACTGGATCTCATCGCTCGGAGATTCTGGTGGCCTGCGCTTCGTAAGTCGGTTGAGGGTTTTGTGGCAGCCTGCGAGACTTGCGCTCGTGCCAAAGTCCCTCATTCACGGCCATCAGGTCCTCTCCTTCCCTTACCCATTCCTTCCCGTCCTTGGACACATCTGTCCATGGACTTCATAACGGACTTGCCTCGTTCCTCGGGGAAGACCGTGATTCTGGTGGTGGTGGACCGTTTTAGCAAAATGGTGCATTTCATCCCTTTTCCTGGTTTGCCCAATGCTAAGACGCTGGCGCAGGCATTTATTGATCACATTGTCAAATTGCACGGTATTCCTTCAGACATAGTCTCTGATAGGGGCACGCAGTTTGTTTCCAGATTCTGGAAGGCTTTCTGTTCTCGCTTGGGGGTTCGGTTGTCATTCTCTTCTGCTTTCCACCCGCAGTGGCCAGACAGAGTGCGTCAATCAGAATCTGGAGACATATCTGCGCTGTTTTGTGGCGAAGAATCAAGAGGATTGGTGTTCTTTTTTGTCCCTTGCTGAGTTTGCTTTAAATAACCGTCGTCAGGAGTCCTCTGATAAGTCACCATTTTTTGGTGCATATGGGTTTCATCCGCAGTTTGGGACTTTCTCGGGAGAGGGGTCTTCTGGTTTACCTGATGAGGACAGATTCTCCTCCTCTTTGTCATCTATTTGGCAAAAGATTCAGGATAATCTAAAGAGCATGAGTGAGAGATATAAGCGTGTGGCAGATAAGAGACGTGTGCTTGGTCCGGACCTGAATGTTGGTGATCTGGTGTGGTTGTCTACCAAGAATATCAAATTGAAGGTTCCCTCCTGGAAGTTGGGTCCTAGGTTTATTGGGCCTTACAAAATCCTGTCTGTCATCAATCCTGTTGCATACCGTCTTGATCTTCCTCAGACTTGGAAGATCCATAATGTTTTTCATAAGTCCTTATTGAAACCTTATGTTCAACCCATTGTACCCTCGCCTTTGCCTCCTCCTCCGATTATGGTTGATGGGAATCTTGAATTTCAGGTCTCTAGGATTGTGGATTCTCGTCTTGTCCGCGGTTCTCTTCAGTACCTTGTTCATTGGGAGGGGTATGGTCCTGAGGAGAGGATGTGGGTCCCAGTGACAGACATTAAGGCCTCTCGTCTCATCAGGGCTTTCCATAGGTCCCATCCTGAGAAGGTGGGTTCTGAGTGTCCGGAGTCCACTCGTAGAGGGAGGGGTACTGTCACAACCAGACAGCTGAGAAGCTCTGACAGAGGCCTTTCAGAACCTCCTCCTTGAGTTTCTGTGTTGTGGTATTCAGTTCCTCCTCTCATTAGCCTCTCTCAGCTGTCATGTGTTGGACTAATTGCTTCCCTTTAAATTCCTCCCCAGAATGCTTTTCTGGGCGGCTTATACTACTTCCTGGAGTGTGTGTGCATGCTGACTTTGTTCTCCTGTTTGCTTCAAAGCTAAGTGTTGTACCTTTATCTGTTATTTTCTGTTTGCTGGATCCCAGGTGACCCTGACTCCCTCCGTATCTTGTGTAGGGAGCCGGTGGTCGTGTCCCCTCACTATTGTAGGGTGCTCAGGGCTTTATAGTCAAGGTTCGTGGATATGCAAACCTCCACCATTCGGATCTTTGCATAGGCTGACCAGCCAGGGAAAGTGCCAGGTCTTCTGCAGGGGTCTCCCTTGGTTCATTAGCTTTTGGATCCAGCGAGTCATTTATACATGTTGCTTTGCCTTGTCAGTGAGCTGTTGCTGGAGTGCTGGTTCCTATGTGTGTCAGTATGGTACTGAGTCCGGGATAGTGTTCGGATTGCAGTCCGTTTGCATGCGTTTCAGTCAAATCTCCAGTTGTTGTGGCAGGTAAGTGCTGTTTTTCCAGTGTGTGTTGTTTGCGTTGGGTGCTTACCTGCCAGTCTGATTTTTGTTCACTGGCTTTTTTGTTGCTAGGCCTGTGGGAGACCCCGGTTCATCCGTGTCATGGATGAACCAGTTGTCTCTTATTCCTGTCTCCCATTTCAGGGATCATTAGGGTCAGAAGGGCCCAGGTTCTGGAGTATGAGCCCCCCTACCACCGAGGCTGGCTCATACAATTAGGAGGTCAGGGATTGGATTAGGGTGGCGTTAGGAGGTGACCTGTTACCCTTATCCCGGTTTCCAGGCCTAGTGTCATAACCCACCATTCATCATTGTACGGTGGGGTTTTTCCCTACTCCCCAGCGTGACAGGCATAGTGGCACCTGACTTGTATGATTTATTTATAGCCTCAAAACCTGTCTATGGATGTACAGGTCGGAGTTCCAGACAGATCTGTTTAGATTTGGGAATAAGTCAGGCAAAATGTTGGCTAACTTAGCGCGGGGCAGAAGGGCTCCTACAGTCATTACAGCTCTGAAAGAGGAGGGGGGAGTGACCCAAACAAATCCTAAGTTGATAAATGATTTGCTGGGAAAATACTATGAGCGTCTCTACAGTGACACTCCAGTGGACCCTGAAAAGGGTAGGCGGTTTCTGTCAGACGTTAAATTGCCTTCCCTGACGGAGGAACAACAGGGATCTTTGAATGCGGAAATAACTGCTGAGGAGGTGCTGCATACAATACGTTCCTTACATAATGGTAAGGCGCCAGGCCCTGACGGATTCTCAGGAGAATTTTATAAAGTCTTACAGGACAACCTTGCCCCCACGATGACGGATTATTTTAACCATCTTCTGCGCACAGGTAGTTTTCCAGCTCATGTTAATGTTGCCCACATTAAACTGATACTTAAACCTAATAAGGACCCGCAAGATCCAGGCTCGTATCGCCCGATATCACTCATTAACCAGGATCTCAAGATATTGACTAAAATATTGGCTGACAGATTGAGTCTCCTAATGCCTGCCCTGGTAGGCCCTTCCCAAGTAGGTTTCATTAAAGGGAGGTCGGGGGTGGCGAATATTAGGAAGGTATTGGCAACATTGGACTGGGTCAGGCGCCGCCCTCAGCCAGCCTGGGCCCCTATTTTGTTGGCTTTAGATGCGGAAAAGGCTTTTGACTCAGTGCGTTGGGACTGGTTGGGGGCGGTGCTAGATAAATTCCAGATTGTTGGGAATATCCGTACTTTTTTGGGAGGTCTTTATTCTAGTCCAGCGGCGCGCATTCACACGGGAGGTTTTTTGTCTCGGGTTTTCCCCCTTCAGAGAGGGACTAGACAGGGCTGTCCGCTTTTCCCCCTTCTTTTTGACCTAGCCATCGAGCCTTTAGCCAGATTTCTAGAGGATTCTGACTTATACAAGGGCATTACCATAGGCAAGAAGGAGGTCAAACTAACCTTGTATGCTGATGATCTTTTGATTTTCATGGATACCCCCCAGCGTCACTTGGGCCCCTTAATGGAGTTCCTGAGTTTTTTTGGGTCCTTCTCGGGGTATAAAATAAACTCGTCTAAAAGTGAGATTCTTGAGCTACACGCCACTAACCCACCGCAGCTTTGGCGGGATGCTGGTTTCTCTTTATCTGTTGTTAAGAAACAGGTTACGTACTTGGGGGTCAAAATCGGTAAGCTCCCGGGGTCACTGTATTTGCTAAATTATCCTCCCCTCATAACGAAAATAATTTCTGAACTAGAGAGATGGCATTCACTCCCCTTATCCCTGCTGGGGAGGTGCCAGCTCATCAAGATGATGAGTTTTTCTAAGCTGCTCTACCCTCTCCAGACGCTTCCGATCCTACTGAAACATACAGATGTCACTGCACTAAATAAGGCTTTTACCAAGTTTTTGTGGTCTGTCAGGCGCCCTCGTATCTCTCTTTCGAAGTTTATGCTATGGAAACCAGAGGGAGGGGTAAAATTCCCGAATATACGGGGATACAATCTAGCATGTCTCATGCGTCACGTATCCGACTGGGTCCACGACACGGATCTTTTCTCTAATAGGGAGGTGGAACAAAATCTGTTTGCCCCATGGAACTTGGTGTCGTGCCTTCACTCTAACCTGTCTGCATTGCCTGGGGATATTAAATCTTCGCTTTTATTGAGAGATACGATAGCAACCTGGAGGGCGGTTAGGAAGACATTTAACTTGCCTCATGCAATCTCCAAATGGATGCCGTTGTGGGGTCATCCGGACTTCCCTTCCGGAACTAGTTTGAGACCTCCTGAGCTGTGGATGTCTAGGGGTTTGACTAGGGCGGAGCATCTGATGCATCTGGGGGACAAACGCTGGCTGACTCCAAAAGAACTGAAGGAAAAATACGTTCTGCCGGATTCCCATTTCCTGCAAATAATGCAGATTGTGGGTTTCTGTTCACATAGATTGCGCGATTTGTCGAGGGAGGCGACCAAAAATTCCTTCGATGAAGTCCTCAGTTTCTCCCCCCAAACAGTTTCTCTCTCTAGGCTGTATAGGGCCTTTTCAGGAAATTTCACGAAGGTCAAGGCTTCCACACTTTTTAAGAAATGGGAACACATCACCATGGATGATGAGATTGGGGTAAAGATCCTGGAAGGTTGGAGTAAGGTACGTCAGTGCGTGATAGGTGAGACTTGGCGTGAAACTTTTTTTAGGATGATGCATCGGGCAATCTATGGTTTTAACTTTCCGGCCTCTCCCCAGTTTCCGGACCGTATCACACATTGTCCCAATTGTAAGTTGGCGGCTACGGATTTCTGGCATGGCATTCGGACGTGTCCTGAGGTAGTCAAATTTTGGGCCGCTGTGATAGATTATATTAAGAAGAACTGGTCGGTGGAATTGTCTATGGAGCCCCAGGCCCTGGTCTTCCATTATATCCGCCCGGTGAACCAAACTCAGATCCCGATTTTGTTGCACTCAGTCTTATTAGTAGCCAAAAGAGTCTTGCTCCAAAGGTGGCTTACAGATGCCATGCCAGACATCCCTGATGTGGTCTCTGAATTGAAAGTTCTTTTGGGGTTTGAAAGGATTGAAGCGTCTAGGCACAAAGAAGGTTCAGCTTCCAAATTCTTTAATAAATGGCGTACTTTTATTGCCGCGCACTTTAGTCCACCAGAGACTAGGGAATTGGTGAAGCCCTTTCAGTATACCTCGTGGTATCTTAAAGCTTCTCTGGGTAATACCCTGGGACCCCTGGCAGTATAGTCCTGCCTCCCCCCCCTCCCCCCCCCCCTATTTCTGTCCCTCCCCCCCCCCTCTTTCCTTTCTTTTCTTTATTTCTTTCTGGTTTCTATTTGCTTTTACTTCTTTCAGGAAAATTGAAAAATGCAGTCAGATTCATGTATACTAAACTCATGTTCCTCATGTAACTGTTTGTGACCCCCTGGCTTCCTCTGGAGACCATGTGGGGAAAGTATGTGTAATGTATGATATGTGGGTACATGACCCGTGCCTTGTTTCTTTTTGATGAATCTGCTCCAAATAAACAGAATAAAAAAATAAAAAAAAACCTGTCTATGCTTATTGGTCAATTAAAATTGACCTAAGAAATGCTTCTACCACAATAGTGTTGGTTTGTTCGAAATGATTAAAAATCCTAACCAGTTTATTGTATAAACCTCCTTCATGTGTTAAGGTGGCCAAGGTGTGAAGGAAAACATGAAATCTACTGAATGGTACAGAAGGGTCCATGTATTCTCCTAGGGCTCTTATGGGTAAAACCCCACCTACCACATTCTTTTGTCTAATGACTCCAAACTTCTCCTAATTGATGACTTAAAAGATAAGTATTAGATCCAGATTAGATCCTGAGCAGTACTTTATTACTATCAAATCCGCCATGCTGTGTGAGCTTAATTTGGTAACCTAACCCCTAACATTAGGTTTTCAATACTGGAGGTTTTCTTAGAGTCCACAGTCCTGCTGGAGTGACCCACTGGTTCACTGCTAAAGGGTTAATGCTATGGTTCACTGCCAAAGTTATCCAGTGGTTCACTGTTAAAGTTGTTACCGGCCTGTTCCCATTTCCCCTGGTTAGTGAGTCTGCAAGTAAGAAATACAGAGTGTTTTTGGTGTGTGTGCCACTGCAAAGTAGGCCAAGAAAGAATCATTCTCCAGGAAAACACCATTCCTGTGAGTGAAAGCTGACAGAAAAGCAACTTTACTGTGAAATAACCTCTGAGGAAAGAAGCATTGAATTATTTCAGAAGGCTGAGCCATTTAAGGGTTGTGCTTGGAATGAGTCAGTAAAGGAAACACATATAGCTTTAGATGTTATTGCCTGTGGTTTGGGTCATGCTTCTGGTGCCCATCACATTATTGAGATGGACAGGCCATCCGATCTAGGACTGCACCCCACAGTTGGGCATTGCAGAGAAACGTTGAGGAATTGCCGGCCTGTGGTCAAATGGGAGGACCGCCATTATAATAGCTACCTCCTATACAGAGTCTTTGAGAAAAGCCTACTCTGTGAATTACTTGAGAACTGTGCCTTCTGCTTGTGTCTGTACTGTAAACCCTATCATCCTTTCAGTAAGGGAGAGACTTTATTCATAGATTATTTCATTATTTCTCCATGCACTTCAAAAGGACTTCCTAAAATAGCAAAGCCTTGGCTCGCCTACTCTGGAAGCTCCATAGCAGTGAATGAAAAAATTTACGCATGTTCGATATCCGCTTCTCTTACAACTTGCTCTTGAGATAGGGGTGGGACCCATAGGTGAAACCCAGATCTCCTATCGATTACCATAAATGCCCAGATGTAGGAAGGTTTGCCTTCCTGCTGTTTGGTGAGCAAGGAGTTAATCTTCTTGCAAGTGGGGATTAAGGTGTTTCCTGGGTGTGGCCACGGGCTTGATATATACCTGTGGCTTGCTGGCAGGGTGCAGTTGTACTACAGCCTTGCTTGGTGTTGGAGCTTTGCTCCTTGCCTTGGTGTTTCTGCCCAGTCCTTGAGGGCCACCTTATGTAACATAAATTGTCCTCCCTTATGTACCCTCTATGTACCTTTACCCTCACTTGTTGTATGTGTGGTGTGGGTTTATGTTCTGAGTGTGTGAAGCGTTTTGTTGGTTGTTATACATTAAATATCTATGGTGGCCTGGTGGCCACCATAGATATCTCTTCCCTGGTGGCCTCCTGACTTTTGGTGGCCTCCTGACTCTTCCCTGACTGGAGATGTTTGGAGAGATGAGGATTAGGCCCCATGCACACAACCGCAAAATACGCATACCATCTATGTTGCATCCCCATTGACTTCATTAGGTCCGTGGTCTGCATTTTGCAGACAAGTATAAGACGTGTTCTGTTTTTTGCTGACTGGACATATGGATGTGAAAAGCACACTGATTATGAAAATGACAACAGTACACGGCCTGCATCCATATTTTGCAGATCCGGTTGTCTGGATTTCAACTGTCTGATGCTTTTGTTCTTATAACATGCTGTCAGAAGAACCTGGCAGTAGCTTTATCCCCTCTCCCTCTCCAGAACACATGTATTCTTGGCCAAACCAGGCATGCATGAGTATGGAGAGGTCAGGAAATGGCCAACCTAACCATTAAGCAAAGCCTTTTCTTTAAAACAGTAATAACACTGTTAATAATCTAAAGCAACGTTGTCTGTCCATATTACAGAGGTGCCTGTAGCAGGAGTGAACCTAACCTTTCTGCTGCCTGAGGTAAAAAAAACTGAAATGCTCAGCTCAGACAGCGCGATAATGATTACACTGGCCTCTGATAGGCTACAGGAACTAGGACTAAAGCCTATTAGAGGAAACGGTGGGCCAGGGAGACATCACACCCATGCCCCGTCGCCGAATTCAACTGTATTGCTGTCCTGAGTACAGCGATGCAGTTGAATATGTAGAGATGAGTGTTTCCACAATGAAAACGCTCATTGCCCATAGCCCTTCTGCTGCCCCCCTCTTGGTGCTGCCTAAGGCGATTGTCTCACCTGGCCTCATTGGTGGTGCACCCCTCTAGGGGAGATTATAGTGGCTCAAAAAGTTGCCATACTAAGTGCAAAATGGGGCCTTACTGCAATTCTATAGATCTCTCCATGCACTGGTAAATGCCTGAAATGAGACCTTAGGGTATATTCACACGTGTCAGATTTGTCCATACCCTATGCATGTAAATGGAGTTTAGGCAGTCTTGTTCACATGCAATAATAATTTTCTATTGGATTCTTAGTATTGCCACAGAAAAACACAAAATACTGTGGAAATGCTCAGACTTTTCGCCACTGAATAACAATTGGGGATAATCCATGTTCAGATATGCTGCACACTTGCAGAACATTCATTAAAATGTAAGCCTTGGCTTTCTGCTACAAATCTTGTGTTCAGCTTTCATTATGCAAATCTGACATGTATGAACATACCCTTATACCACTGCACACAATTTGCAATTTCTTTAAGTCAATGGGGAAAACAATTTCAAAGCTACAATAAATCATGGACAGTTAGTCATGTAGATTTCATGAAATTCTATTGGCCAAACTGGTGTAACGTAGAACTGGCTTAGTTCCCAATAGCAACCAATCAGATTCCACCTTTAATTTTTCACAGCTCCTTTGGAAAATGAAAGGTGGAATCTGATTGGTTGCTATGGGCAACTAAGCCAGTTCTACTTTACACCAGATTGATAAATCTCCCCCACTGAGTGCTAATGTGTATGAGTTTCTAGTCTTTATAGATTCTAGAGCAGGAGTGCACAACCGTTTCTGTTAGAGGCCACATTGTTAGACTGAGCCAATCCCAAGGGCTGAAAGTAACATTTAAAGCTGCATTACCAACTGAAACACTCTATTTATGGCATATTGTACGTACAAAGATCTGTTCTAGATAAGGGGATGGTCTTCTAAAAGTGGTGGTCTTAATGTATATCTATGGAGTGGTCTCAATGTATATCTATGGCCATCTTGGTAACTAGTAATGGTGGCACTGAAGTCTTAAATCTGAGATGTGTGGATTATGTTGAGGCATGAAACCTGAAGTAAAGGTGAGTACAAGATTGAACAATTTAAGAATAGCTTAACCAATTTTAGCTGCAAATACATGACAAATTAAAAAGGAAGAAGATAATATAATACAAATATCCAGCCTAAAAAGGTTATTTGTAGTTATAATTTGAGCATATGCATAAGGATTAAAGGAACAATGTTAATTTCTGGAGGTATATAGTAATATACTGTACAATATGCTCTGCTGTTTCCTGGACCACTGGTAGTTCATAATTAATAGTGAAACAGAGACAGGAATTTCCAATCTGTCTATATAATTTTTTTTTTATACAATATTTTTAGAGTTAGAGAGAATTCTATGACTCATGACTTGGTCTAAGGTCAGTTTCCCACAAGTGCAATAGGGACACATTCGTTCGCCTTTATTATGGATGCAAGTTCCTGCCCAACTGTGGTCTAAAGACCCAAACTGACAACATCTTATGGATCTATTATGGAGTCCTCTTTTTGCTATTGGACCTTTACTACATCTTAAGACCTGTATTATGCTTATAAAGATATGAATAAAGACCAAAACATAATCAAATCATACCCATTGTTAGAGAAACAGTAATTGCTTCTTAGGCAGCTATAGATATATGTCTAATATGCTTTCACTTCTGCCCCTGGAAATGCATATTTTCTTATGCCTAATGAGTGGGTGTTTCCTAATGTCACGTCAGCCAGATGTCTTCATGTTCTACTGCTCCACGTCCTCTCTTACCCTCATGCTGTTTCACGATTAGACAGTAAAACTGCAGCCCCCTCCTCCCTGTCCACTTTATTGGTTTACTGCTGACATATGTTTTGAGGGCTCAGAAGGTTTGTGAACATATACTGAGAGTTGACAGACTAAATATGGCAAATTACATGTTACTGGAAGAACAGTTAAAAGTACACTTAAATATTTTTAATCAACTGCCTACCTATTACTAGTTCAAATTAAGAAAAAAAAACTGAAATCCAGCACCTGATTCGATAAACCACAACGTGAGCTATTCCTTCATCCACTGTAAATATGTGATTTGGATTATACCAAGTCTTGAGATCAGGAGATGCCAGTGCAAATAACGAATGGTAGACAGGCAGGATTTCTAGGTGAAGAAAAAAAAAAAGTAAGAAATCCATTAAGAGGAATATGTCACCATTTTTTTGGTGCCATAAAAATAATAGATAATTAAAAAATCTCAGAGAATCTCTACAATTGTTAAAAAAACTAAAACAAAAACAAAACAACAACATTATACTCACCTTTTTCTCCAGCGGTGTTCTCTGTGGTTTCCAATTCTCCTCCAGCTGTTTGTTTACAAACAGTGGTGACGTCCCTTAATACAGCATGAACTGCTGAAGCCAGTCAGTGTCCTGAGCAGTCTACTGGTGTGGACAGTGATTGGCTGCAGCAGTCACATGCTGAATCCAGGCACTTTACCAGTTTTGATGTCTACAGAAGCACATACGTATATTTTAGAAAATATAAATGTGACAGGCGCACTCTCATCCGGGGCTATGTGGAACACACAGATACATTTAAATTAAATACACCCTTTAATTAAAATACATATGTAACATACTTTTGTATTTATAGGTTACTAAGTTGCGCTAACTCTTCGCCTTTCAACATATAGAATAAAATATACAGTAAAATAAATCCCTCTATATAAAACGTAAAGCGTAACAATAATGCATATAGAATATTAGTGCAATAGTATATCAATGGTAACAATGTCCCTGCTGCAGAAATTTATATAAAGTATTAATACAGAAGTATATCAATGATGACAATGTCCCTGTTGCGGAAAAAAAATTCAGTGATGTATAATGACGGAGATACCACAAATGCCAAATTTTGTAGTATATATTGTATAGTATGTCAATATTTCTCACTTTTATGATAATTGTTCCTAGGAAGATCATTGCAGTTTATATAGGTTCATTTGCATCTTTTGGGAAATGGTTGTTGGTGGTTAGTACACATTCCTAGTTATTATGCGTAGCAATATGTCCAACAGCTATAACACCTGAATAGGCCAAATATATAGGCTAGGTATATATTTCGTAGGGTAATGCTGGCAATGTTGTACAATAGCTGCTATACATATTGTAGAAAAATAGAACAGGTTGTGTCTACCCAAAATACGTTTAAATATCAAATAGAAGAATGTATAACATGCAATTCAACAGATGTAATTTACCTTCTACAATGTCCGTGCCAGAAACAATATATTGGTAGAACCAAAAGACTACTAAGCAAAAGGATATCAGCACACATTGCAAACATAAGAAAAGGGTTCGAACAGCACTCAGTATCTAAACACTATAAAATAGTGACCCGACATCACTCATATTTACGGCCTTCCAGAAGGTCACTAAACAATGGAGAGGGGGAAATCATATAGAAAACATGTCATGTATGGAATCGAGACGAATCTTTGAATTCAATACAATAATACCTGCAGGTCTCAACGCAGAAATGGAGGTCTTTGGATTTCTATGAAATGGGAGGGGTGCCTGTTGGGGATGATAAATAGAGGTCAGGCTGTTTTACCAGCACCTCTATCTTTCCTCCTCATTGAGCCCCCCATCCCCAGCCTCTATCAAACTATCTTCACACGACCCTATATGAATTATTTTAAATACTACTATCAACACTCTTTTTTCCCGAATTATATCCGATATCCACCCTCCAATTCACTATTTCATAAAGTACATTATTGCATATATGTACAGATCATAGGGAATTATTCTGTGTACTAATCTGAAAAAACACATGGGAACCGCATTGGAAACGCAGAAGCGTTTTCTTCATTTTTTCAAACATTCATATATGACTTTCAGTTCTGTATATGTATTTAGATTTTATTATGTTGTTCACACTTTTGGCATCCTCTCCTTTTATTATACTATATGTTATTTTTATATATCTTTTTAATATAATATGTCACTTTTATATATATCTTCAAAAAACTATACAACAAGACACACCTTGTGAAAATAACAACTACCTCGAAAAATCCAGACCGGGATTAACTTGATGCCAATCTGATTATCAGTCACTCCCTAAAGCCGTGTATATATATACCTATCTATAACATGTTAATATAAGATTAGCCACTGAAGAAGGAGCAAGGTTAAACTCTGAAACACGTTTGGTTATAAGATATTCATCTATTATCTATCACTATAGAGGTCTTTGCCCTATTTTCTAAAATTCAAGGAAAATCCTCTTTGAAGAGCCTGCCATATAGAAGTGCTTGTTGCACATTGAACATTACGCTATCGGCAGAGGAATCCGAACGAGAGGAAGACAAGCCACATCTAACACCCACGTGGGACGCCGAACAGAGCGCAATCAGAAGTCCATCACCTACTGCCAAAGGACAGCGAAAAAGACGCTCTGACTAGGTAGACAGATGACCTCTATACAAGACACAGAAGGTAGCACAAGTAGACTTGTCAAGACAATCCTCATACTGTCGGAGTGGTAATGTACTGAATGCACACAAGCATATGTATTACCATTATTTTCAGTGACTTTATGACAGTACTAACAAATATAATTCCTGGCAAAAGTGGCTGAGATACATAAGAAATTTATATTGCATTGCCATTATATCATTATATGTATCGCAGCTATTGTACAACATTGCCAGCATTACCCTACGAAATACAGGGTGGGCCATTTATATAGATACACCTTAATAAAATGGGAAAGGTTGGTGATATTAACTTCCTGTTTGTGGCACATTAGTATATGTGAGAGGGGAAACTTTTCAAGATGGGTGGTGACCATGGCGGCCATTTTGAATCCAACTTTTGTTTCGTCAATAGGAAGAGGGTCATGTGACACATCAAACTTATTGGGAATTTCACAAGAATGGTGTGCTTGGTTTTAACGTAACTTTATTCTTTCATGAGTTATTTACAAGTTTCTGACCACTTATAAAATGTGTTCAATGTGCTGCCCATTGTGTTAGATTGTGAATGCAACCCTCTTCTCCCACTCTTCACACACTGATAGCAACACAGCAGGTGAAATGCTAGCACAGGCTTCCAGTATCCGTAGTTTCAGGTACTGCACATCTCGTATCTTCACAGCATATGCAAGTGGTCAGAAACTTGTAAATAACTAATGAAAGAATAAAATTACATACTCACCAAGCACAGCATTGTTTTTCTTGTGAAATTCCAAATAAGTTTGATGTGTCACATGACCCTCTTCCTATTGAAAAAACAAAAGTTGGATTCAAAATGGCCAACTTCAAAATGGCCGCCATGGTCACCACCCATCTTGAAAAGTTTCCCCCCTCACATATACTAATATCACCAACCATTCCCATTTTATTAAGGTGTATCCATATAAATGGCCCACCCTGTATATACATTTGTTAGAGTTAACTAAGTATCACAACTTTGGGTATTTTATGCCCCCAATGAGAAGAATAAGGATGAAGGGTACCTTCACACTAGCAATAAAGTTTTCCAGTATTGAGTTCCATCTTAGGGGTTCAATATTGGAAAAAAAACTGAATGGAGAGTATGCATCAGGATGTCTTCAGTTCAGTCACTCATGCCTCGGTATTTTCTCAGTCCAAAATCCTGGAACACTTGCCAGAATGCCGGATTTGGCATTATTTTCCATTGAAATGCATAATGCCGGCACCGGTTTTTCGGTCTGCCTATGCGCAGACCGTTAAAAATGGGAAATAAATAAATACCGGATCTGTTTTTCTGGATGACACTATAGAGACGGATCCGGTATTGCAATGCATTTGTGAGACAAATCCGCATCCGGATCTGTCTACAAATGCTATCCGTTTCCAAACGGATTTCCGGATCCGGCAGGCAGTTCCGGCGACGGAACTGCCTGCCAGAATCCAACAACGCAAGTGTGAAAGTACCCTAACACAGCTTTGTTTTTCTGTTTCTTGTGCCATCCATTTTTGCATCGCTATGTGCATTGGGAACTTTAGTGCCACACCACCAGTGCAAAACTACAGCAATGAAGTTGCACAACAGAAACTGGCCACTTTTCTAGACATGAAGAATGCTAAAAAATACAGAGAATTTCTATATTTTACTGCGGACCAGGGAAGCCTATTTACCATGAACTGCTTCATATTTTATTTTAGGAGGAGCATTAAAGCAATAAAAATGGTTGAAAAGGGTGTGCATCGTCTTTACGAGGAATGACGATGAACCTAGTGGTAATGGTATATGCAAAACTATAATTTGTAATTAGATTTTTTGTGACAAGTAGACAAATATGAGTAGAACATAATGTTATGTTGTACTGTATAAGGTGCATAGATAAAACAACATAGTATTAGTAACAAATGACCAGTATTGTAATATAATCCAAAACCGAAGATTGACTGCAGCATGCATTTAAAGAGGACCTTTCATGCGATTTTATTATTTAAAAGAGATATATACCTGTACTTGTGGGGTACCATGCTGCCACCCTGCTTGATTTTTAAAAAATATGCCTCCTATGCCCCGCTGTGCCCCGACGCATTTCTCCCGCTCAGTATTGGCAGTAAAAAAAAAACCCTGGCTGTGACGCTCTGCGCTGCGATTGGACATAGCTACCACCAGGGAGAAGGAGGTGCCCATTGAGAAACCCTGGCGTCTCCTCCTCCCTGTTTCGATGCTCAGTATTAGCATACTGAGCGGGAGAAATCCGGCGAGGCACAGCGGGGCATAGGAGGCATATTTTAAAAAATCAAGCACGGTGGCAGCATTAGCGGGGTGTACCCTACAAGTACAGGTATATATCTCCCTTAATAAAATTGCATGAAAGGTCCTCTTTAAAGGACAACTTTGGAGGCAATTATTGTTTATGATTGCATTTAACTCATTTTTGGCTAAAAATCATATTTTCAAATGGCCTTTATTAAAAATATTGATTCTGTCACAAAGGGTTAACTGTTTTTCTAACTGTGAGACTGATACTTTCACTTTGTGCCATAAACTTTAAACTACTAAGAGGTCATAAACAGTTATTTAAGCCACATTCTTATCAGTGAGATAGGAACTGAGCTATAATGAGTGTTTATAATTGTAATGTCAGAGAGCAGAGATAAGGAGTCCATCTGCTCTCCAGATGATGGAAAAGGAAGAAAATCCATAGGCAGCTAGGAGAGCATCTCAGCTATGTACACAAAAAAGGATTCAATATTTTTAACAAAGACTAATTGAAAAAAGTATTTTTAGCTCAAGATAAGTACAATGCAATAATAAAAATTGTCCCAAAGGTGGACGTAGCCTTTAACCTCTTAAGGACATAGGGCGTACAGGTACGCCCTGATGTCCTGGTACTTAACCACTTCAGCCCCGCTAGCTGAAACCCCCTTCATGACCAGAGCACTTTTTACACTTCGGCACTACACTACTTTCACCGTTTATCGCTCGGTCATGCAACTTACCACCCAAATGAATTTTACCTCCTTTTCTTCTCACTAATAGAGCTTTCATTTGGTGGTATTTTATTGCTGCTGACATTTTTACTTTTTTTGTTATTAATCGAAATGTAAAGATTTCACTTTCAGCTGTAAAATTTTGCAAAAAAAACGACATCCATATATAAATTTTTCGCTAAATTTATAGTTCTACATGTCTTTGATAAAAAAAAAATGTTTGGGCAAAAAAAAAAAATGGTTTGGGTAAAAGTTATAGCGTTTACAAACTATGGTACAAAAATGTGAATTTCCGCTTTTTGAAGCAGCTCTGACTTTCTGAGCACCTGTCATGTTTCCTGAGGTTCTACAATGCCCAAACAGTAGAAAAACCCCACAAATGACCCCATTTCGGAAAGTATACACCCTAAGGTATTCGCTGATGGGCATAGTGAGTTCATAGAACTTTTTATTTTTTGTCACAAGTTAGCGGAAAATGATGATGATTTTTTATTTTTATTTTTTTCTTACAAAGTCTCATATTCCACTAACTTGCGACAAAAAATAAAAAATTCTAGGAACTCGCCATGCCCCTCACGGAATACCTTGGGGTGTCTTCTTTCCAAAATGGGGTCACTTGTGGCGTAGTTCTACTGCCCTGGCAATTTAGGGGCCCAAATGTGTAAGAAGTACCTTGCAATCAAAATCTGTAAAAAATGGCCTGTGAAATCCGAAAGGTGCTCTTTGGAATATGCGCCCCTTTGCCCACCTTGGCTGCAATAAAGTGTCACACATCTGGTATCGCCATACTCAGGAGAAGTTGGGGAATGTGTTTTGGGGTGTCATTTTACATATACCCATGCTGGGTGAGAGAAATATCTTGGCAAAAGATAACTTTTCCCATTTTTTTATACAAAGTTGGCATTTGACCAAGATATTTTTCTCACCCAGCATGGGTATATGTAAAATAACACCCCAAAACACATTGCCCAACTTCTCCTGAGTACGGCGATACCAGATGTGTGACACTTTTTTGCAGCCTAGATGCGCAAAGGGGCCCAAATTCCTTTTAGGAGGGCATTTTTAGACATTTGGATCCCAGACTTCTTCTCACACTTTCAGGCCCCTAAAAAGCCAGGGCAGTATAAATACCCCACATGTGACCCCACTTTGGAAAGAAGACACCCCAAGGTATTTAATGAGGGGCCTGGCGAGTTTATATATATATTTTTTATTTTTTTGCATAAGTTAGCGGATATTGATTTTTTAAGTTTTTTTCTCACAAAGTCTCACTTTCCGCTAACTTAGGACAAAAATTTCAATCTTTCATGGACTCAATATGCCCCTAACGGAATACCTTGTGGTGTCTTCTTTCCGAAATGGGGTCACATGTGGGGTATTTATACTGCCCTGGCTTTTTAGGGGCCCTAAAGCGTGAGAAGAAGTCTGGAATCTAAATGTCTAAAAAATTTTACGCATTTGGATTCCGTGAGGGGTATGGTGAGTTCATGTGAGATTTTATTTTTTGACACAAGTTAGTGGAATATGAGACTTAGTAAGAAAAAACAAAAACAAACAAAAAATTTCCGCTAACTTGGGCCCAAAAAATGTCTGAATGGAGCCTTACAGGGGGGTGATCAATGACAGGGGGGTGATCAATGACAGGGGGGTGATCACCCATATAGACTCCCGGATCACCCCCCTGTCATTGATCACCCCCCTGGTAAGGCTCCATTCAGACGTCCGTATAATTTTTACGGATCCATGGATCGGATCCGCAAAACACATGCGGATGTCTGAATGGAGCCTTACAGGGGGGTGATCAATGACAGGGGGGTGATCAATGACAGGGGGGTGATCACCCATATAGACTCCCTGATCACCCCCCTGTCATTGATCACCCCCCTGTAAGGCTCCATTCAGACGTCCGTATGATTTTTACGGATCCATGGATACATGGATCGGATCCGCAAAACACATGCGGACGTCTGAATGGAGCCTTACAGGGGGGTTATCAATGACAGGGGGTGATCAGGGTGATCACCCCCCTGTCACTGATCACCCCCCCCTGTAAGGCTCCATTCAGACGTCCGTATGATTTTTACGGATCCATGGATACATGGATCGGATCCGCAAAACACATGCGGACGTCTGAATGGAGCCTTACAGGGGGGTTATCAATGACAGGGGGTGATCAGGGTGATCACCCCCCTGTCACTGATCACCCCCCCCCTGTAAGGCTCCATTCAGACGTCCGTATGATTTTTACGGATCCATGGACACATGGATCGGATCCGCAAAACGCATGCGGACGTCTGAATGGAGCCTTACAGGGGGTTATCAATGACAGGGGGTGATCAGGGTGATCACCCCCCCTGTCACTGATCACCCCCCTGTAAGGCTCCATTCAGACGTCCGTATGATTTTTACGGATCCGATCCATGTATCCGTGGATCCGTAAAAATCATACGGACGTCTGAACGGAGCCTGACAGGGGGGTGATCAATGACAGGGGGGTGATCAATGACAGGGGGGCGATCAGGGAGTTTATATGGGGTGATCAGGGGTTCATAAAGGGTTAATAAGTGACGGGGGGGGGTGTAGTGTAGTGTAGTGTTTGGTGCGACTTTACTGACCTACCTGTGTCCTCTGGTGGTCGATCCTAACAAAAGGGACCACCAGAGGACCAGGTAGCAGGTATATTAGATGCTGTTATCAAAACAGCGTCTAATATACCTGTTAGGGGTTAAAAAAATCAGATCTCCAGCCTGCCAGCGAGCGATCGCCGCTGGCAGGCTGGAGATCCACTCGCTTACCTTCCGTTCCTGTGAGCGCGCGCGCCTGTGTGCGCGCGTTCACAGGAAATCCCGGCCCTCGCGAGATGACGCGTATATGCGTCGTCGTGCGCAGGGCTGCCGCCTCCGGACCGCACATCTGCGTTAGGCGGTCCGGAGGCGGTTAAGGACACAGGGCGTACATGTACGCCCTGTGTATTTTTGATCACCGCCGTGCGGCGATCGGAACCCCGTGCCTGCTCAAATCATTGAGCAGGCACTTGGGGCAAATGCGCCGGGGGGGTCCGGTGACCCCCCATGTATGCGATCGCAGAAAACCGCAGGTCAATTCAGACCTGCGGTTTTCTGCGTTTCTGGGTTATTCGTGTCTCTGAAGACCCGATAACCCGGAACAGGATGGTGATGGTGGTGTGATTTCACCCCACCAATTACCATCCAGCGATCCTGAGTGGTGATGGTGACATCACCACTCAGGATTGCTTCTGATTGGTCTGTGGGCGGTCCGGCGGCAGATTCAAAAGAGGCAGGCGCTCCTCTCCTCCTCCCTTTGTGTTCCGGAGCCGGAGGAGAGAGGAGCTGCCTGCACGTCTCCGCCATCGCTGCCAGCAGCACCCGATCTGTGCCCCCAGGACCCGATCTGTGCCCCCAGCACCCCCCATCAGGTACATAGGGAAAGCATAGGGAAAGTTTGGGTTAGGCAGGAAAAAAAAAGAGAAAGTTAGTTTGTGAAGTTTTATTGCATCACCCTAAGTTAGGGTGTCTGGGGTCCACAGCACAGCTGTGTGACCCTAGACCCCCCAAGGGTGCTGCCGCTTCTCCCCCTGCCCCTCCCCCCCACTTTTTTGGGGTGCATTTTTTTTGTGTGTGTGTACGCTGACTGTGGCCGGCACTCTTAGCGTCCGGTCACTGTTAGCGCATCTCACACCCCACCGCTGATCAACTTCGGACGGTTGATCAGCGGTTTTGAATTTTTTTTTCCACATTTTTTGCCCTTTTTTTAGTTTTTTTTTTTTTCTGTTAGTTTTAGGGTTAAGTCCGCGAACACCCGTGCCCCCACACACATGCACACCAAATAAAGATTTCCACACATGCACACGCAGACACACACTCCCCTATGGCCCGCCGGACGTTCTCGGCCGAGGAGGCATACGCCCAGCTTGCCTCAGACTCTGAGAGTCCCAGTGAGGACGAGGATGACCCCACATTCCTGTTGTCATCCGTGTCCTCCTCATCATCTAGCGATGATGATGAGCCCCCAAGGCGGCGGAGACGCCGCCAGGCAGAGCAAGGGGACCGCCATGTTAGGGACCCTGTGGCCCACACTAGTACGAGCAGCTCTGGGGCTCGTACTGGTTTTCTGGCCCACCAGTTAAATCCACCGAAGCACCCTGCCGGTGAAGTTGTCTGGTGTAGCCCAGAGCGATACGAGCCCGTGATTCCTGATTTTGTAGGCCAATCAGGAATCCAGATTTCCACAGTGGGCTACACTGAATATGACTTATTTATTCATTTTTTCAGTGACCCATTGGTAAATCTGATGGTGGAGCAGACGAATCTGTACGCCCAACAGTTCGCATCTCAACACCCGGCTCCTTTTTGGCCAGGCCCAGTGGCTGGACGCCGGTCAGTGCAGCCGAAATGAGGACATTTTGGGGCCTCATGCTGCATATGGGCCTGGTCAAGAAACCCAGTGTCAGGCTGTACTGGAGTGGGGACGTCCTATACCAGACCCCACTTTACAGTACGGCCATGACACGCTCCCGGTTTGAGGCCATCCTGAAATGTCTGCATTATTCAGATAATGCAGCATGTCCCCCCCCCCCCCCCCCCCGAGGTGATCCTGCCCATGACCATCTGTATAAGACACGGCTGGTCATCGATCACTTTGGGGCCAAATTCATGTACCTGGAAGGGAGGTCGCGGTTGATGAGTCTCTCATTGCGTTCAAGGGGAGACTAATTTTCCGCCAGTATGTGCCCTCCAAGCGGGCGAGGTATGGCGTGAAGCTATACAAAATTTGTGAGAGCACTTCAGGGTACACTTACAAATTTCGTGTATACGAGGGGCGAGATTCCCAGATTCAACCCCCAGAATGTTCCCCCACTCTGGGTGTTACCGGGAAACTTGTGTGGGACCTTATGTACCCACTGCTGGCTAAGGGTTACCACCTGTACGTGGATAACTTTTATACCAGTATCCCCTTGTTCCAGTCCTTTGCCGCCAGATCCACGTCCGCTTGTGGGAGCATGTGGAAAAATCAAAGCGGCCTCCCTACCCAACCCCTCCAGGTACCTATCCCCAGGGGTGAGACCCGTGCCTTTACCCCTGGAAACCTGTTGCTGGTCAGGTATAAGGACAAGAGGGATGTCCTTATGCTGTCCACAATTCATGGTAACGGTATCACCCCTGTCCCTGTGCGAGGTACCGCAGCAACGGTCCTTAAGCCCGATTGTATCGTCGACTACAATCGGTATATGGGAGGAGTTGATCTCTCTGATCAAGTCCTCAAGCCATATAACGCCATGCGAAAAACCCGGGCATGGTACAAAAAAGTTGCGGTCTAGTTGGTACAGGTTGCCATGTACAACTCTTTTGTACTATCCCGAAGCGCTGGCAGCACAGGGACATTCCTCCAGTTCTATGAGGCAGTCCTCAAGGCCCTGATCTTTTCGGACCGGGAAAGAGCAGGCCGGAGTACCTCGGGAACTGTAGGCGCCCGGATCATCCCTGGCCAACACTTTCCAGGTGTGGTCCCCCATACTGGAAAGAAGGGACGAACACAAAAAAAGTGCAGAGTGTGTCGCAGGAGGGGGATACGGAAGGACACCACTACTCAGTGCGACACGTGCCCCGATCATCCGGGCCTCTGCATTGACTGTTGCTTCAGGGAGTATCACACTTCCATGGAGTACTAAATTTGTATCCCAATTTAGCACTGACATCGGATAAAAAAAAAAACTGGTTCTCAGTAGTCATATTAGGTATCGCCGCGTCGGTAATAATCTCCTCTATAAAACTACCCCATGACCTAACCCCCCAGATTAACACGGTCCAGAAAAAAAAAATATAAAGGTGCAAAAAAGTTTTTTTTTGTCACCTTACATAATAAAAAGTTTAATAGCAAGCGATCAAAAAGTCATATAGCCCCCAAAATAGTGCCAATAAAACCGTCATCTCATCCTGCAAAAAATGAGCCCCCACATAAGATAATCGGATAAAAAATAAAATGACACTTAGACTTTAGAGATCCCAATTTTTTTTTTGTATCAAAAAGGATAATATAGTCAAAAAACTAAATTAGTTATCGCCACATCCGTAAGAATCTCCTCTATAAAAATATCTCATGACCCAACCCCCAGATTAACACGGTCAAAAAAATAATTTGGCACTTTTCCATTTCAATCCATTTTTTCCGGTAACAAAGCAACGGTTAACAACCAAACAAGTAAAAATGTATTACCCTGATACTGCAGTTTACAGAAACGCCACATTTGTGGTCGTAAACTGCTGTATCAGTAAAAGGGAGGCCGCAAAAGGAAAGGACCAACATGGTTTCTGGAAGGCCGATTTTGATGGCCTTTTTTATTGACACCATGTCCCTTTTGAAGCTCCCCTGATGCCCCCCTAGAGTAAAAACTCCCTAAAAGTGATCCCATCTAAGAAACTACACCCATCAAGGTATTCAAAACTGGTTATACAAACTGTATTAACCCTTTAGGTGTTCCTCAACAGTTAATGGCAATTGGAGATGTAATTTCAGAATTTCAATTTTTGGTAACCTTGCCTCACAAAAATGTAATATGGAGCAACCAAAAATCATATTTACCCTAAAAATAGTCCCCAAAAACATGCCACTTTATCCCGTAGTTTCCAAAATGGGGTCATTTTTAGGGAGTTTCTGCTCTAGGGGTTCATCGGGGGGTTGAAACAGGACACAGTGTAAATAAACCGGTCCATAAAAATCAGCCCTCCAAAAACCAAACGGCGCACTTTTCACTCTACGCCCCGCTATGTGGCCGTACAGTAGTTTACGGCCACATATTGTGTGTTTCTGTAACTGGCAGAGTCAGGGCAATAAAGATACAGTTTTGTTTGTCTGTTAACCCTTGCTTTGTTAGTGGAAAAAATGGGTTAAAATGGAAAATTAGGCAAAAAAAAATCTGTTTTGAATACCTTAAGGGGTGTAGTTTCTTAGATGGGGTAATTTTTGGGTGGTTTCTATTATGTAAGCCTCGCAAAGTGACTTCAGACCTGAACTGGTCCCTAAAAATTGAGTTTTTGTAAATTTCTGAAAAATCTCAAGATTTGCTTCTAAACTTCTAAGCTTTGTAACATCCCCAAAAAATATAATTCCCAAAATAATTTAAACATGAAGTAGACATATGGGGAATGTAAAGTCATCACAATTTTTGGGGTATTACTATGTATTACAGAAGTAGAGAAACTGAAACTTTGAAATTTGCAAATTTTTCCAAATTTTTGGTAAATTAGGTAATTTTTTGTGAAATTTTTTTTATTTTTTACTTCATTTTTCCAGTGTCATGAAGTACAATAAGTGACGAAAAAACAATCTCAGGATGGTCTGAACAAGTCAAAGCGTTTTAAAGTTATCAGAACTTAAAATGACACTGGTCAGATTTGCAAAAAATGGCCTGGCCTTTAAGGTGAAATAAGGCTGTGTCCCTAAGGGGTTAATTTTGAATACCTTGAGGGGTGTAGTTTCTTAGATGGGGTCACTTTTAGGGAATTTCTGCTCTAGGGGTGCATCAGGGGGCTTCAAATGGGACATGGTGTAAATAAACCAGTCCATAAAAATCAGCCCTCCAAAAACCAAACGGCGCACCTTTCACTCTACGCCCCGCTGTGTGGCCGTACAGTAGTTTACGGCCACATATTAGGTGGTTCTGTAAACGGAAGAGTCAGGGCAATAAAGATACAGTCTTGTTTGGCTGTTAACCCTTGCTTTGTTAGTGGAAAAAATGGGTTAAAATGGAAAATTAGGCAAAAAAATGAAATTCTCAAATTACATCCCCATTTGCCAATAACTCTTGTGCAACACCTAAAGGGTTAATGACGTATGTAAAATCAGATTTGAATACCTTGAGGGGAGTGGTTTGTTAGATGGGGTCACTTTTAGGGAGTTTCTAATCCAGGGGTGCATCAGGGGGGTTGAAACAGGACACCATGTAAATAAACCAGTCCATAAAAATCTGCCCTCCAAAAACCAAACGGCGCACCTTTCACTCTACGCCCCGCTGTGTGGCCGTACAGTAGTTTACCGCCACATATTGGGTGTTTTCTGTAAACGGCACAGTCAGGGCAATAAAGATACAGTCTTGTTTGGCTGTTAACCCTTGCTTTGTTAGTGGAAAAAATGGGTTAAATGGAAAATTAGGCAAAAAAATGAAATTCTCAAATTACATCCCCATTTGCCAATAACTCTTGTGCAACACCTAAAGGGTTAACGACGTATGTAAAATCAGTTTTGAATACCTTGAGGGGTGTAGTTTATTAGATGGGGTCACTTTTAGAGAGTTTCTGCTCTAGGGGTGCATCAGGGGGCTTCAAATGGGACATGGTGTAAATAAACCAGTCCATAAAAATCAGCCTTCCAAAAACCAAACGGCGCACCTTTCACTCTATGCCCTGCTGTGTGGCCATACAGTAGTTTACGGACACATATTGGGTGTTTCTGTAAACGGCACAGTTAGGGCAATAAAGATACAGTCTTGTTTGACTGTTAACCCTTGCTTTATTAGTGGAAAAAATGGGTTAAAATGAAAAATTTAACCAAAAAATTAAATTCTCAAATTTCATCCCCATTTGCCAATAACTCTTGTGCAACACCTAAAGGGTTAAAAATGTATGTAAAATCAGTTTTGAATACCTTGAGGGGTGTCGTTTCTTAGATGGGGTAATTTTTGGGTGGTTTCTATTATGTAAGCCTCGCAAAGTGACTTTAGATCTGAACTGGTCCCTAAAAATTGAGTTTTTGTAAATTTCTGAAAAATCTCAAGATTTGCTTCTAAACTTCTAAGCTTTGTAACATCCCCAAAAAATATAATTCCCAAAATAATTTAAACATGAAGTAGACATATAGGGAATGTAAAGTCATCACATTTTTTGGGGTATTTCTATGTATTACAGAAGTAGAGAAACTGAAACTTTGAAATTTGCTAATTTTTCCCAATTTTTGGTAAATTAGGTAATTTTTTGTGCAAAAAAAATTTTTTTTTTTACTTCATTTTTCCAATGTCATGAAGTACAATAAGTGATGAAAAAACAATCTCAGGATGGTCTGAATAAGTCAAAGCGTTTTAAAGTTATCAGAACTTAAATTGACACTGGTCAGATTTGCAAAAAATGGCCTGGCCTTTAAGGTGAAATAAGGCTGTGTCCCTAAGGGGTTAATTTTGTCCTTCAGTATGAACAAAAATAATTAGTAAAACAGTACTTAACCATGTCTGTCATGAGTGAAGTATTCATTGCGACATGTATATCTAAACCACACCATTCTCCTAAGAGAAAATGTATGCAATTGCTTACTTAAAATTTAATTTACTCCTCTTACCGCAAGATTTGGCAGCTGCAATGCATAACTCTTCTGCAGAGTACTGTCCTCCAGAGAAGACCATCTGTGGATCAGATTGTGATGTGGATGGCAAGGAAGATGTATATAAGAGCAATGTAAGAGAGCCCGTGGCAGAAGAGTAGGAACTGCAAGAGCGTGAACCAGAGAGGAGCGGGGCATATTCACCAGACATCTATGGAAACATTGAATTTGTTACAATGTCAATACTTGATGGGAAAAAAATGAAAATACTGTATATTTATGCAAATGAACCTTATTAGTCAGCATGTCCTGGCTAAATGTTAGCATAGACATGCCCTTTAGAGTCCTTATAGAGACAGCTATGGTGTTATCATATGGTTTATCATTACAGCAAGCCACAATGTTCCATCACAGTGTTGCCAACCACAATGTACTTACACAACCTGTTTTGTATCCCCATAACATGCAAACCTAACCCTCCTCAGAAATGTGTACAGAACTAATCACAGACTTTCACACTTTTTGCTGCACAGCTCTTTGTGTTTATTGTTGCTATACTTACCTGCCCAGCAGTTGCCACTCTGGTCTGTGGTATAACTCTAGGGAAGATCAGGAGTGGCGTGGGCAGCTATTGCATGGCTATTCAATCTGACCAGTCTAGCGCTGGCTGAAAAGCCATTCAGAGACTTGTGACATCAAGCCATTCAGGACTTGGAATCCAATCAGAGGTGTAGACAGGATAATTAAACCAGGCACTGACACGACCAGGCATGGGTAGCTCACATGTAAAACCTCCTGTTCTGAATGGTAGCTGACTTCTTTGTTTGGGCTGCTGGTTGAAGACCATTTGCTTAGAAGGTGCAGACAACTATCCCACAACACCATAGATTACAGTTACAGCCACATGAAACCTACTCTGTCTATCTATCTATCTATCTATCTAGATGTATCTAGATTGATAGATCTAAATTTGAATTTGTTAACAATGGACCTTAAAAACATACATTTCATTGGGTTTTTAGTTAAAATCGCAACTTCTGCAGTGCCCTCAGTATATACAGTGCCTTGCAAAAGTATTCACCCTCTTGACTTTTTTCGTATTATGGTGCCTCACAACCTGGAATTAACATGGACTGTTTGAGGATTTGCATCATTTAATTTACAAAACATGCCCACAACTTTGAAGATTTTTTTTTAATTATTATTATTATTATTGTGAAGCAAACAACAAATAGGACAAAATATTTGGTAGAGCCACCTTTTGCGGCAATCGCAGCTCTAAGTCGCTTTGGATAAGTCTCTATGAGCTTGCCACATCTTATCACTGGGATTTTTGCCCATTCCTCCTTGCAAAAACTGCTCCAGCTCCTTCAAGTTGGATGGGTTGAGCTTGTGAACAGCAATCTTTAAGTCTTACCACAGATTTTCTATTGGATTGAGATGTAGGCTTTGACTAGGCCATTCCAACACATTTACATGTTTCCCCTTAAACCACTCAAGTGTTGCTTTCGCAGTATGTTTGAGGTCATTGTCCTGCTGGAAGGTGAACCTCCGTCCTAGTCTCAAATCACACACAGAGTGGTACAGGTTTTGCTCAAGAATATCCCTGTATTAAGCACCATCCATCTTTCCCTCAACTCTGACCAGTTTCCCAGTCCCAGCTGCTGATCTTTGGGTGATGTGATGTGTTGGGTTTGCTCCAGACATAGCGTTTTCTTTGATGGCTGAAAAGTTAAATTATAGTCTCATCAGACCAGAGCACCTTCCTCCATACATTTTGGGAGTCTCCCACATGCCTTTTCGCAAACTCACAACGTGCCTTTTGGTTTTTAGGTGAAAGTAATAGCTTTCTTCTGGCTACTCTGCCATAAAGCCCAACTGTATGGAGCGTATGCCATATTGTCATCCTATGTACAGATACTCCGCTGTGGAACTCTGCAGATCCTCCAGGGTTTCCTTAGGTCTTTGCGCTGCCTCTCTGATTAATGCGCTCCTTGCCCGGTCCATGAGTTTTGGTGGGCGGCCGTCTCGTGGCAGGTTTGCTGTTGTGCCATGTTCTTTCCATTTGCTTAGGATAGATTTGATGGTGCTCCTGGGCATCTTCAAAGATTTGGATATTTTTTTATAACCTAACCCTGACTTATACTTCTCAATAATATTGTCCCTTACTTGTTTGGAGAGTTCCTTGGTCTTCATGGCAGTTTTTTGTTAGTGATGCCTCTTGTTTAGGTGTTGCAGCCTTCGGGGCCTTTCAAAAAAGGTGTGTATATGTAATGACAGATCATATGACATGAGGTTTTTCAGTAATGACTTAGCATTGAGCTCTATAGCTCAGTGGTTAAGGTTCTTGCCTTTTTGCACATAGTTGTGAGTTTGAATCCCCACAGAAACATTTCAAAATTAGAGTCTAAATTAACCTTATATACACAGGGTGTCCCCAGGCATAGTGACCATTCTTGGGAATACCTCTTGCATGTTCATAACACTGATTCCATATATGGACACATCTATATATGGAGTCAGAGCAGGGACAACTAAGCCAGGAAATTCCACACTCTGGAGCCCCAGACTGTTCAACTTTCTGCAGGGACTAAAGCAGGGGGGCCCTGGGCAATTGCCCAGTTTGCCAACGCCAGCCCTGGATATAAATATATATCTGGAGATAAAAAAAGTACAACCCTTTATGCCTAAAACAGGAAAGATTGTTCTCCCTGATATAAGAGAGAAACTAGTCTCCATATACAACCATGGGAAGTATTTGTGTCTACTGTAAAACTGTATTTCATGTATACAGTGCTTTATTGTTCTGCAAGAAAGTCTGCATGGCAAAAGATCTTCAACCTGGATATCTTTAAAAGACCTAATACATGTGTGCAGAATTGAAAATTCTGGACCTTTCTTACTGTCAATGAATTTACTTGTGTAGTATAAATTACCAATAACCAGCCCACATGGGTTAATGCTGAATTTCTGCAGCCATATAATCTCTGGCACCACCCTACTTCATCCCACTCTTCTTGAAGGGCGCCCTCAGGTCATTGAGGTTCTGGGGTATAGAGTTACAAGCCTCTACAAGGTGACTCAGCTGATACCCTGGGTCAGGGATGGCCAACCTGTGGCTCTCCAACTGTTGTAAAACTACAACTCCCATCATGCCCTGCTGTAGGCAATCTGGGCATGCTGTTAGTTTTGCAACAGCTGGAGAGCCTCAGGTTGGCCATCCCTGGCCTAGCTTTTCAATGGGATTCAGGTCTGGAGAAAGTACAGTCCACTCCATTTGCGGTACCCCAGTCTCCAGCAGTTGTTCCCTAATTATGCAACCTCGACGAGCTGGCACATTTTCATTGGTTAAGATGAAATTAGGCCTGTGTTGTTGATGCAGAGGCCCAATGACTGGATTAATGATGTTTTTCAAGCAGTATGGGCTTATCACTGTACCATTCACAAAGCATAGGGCAGTTCTGCATTGACTAGACACACCTGCCCACACTTTAACATCACCACCACCAAAGCCTCGTCTATGGCGGATGCATAGTGCTCTCCTTGACGTCTTCAACATCGTTGGCTGCCATCATTTCTGTTAAGCATGAATTGACTTTCATCAGTGACTATCACTGAGGGCCACTGCTCCCTCGTCCAGTGTAGATGCTCCCTGGCCAATGCAAGACTATGATGCCTGTAGTCAGGTACCCTTGCAGGTCATCTAGCAGGCAGATCACACTGATGTAAATGGTTTCGAATGGCCTGATGTGACACTTAGGTTTCTCTCACCTCCTTTAAATGTGCCTGGAGTTCTGTGGCATTAGTCATCCGCTTCCGCAGGGCATTGTTCACAATGAAATGGTCATCAGTGTGGGATGTGGCCAAAGGATGTCCACTTCTATGCCTTTCTGTGAGTCTTCCAGTTTCTCTGTATTTCTGTTGCAACCTACTGATGGCACTCTGTGAACTCTAAGCTCAGTGGCCACTTCCGTCTGAGAACATCCTGCTTGAAGCCTCACAATGGCTAGGTACTGTTGATCAATTGTTAAGTGTTGTCTTGGTCTCATGATGTCAAAATGTGAACAGCATGATGAGGAAGACTGTTTAAATACAAATTCTAATTGAACCAGGAAATGTATTGGGAGATCCATGAATTTTGCCTTTAAGCTCCTTGTTAGAGAACAGCAAGTTGTGCAAAAAGTACTGAAACATTGAACAGTTGGATGTGTGCATTCAAAAGTTTAGAGAAGGTCACATTAAATTCACCTGTAAAGGTTAGAGTGCATTTTAGGTTCATCCTGAAATTTCACCCACAAGCCAAATATCAAAATATATTTTTTTGTGAGTAGTGTATAAGATTTGGAAAATGGGACTTTGGCATTTGGACCAAAATTGCTTCTGCTCTAAGGGACTGCTAAGTGATCAAAGACAGTGTCAGATATGTAATGTGATTTGTTTATGATGTTTGTGATTTGATTTAATTCCAAACAGTTTTCTGTTTTATGCATCATATGAACGTTGAATTGTAGGGTTAATTACCACCTCCTAGAGAAAGTAACCAGGAAGGGATAGGCCCTAACCCCTGGGCTTGTTGTTTAGTTAGATTAGTCAACATCTTGTAGCTGAAATGTGAGCAGCTAAATACAGGGATGAGACCAGGGAGCATCCCAGAGAAGAATTGTAGTTCGGTATACCTAAGAAGGTTGAGCAGCCATGTTCTTGGGAATCTGTAAAGGTTATGCACAAGGCTATAGACTTCACAGCACTTGGCTATGTCTAAAGGTCACAGCCCCTGGTCATATGCAGAATTGCAGCAATTGTTCAAGGATAGTGTAAAGGCTATTGACCCCTGTTTGTATTTCTGCTGCTTGAGAGTTGAACTGGGAAGTATAGAACAGATTATTTGAAAGTGTATCTCTTTAGAGAGCTCCTGGAATTAACCCATTAATGCAGACTCAGCAATGATTGTACCTGTCCAAGAACTGTGCCTCCATTTTATAGAAGAATACCTGAAGATTTAGTAAAAACTCTTGGGGTCATTTTAGATGCCGGTCTTAATAACCCTGCGCTGGCGCTTGAAGCTCCTAAGTTATGAAGAGGTGCCAGCCTCTTCTTAACTTAGGCACATCCACCGCCAGCCTAAATCTACTCCAGCTCCCCTCATAAATGACCCCCTCTGTGTTTACTTGTTCAACTGTCTAATCCATTTTTACCATTGCCTGCCTTGCAACTCACAACTACCAACATCAAGGGCATCCAGCAGTAAGGAGACCCATGATCAGGATGTGTCCCAGGGGAATATTACCATTAGGTGCAACCTCCCCCCCCCCCCCCCCCCCACTATACACAGCCCCAGGTAGCATGGGAGCTGGACACCCACCTCACAACCACTACTATCATTCCCATCCTCACCCCTCCCATCTGGTTTACTGCACATAGGTAGCTGACAACATCACCTAGATGGCTACTGAGCTAAGAAAGAGCATTTCAATGAATAAAATACAAGTTATACCAAATCACTTGTTACATTGAATCAATTTCCAGAAAACTATATAACAATCTTCTCAGCTTCTTCAGCTCTGTAACATGTGTAATACCCCAGGAATCTGTGCAATGTTATATTTGGCTCTTGTATTATGTCATTTTGTCCAGCGGAAGGAGGTATTATGTGGCAATGGCTGACTGTAACAGGGCTTAACCTGTTCCAACTTTCCTAGGAGAGCAGACAAGTCTAGTGTGAGTCAGCATTCTATAGTTAGAGTTAGATGGAGAAGTGAAGGGAGAGGACTCTCTCCTGCCTGAGAGTGAGGAAGCAGCTCCTAGAGCACCAACTTTCTAGAATTGACTCAAGTGGGGTCTTGGAAACAGAGACAGCAGACTGACCTGTTACAACCAGTTTCTGCTTACCTGGCTGCAAGGTGAGGTAAAGCAGGCCAAGGACACCCTCATCACCAAACTACCACTAGGCCAGTAACATCTAAGTGCAGCCATCCAACCTGCCACCATACCTCCTCGGCCGGTGCCAGAACAGAATTGCACTAAAACCTACTTCTACCGTTTGTATTTTCAAGTTTTACGTTGCACTTAGTAAAAGGACTTTCAAGTCTGGCCTCATTATTCAGTGCTACAACTTTCACTGCAACGGACCCCAGGGAGCAACGGCCTGAGCTAGGACACAATAACACAGCTATACTAAATTAGGGCAAATACCATTCTCATTCTCTATGCCGGCTCCCAAGGGGGCTCACTGCACATGCTGCTGACTGCACTGCATTTTCATCGTGACAGGTTCGCTTTAAAGGGGTTGTCCAAGCTAAGAAAAAAATCTGCTGAAAGGCAGGGAAGGTGTTATAATGACTTAAAGTTATACTTACCTATTTAAACCCTTTTTGCTTCAGCAACTCTGCCCTGGTCCTCCTTTTTACATGGCTTCAGCAGTGCCCTGTCCATACAACATGTAACCACTGTAGCCAGCCACTGGCCTCAAAAGTCTTATGAGGTATACCGCTGAAGCTAGTGATTGGTTGCAGTGGCTATGTGCAGTATTCAGGCACGTCACTGCTGCAGCCAAGAAGATGACATCATGTCTGCAGTGGTGGGCAGGATCAGAGTGGTGTTGCTGGAGCAAAGGGAGTTTGAACCAGTGAGTAAAACTTCCTTTGTTATTTTAACACTGTCCCTGCCTCTCACCAGGTTTTTTATTAACTTCAACAACTCATTTAATTAATATGCTTATATAATTTAGCTACAATTGAATACTTCTCTCTGAATTGTGGAATTTTTACACTGTTTCAGGTTAAATCAATTCACTAACACGAAGCACGAGGAACTTCGGCTTTGAGGCGAATCAAATTTATCCTGAAATTCGGATCAAATTTGTGCGATTCGATTCGCTCATCTCTACCAACTTTCATCCGGACAATATTTCATGCATGCAGGAATTTTTGTCCAGCCTAAAGCAACATTCACATGTCCGCAATTTCGTTCCACATTTTGCGGAACAGAATTGCGGACCCATTCATTCCTATGGGGCAGCACGTCCAGGTCCGCACTTCCGTTCCGCAAAAAAATAGAACATGTCCTATTCTTGTCCGCAATTGCGGACAAGAACAGGCATATTCTATTAGTGCCGGCAATGTGCGGTCCGCACATTCCCACTTTCCGTGTTTTGCGGGTCCGTGGCTCCGTAGATCCGCGAAAAACGTTGCGGACCTGTGAATGGAGCCTTAAGCTGCCATTGATTCAGCTGTATCCCCACCAGATCCTATTGTAGTCAATGGTGATCCAGCGTTTCCCAGCATCTGGTTATGCCAGAAGCTGTGAATTCCAGAAGCTGGCCCTCTGCTAAAACAGCCTGCTGGATATTACAACGCTGATGAGAACATTGCATCCTTGTCTGGTTCTTCATCTTGCAGTACAAAGAATACAAACAAAAGTAGCTTTCACAATGGGAAATCCTCAGACGTTCTTCCTAGAACATAATCATTAAGCAAATATAGATTTTTAATAAGTTGTGCAACTAAATTTAACATAGGATGAATGACTATTAGCTGTTATTATGACCATAAATCAAACATGTCAATTCAATTGTTGAAAATCTAAAGAAGATAACATGGTTTAATTTTTCACAGACAAGTGGCAAAACAACTAAAGTTCTTATACTAAAAGTATAATCTTATTAGTATAGTTATTAGTATTAAGTCCTTATACTGTACTAATAAGTATAAGCTATAAGCTTTCTTGTTAAATATGTCTAGGCTATCTCCGTAGGTTTAAATATACGTGCTGGTATGATATATGTAAATGTGTTTTTAAAAAGCAGGTTCAAATATTTTCTATAAGAGAGTTTATCTCACTACACAAAGCTTCCTGTTGAAACCATCAGATATGCAAATTGAACCAGTAGACACAGGATATACATACAGAAAAATGGCCTGACTATTGTGAAACATACACTAAGGCATGGAGTTCATCCTGCTATACGTATATACCCACCATAGCAACTATTAAATATTATTTACATAAAAACCAGTAAAGGTACCAGTCTATATTCAGGATGATCTCATTAGCTGCCATTAGCTGAAACAAAGGTGTAAACCACTCACAAAATTTAAGGAAGATTGAGTGATGCTAGCCTGTGGGAGCCATGATGACTGGTATGGACATTTGTGTGTTTTGAGGTATTAGAGAATTTGCCTTTAAGCTGGACAGCTAGGGAATTGTGATGTATTGTAATTGGCAAGGCGTCATAGGCTTTTCTTTGAATTTGCTAATGTAAATTGTGTATGAGAAGCAAAAAAGCTGTTGCAGCAAGATGAAAATCCTTTACATCGGACAAAGTATCTCATTGTCATGATCCCATTTCTTGTGGAAGTTACAGCATATATCAAAAGATATGTGCATGTATTCATTGTGAATTATCACAAATGCACTAAAACCGTATCATCTAATGGTCTGTTTCAGTACCCAAGGTGGCATAACATCAATATGTACTGAACATGACTGGTAGAATCATTTTGCATGATAAAATAATTGTAATGTTTGGTGCAGTACCACTTTTGGTGACCTGTATTGACTCAAATGTTCAGAAACTTTACTCTGGCCCTTGTTTAACTGGATAAGATCTAAATCTTAAAGGGGTTGTTCACCCTTGGGGGTCTTTAGGGCATACCCCCCCACGTGGCAGGACCTGCATAAAGAAGGAGACATACTTACTTTCTCCCTGCCACTGGGTTCCAGTTCATTCATTCCTCCCACCGCCACTGCCTCACTCTGGTTCCCACGTGTTATCCTGTCTGACATGGCTCATGTGGCCGCTATCGCCAATGACTGAAGCGGGTGACGTGTCCCCCATGTGTCACGTAACTGGGTCACATGATGCATGTGGGATATATCACCACTGCAGCCAGTTATTAATTGTTGGCTAAAGCTGTCAATTGACCCATGTCAAACAGGATGACAAGTGAGGACCAGAGAAAGTCATTTGTGGTGGGAAAGCAAAAGAGTCAGACCCCAGTGACAGGTAAGTATGGTTTCCCACACAGGTCTAGCCACATGGGGTATGGGGTTCTGGCAGAAAGGTCAGCAACCCCTTTAAATAGTCACTGTACTTTTACCATTTATGAGCCACTTGTCTCCATAAACCCCCCACCCCACCTACCTTGATCATTCAGCTTAAAATTTACTGCCAAAAGCCATCTTGATAGACAGCATCTAATATAACGTAACAATGTTTTTTTCCCGTATGACTCTCAGAGCCACAGTTTGCGGCCCCCATCTTGATGGATAGCAATACAGTTGTTCATGCAATCAGCTGTGTTTCTCACTGGAGCCCCCATACGCTGCTGGATTAAAGGTCCTGCTCCAGGACTCTATCAGGAGCAGGTTGATTCCCCAGCTGTCAGTGACAGCAAGGGACCTGACAAGAAGACAGTAGCGGTTTACTACTGCTTATGCCTTCTCCTCAGACAGGTGTGCGATCCCATGATAGCCAGGTATCTCGGGGGGAGAGCAGAGCTGCTGGATCTTGAGACTCTGCTCAGCTCTACCTTGTACAAAGCCCCCACAAGGAGTTGCTGTCCTCTGTAACTAGAGCTTCTTTTGATGCCCCAGTTACAATGGAAATAGTGCAAAATACCCCCAAAAAATGTCAGTTTCCTCCCCCCAGAGGTCTTTTAAGGTTCTCTTGGGGGGCATATTATGTGGCAAAAATATATTCTAAAAGTAAGTAAATATAATTAAAAATAATAAAATAAAGCAAATAACAAAAACTTCAGCTCACCCTTGTTTGCCATAGATGTGCACAGAAATCCCGGACCAGGGAAAAATGCCAAAACAAAAACAAAAATTCCAACATATAAGCCACGATTAAAATCCAAAATGTTTATTGCTTCCGTATGGCAAATCCACATGGCAACCAGAGTACAATGCGGTCTAAGTGTTTCAAAGTAGCGTCTTAATCATGACCATGGCATATCCACACCTTGCTAGCTTAAAAGCCTTCCTCCAGCAACAGCACGCCCCCAATCATGTGTTTGAATAATCAATGATTAAATAGTCGAAGTGTGCAATATGGTATGTTAAAACAAAATTAAAAATAGATCACATGTAAACATTGCAAAAACACAGAAACCCGAATTACTATTCAAAAATTAGATCATACCTATTATTCATGCCTTTAGGAATCGTACTATCCAATGAAAATATCTAAATTGATTCTCAGTGTCTTCCCCCCCTGTCGATATGACTTGAAAACTCTCTCAATGCCCATGACATCTAAATCAGTCATGTCCCCCTTATGGACATCTCTAAAGTGTCGTGATAGCATTGAAATGTTAACCAATTTTACAGTATATTCGAAATATCAGAGAGGTGCTTTGAGGCTGTTCCAAGTGCAGCTCACATACTGAAGATTACATTTTCTACATGTATCTAAATATATCACATTACTAGTGTTACAGTTGATATAAGATTTTATTTTAAATACGTCACCCGTAACACTAGTAGTAAAGATTTTCTCTATTTTCAAACAACTACATAGCTGACATTTGCTGCGGTCACATTTGTAACACTCCACTATATCCAACCATGTGGGTCTTTGTACAGTGGATATAAAAAGTCTACACCCCCCTGTTAAAATGTCAGGTTTCTGTGATGTAAAAAAATGAGACAAAGATAAATCCTTTCAGAACTTTTTCCACCTTTAATGTGACCTATAAACTGTACAACTCAGTTGAAAAACAAACTGAAATCTTTTAGGTAGAGGGAAGAAAAAATATAAAAATAAAATAATATGGTTGCATAATACTGATACTTTTTTGAAGCCCCTGTTGATTATATTGCAGCACTCAGTCTTTTTGGGTATGAGTCTATCAGCATGGCACATTTTTACTTGGCAAGATTTGCCCACTCTTCTTTGCAAAAACACTCCAAATCTGTCAGAATGTGAGGGCATCTCCTGTGCACAGCCCTCTTCAGATCACCCCTCAGATTTTTAATCAGATTCAGGTCTGGGCTCTGGCTGGATCATTCCAAAACTTTAATATTCTTCTGGTGAAGCCATTCCTTTGTGGATTTGGATGTATGCTTTGGGTCGTTGTCATGCTGAAACATGAAGTTCCTCTTCATGTTCAGCTTTCTAGCAGAAGCCCGAAGGTTTTGTGCCAATATTGACTGGTATTTGGAACTGTTCATAATTCCCTCTAGCTTAACTAAGGCCCCAGTTCTAGCTGAAGAAAAACAGCCCCAAAGCATGATGCTGCCACCACCATGCTTCACTGTGGGTATGGTGTTCTTTTGGTGATGTGCAGTGTTGTTTTTGCACCAAACATATCTTTTGGAATTATGGCCAAAAAGTTCAACCTTGGTTTCATCAGACCTTAACACCTTTTCCCACATGCTTTTGGGAGACTTCAGATGTGTTTTTGCAAAATGTAGCCTGGCTTGGATGTTTTTCTTTGTAAGAAAAGGCTTTCGTCTTGCCACTCTACCCCATAGCCCAGACATATGAAGAATATGGGAGATTGTTGTCACATGTACCACACAGCCAGTACTTGCCAGATATTCCTGAAGCTTCTTTAATGTTGCTGTAGGCCTCTTGGTAGCCTCCCAGACCAGTTTTCTTCTTGTCTTTTCATCAATTTTGGAGGGACGTCCAGTTCTTGGTAATGTCACTGTTGTGCCATATTTTCGCCACTTGATGATGACTGTCTTCACTGTGTTCCATGGTATATCTAATGCCTTGGAAATTCTTTTGTACCCTCCACCTCAAAGATTTAAATTTGTTTTTCAATTGAGTGGTACAGTTTATTTATCACATGAAAGGTGCAAAAAGTTCTGCAATGATTTATCTTTGTCTCATTTTTTTACATCACAGAAACCTGACATTTTAACAGGGGTTTGTAGACTTTTATATATCCACTGTACATGTGAATCCTCCAAAAATAAGCTAGGCGGCAACATGGAGGCTAAAGTGGGAGCCTTTCTACTGACAATTTTAATATCCGGATCCAAAATGGAATGTATACTATCATCCTGAAACAAAATTGGAAGATATTTAATGATAATGTTCTGTATTTAATTAAATTGCTGACTATACTTAGGTACTAACCTCAATTGCTTCAAATCAATAATTATTGCTTTTTGTTATTCATAATCCTATCCGAATTGTGACATATTAACTTCTGTCTATCAATATGTCTAATTTTTTCCTTGCTTATATAAGAATACGTTTCCCATAACCCCTTTGCTTAAACCTTATATATAATTATGAAAAGTGGGATCCTCAGAGCAATTTCTACGGATTCTAATGGTCTCACCAAATGGACTTCCATTATTCACATATCTACGGTGGCAAGGAGAGGCCAGTAGTACAGTGTGACAACTGGTGTCTTTCATATAATTTCTACAAACCACCCTCTTGCCATCACTAGATAACCTGAGATCAAGAAAAGGGATATCACTAGCAGATAACTGATACGTGAATTGTAAACTCATCTAAATTTTGTTGATATATCTAACCAAATTGAGAAAATCACTGTCTCTGCAGTACCAAACCATGATAATATTGATTTATCTACCATACCATATGATAGAGGGCAACAAATATTGTCCTCCCTCATAAGGTAGAATTCTTCCCAATGGCACATAAAATATTTGCAAATGATGGGGAGAATTTCACACCCCTAAATGCCCACCTCGTCTGCAAGTAGAAAGTGACATTGAAGGAAAAAAAAAAATAATTAATAAAATAATAAAATGCTAAAAAAAATGATAAAATAAAAATAAAAAGTGCAAAATAAAAAGAAATGGTTAGTGAACCCCAGAGGTCTTTTTATTTAGTAAAAATATATTTAACAAAATAAGTTAAATATAAAATAATAATAGAATACAAATAAAACAAAAAATAAAACATCCATGCCAACCAAAACCATCTCCATTATCACATGAAACTGTACATATTATATATCAAAATGACGACATAAGGGGGGCAGAGCTAGCGCCAGACTGTGATGGCAGCGTAGTCAGGAGCTCTCCGCTACAGATCCTACAAAGCACCAGCATACATTAGCCGACTGCCAGAGAAATGGTCAAGATAGGCCAAGCTAGGTGTGGGGACTCGTCCAGCTCCAACAGAACGGCGAATCAGAGTGGAGAAATGGACAAATTCATCAGAAAAGCAGCCGCCAGAGTTGCGGCCCGGGAGCCCAAGATGGCGCCGACACCTTCACTAAAGGTTAGTGAGCGTGCAGCAGATTTCTCTGAAGGGGAGTCGGACGCCGAAGATTCCCACAACAGAACTGCACTCCCGATCACGCGCAAGTTCCTGAAGCAGACGCTTAGCAAGGCAATGGAGCCTGTTCTGTCTGAACTAACGGCCATGCGACAGGAGATGCTACATGTCGGGGACAGAGTGGTCTTCTTAGAGACACACCAGGCCGCGATTATAGCCCACCAGTCAGCCACAGCATCCTCCCTGCAGAAATGTCATGCTCACCTGAACGACCTCCACAGCGCTATGGAGGACCAGGAAAACCGAGGACGGAGGAATAATCTTCGGTTCAGGGGGATACCCGAATCAATCACTGCCGCTGATATTCCAGCCACTGTCATGGCGCTGTGCAAGTCCCTGCTAGGCCCAGAGCTTCAGATGGACATCACTATTGAGCGCGCTCATAGAGCGCTGAGGCCTAAACCGAAGCCAGCCGAACCCCCCAGGGATATCATATGCTGCTTTCTGAATTTCCAAGTCAAAACTGCAGTGCTGGAGGCGGCCAGGAACCAGGATACAATATTGTGCGAGGGATCGCCTGTTACGGTTTTCCAAGACCTAGCTCCATCAACTTTAAGAAAACGACGATCTTTGAAACCCCTAACCGACTGGCTCCGGTCTAACAAAATCTTATACCGGTGGAACTTTCCATTTGGACTTTCCTTCACGCATGAGGGTCGCCGCCTCACGATCTCAGCGTTCGCCGATTTAGCTGGAGTTTTTGACCAACTTCAGA